>NW_027361694.1:6522500-7010000 GCF_039654945.1 Dendrobates tinctorius
ATGAACCTTTAACAGATATTTTTGTTCTTTTTTCCTTGCCTCCATAATAATAGCCGGAACATAACCCATTGATATCAAGCACAGATTAAGGTCACTAGCTTATTTTTTTCTAATATGTACTGATACATAAAACCATACAACTCAAAGGGTGTACTTAGTTTTTTCCGTGACTGTACATTCCAGCTGCTTTGAATTCCTATTTTAGACATAATATAAATCAGTATGATGTCTGATGTAATCAGTCCTATTATTTTTTTTAACTTTAGCAATTTTATCTTTGCACATCTCAAATATTGTGAATGACAATGTTACCTAAAACTTGTAATAGTCATATATAATTACAGAAACTAACATACTAAAATATTTTAATCCTTAAACATTTGTATTGGTTTCTTACATTAATTTGACACAATCTGACAAAACACTTTTTGCATGTCATACTATTCTGCTGCCTTATATTTTCTAATAAAATCCGAAGCAGACAAGACTCACAAAGTAATCAGTATAGACTTTGCACCATTTCGGTTTTGGTGATGTGAAAGTAGTGAAAATGATGTTTGTACATTTAATTCATAGACTAAAACTCCATAATGTAATTACAAATGTGCACATACATATATTGCGTTTTTAGTTATCATTCATCCATTCTATAACAAACACTGTACATATGTTCCCAAATCAAAAAAATAAAGCTAAAGGCTTGCTTGGTACAAGATACACAGTGTGAATTTTATTGCAGCTGTTCTCTAGAGATTAGTCCTAGGTGACTAATGCCAACTTGTTTAGAGTATTGGCAGGGGAGCAATTCCATGTTCCTATTTGGCTAAAAAAAGGGCTGGGATCCAATCAAAAATATTTAAATATCACCCAGCACATTTGTGAACAAGTTAAAGTCCTCAGAGGAGACACTTAAATGTGTAAAGCAGATTGAGAGATAGGAGGGAGATAGAAGAGGAATATATAAGCACAGATGGGTGGCTAGGACTACATATAGCTAAGATAAAAGAAAAAGAGAGGGGTTTTAAACATTATAAAAGGATTTAAAATTGCAATTTTTGTGTTAAAATGAAATTAAGGGGTAAAAGGAGTAGTATAATATACTTGATATAGCCTGTATTCATTATGCGTCTCATCATTAGTATTAATATTATTATAAAATTTGTCAGGACTAGAGATGAGCGAATATTTCAATACTTGATTCGGATTACGTTTGCTGAATTTGCAATACTTGCCAATTAATTTGTCTCATATTCGCCGAACCTAACCGAACACCATTATACACAATGGGAGGCAAAAACAAATGCATGCACAACACCTTAAAACCGCCCTAAATGCTGACAAAACACATCAAATGAGGGACAGACACCAGGAAACTGGCCTCAATTCACCCACAGTACAAACTGCAGCATGGAACTGCAGCAATCAGCCTGGCATGAGGTATTGGGGTCTTGGACAGCATTTACACCTTTCCAATGAACGTCACAGTAAGACATAGTGGGTGAGGGATCGGTGTAGGTCCCTTTGCTGGGAGCCCTGATAACACATGCAACACCTCTACCTGCTTTCATGCTGAGCCACACTAAGGTGGCACAAATATCAGTTTTCTAGATTACCATTGTCAGAAAAATTTAGTGATAGTAACACGGGTAGTTTAAGTGCAAGAAAGTTGAGACCTGACGGTCTTGGAGGCCTACTGCTACAGGCAACACACATCAAGGAGACCTAAACAGGAGTGTTCACAGTTCCAAAAAATATTGGCAGATACCACAGACGTGGCAAAAATTTCACCACAGTAGAAATAGACTAATAGGCACAAACAGATCTTTCTCTACACCCAATCCAGCAGATGAAAACCCTACAAGATGTGTTGACATTTAAAGAAATGAGGGCTTTACAGCACAGAAGTGGCACCGATTTCACCTCAGCAGAAATAGTAGAATAGGGACCGACAGGTCTTTCACTACACCCAATCCAGCAGATGGACACTCTACAAGGAGTGTTCACATTTAAAGAAATGAGTGCCGTACACCAGAAAAGTGGCATCAATTTCACCACAGCAGAAATAGTACAATAAAGAACAACAGGTCTTTCTCTACACCCAATTCAGCAGACAGACACTCAACAAGAAGTGGTCTCATTTCTAAAAATTATTTCAGATATCACCAAAGTGGCATCAATTTTGCCACAGTAAAAATAGCACAGGGTGGACCATTTATATTGATACACCTAAATAAAATGGGAATGGTTGGTGATATCAACTTCCTGTTTGTTGCACAGGGTGGACCATTTATATTGATACACCTAAATAAAATGGGAATGGTTGGTGATATCAACTTCCTGTTTGTGGCACATTAGTATATGAGAGGGGGATAGGTGGTAACCATGGTGGCCATTTTGAAGTCGGCCATTTTGGATCCAACTTTATTTTTTCCAATGGTAAGAGGGTCATGTAACACATCAAGATTATTAAGTATTTCACAAGAAAAACAATGGTGTGCTTGTTTTTAACATAGCTTTATTCTTTCATGAGTTATTTACAAGTTAACCACTTATAAAATGTGTTCAAAGTGCTGCCCATTGTATTGGATTGTCAATGCAACCCTCTTCTCCCACTCTTGACACACTGATAGCAACACCGCAGAAGTAATGCTAGCGAAAGATTCCAGTATCCGTGGGCCTTACACCACATAAGTGGAATTAATTTCACCACAGTAGAAATAGTCTAATAGGGACCAACAGGTCTTTTTTTACACCCAATCCAGCAAATGAACAGCCTACCAGTTGTTTTCACATTTAAATCCTTTCTGCCAGTGGATGTACTATTCCATCCATGTGACCTGGAACTTAATTCCCTTGGACGGAATAGTACATTATAGGTGATCATCCACACTCTGGGGGGATCGCGGCAGGGTGTCAGCTGAGTCTCACAGCTGACACCCGGCACTAAGCGCCAGGAGCGGTTATGAACCGCTCCCGACACTTTAACCCCCGGAACACTGCGATCAAATAGGATAGCAGCATTCCAGAGCTGGCAGAGGGGCAGACAGCTCCTCTGCCTTTGGATGGTTGACCCCGCTGCTTGACGCGGGGTCTCGATCGCTGCCATGGAGACCCGATGTCGTCATGTTAATATCCTGGTCTCCAGACCTGAAAGGCTTCCTGTCATGCACAGTGATGACCAGGAAGTCTCTCAGGTTAGTGTATAGAAGCTGCAGCGCTGACAGCTTCTATAGCATTCAGATCTGCATGCTATAAAAGCAATCAGCCTGCACAAAATGACTGTCCCATAGTGGGACACAGTGTAAAAGTAAGAAATAAATTTTAAAAAAATTTAATAATTGTAAAAATATTTAAAAAAATAAAAAAATCAACATTTATTCCATCAAAAAATAAATATTTGCACAAAAAATCTAAACAATAAAGGTACACATATTTAGTATCGCCGTGTTGATAATGACCCGACCTATAAAACTGTCCCACTAGTTAACCTCTTTAGTGAACACCATTAAAAAAAGGCAAAGAAAAATACTTTATCTCATACCGCCGAACATAAAGTGGAATAATACGCGATTAACCCCTTAACCCCCAAGGGTGGTTTGCACGTTCATGACCGGGCCAATTTTTACAATTCTGACCACTGTCCATTTATGAGGTAATAACCCTGAAATGCTTCCGTGGATCCCGGTGATTCTGACTTTGTCTACTCGTGGCATATTGTACTTCATGATAGTGGTAAAATTTCATTCAAATAACTTGCGTATATACGTGAAAAAAATGGAAATTTGACGAAAATTTTTAAAATTTCGCAATTTTCCAAATTTGAATTTTTATGCCCTGAAATCACACAAAAATGGCACACAAAAAACATAATAAGTAATATTTTCCACATGTTTACTTTACATCAGCATAATTTTGGAACCAAAATTTTTTTTTGTTAGGAAGTTATAAGGGTTAAAAGTTGACCAGCGATTTCTCATTTTTGCAACAAAAATTTATTTTTACGGACCACATCACATTTGAAGTCACTTTGAGGGTTCTATACGATAGAAAATACCCAAAAGTGACACCATTCTAAAAACTGCACCCCTTAAGGTGCTCAAAACCACATTCAAGAAGTTTATTAACCCTTTAGGTGCATCACAGGAATTTTTTGAATATTTAAAAAAAATGAACATTTAACTTTTTTTCACAAAAAAATACTTCAGGTTCAATTTTTTTATTTTACCAAGGGTAACAGGAGAAATTGGACTGCAAAAGTTCAGTTTGTCCTGAGTACGCTGATACCTGATATGTGGGGGAACCACTGTTTCGGCGCATGGCAGTGCTCAGAAGGGAAGAAGCGCCGTTAGACTTTTTCAATGCAAAATTGGCTGGAATTCAGATTGGACGCCTTATCAAGTTTGGAGAGCCCCTGATGTGCCTAAACAGTGGAAACCCCCCACAAGTGACCCCATTTTGGAAACTAGACCCCCCAAGGAACTTATCTAGATATGTGCTGAGAACTTTAAATCCACAAGGGCTTCACAGAAGTTTATAACGTACAGCCGTACAATTAAAAAATCATATGTTTTCCACAAAAATGATCTTTTCACCCCAAATTTTTATTTTCCCAAGGGTAACAGGACCCTAAAAGTTATTGTGAAATTTGTCCTGAGTACGCTGATACCCCATATGTGGGTGTAAATGACTATTGGGGCGCATGGCAGAGCTTAGAAGGGAAGCAGCGCCATTTGACATTTTTGGCTGGAATTGAGATCGGACACCATGTTGTCATGTCCGCCATGTCTGTCATGTCTTCCCTGTCTGTTTTCTCTCAAGAACTCCGGGAGTGATGTGCATGCACATATCTTGTCTGCTATCCTGCTTGTTCCCTAGAGCAGTGTGCACACTCACCTCATGTCTGAGCTGCAGGATGCCTGCGTTTCTGCTCTGTCTCCTGTGATCTTCTCATCATGTCTAGAATCTCTGATCAGGTGTCCCTGTCTGGTTCTGCAATCATCTCATCATGTCTGGAACGCTGATCATGTGACCTTTCCTAGGATCCTGCACTATCTGGTTTGGTAATCATCTCACCATGTCTAGAACTCTGATCATGTGACCTGTCTAGGTTTCAGCACTGATTCTGCAGTCGTCTCATCATGTCTGGAACTCTGATCATGTGACTACGCTCTGTTATCCTGTAGATCTGAACCCAGAAGTGGTCCCCTGGTCCTGACCTGGAAGAGGAGGTGCTATGCCCTATATCAGGCCGCCCCTTCCTATGCTCAGGGCCTGAGTATTGTGTGTGTCCCTGCATGGCTGCTTGGTCTGTGGGGCGCTCCCTCTATTCTGTGCCCTTGCACTCTGCTCTGTCGTGCATCTCTACACACGCTCCATGCTCGTATTTCGTCTCTGGTCTTGTGTCTTGTCTAGTGTTTGTCCTTTGTGCCATGTTTTGTCCCTGCTCTGCTTTGCCTTGTGGTCCTTGTTTGCTCTGATTCTGTTCCGTGTTTCTGTCCATGTGTCATGTCTCGCCCTGCTTTGTGGCTCCAGGTACCCTGCCTCTGTCTCTGGCGTGTCCCTACACATGCAGGCCTCCGTCTCTGTACCCTGTCCCTGGCGTGTCCTTACACGTGCAGGCCTCCGTCTCTGTACCCTGTCCCTGGCGTGTCCTTACACGTGCCGCCTCTAGCCGTGCTCGCCTGTGTGCCTCAGCCGTGCCCCGTCCAGTGCTATAGTGGTCTGGCTGCATGGCCCCGCAGCGGTGCCGCCTCTAGTCGTGCCCGCCTGCAACTGCCATCGCCGGTACCACCTGCCGGTGCTCCCAGTCATGGTCTCTGTGCTTCCTTGCACTCACACTGGTTCTCGCACTGTGCCTTTTCGTGCTACTCTTGCACAAAGCCTTTGCCTCTTTTGCTCTTCTCTGACCCCTAGTTCGCCTGCCGGATTCCATAACCTGCCGACCGCTGCCAGAGGTCCGGACCTAGATGACTGCAGCCTGATGTCCGTAGCTGATGTCCGTAGCCAGATACCTGGACCCTGTCGGTCGATGCCAGCATTTGGATTCCGATGCCACCGTAGTCTGTTCCTCTCCCTGGCATGCCCCTTGGCATGCGCAGGCCACCATCCTGTGATCCTGACCCGTCCCTGGCATGCCCCTTGGCATGCGCAGGCCACCGTCCTGTGAATCTGACCCGTCCCTGGCATGCCCCTTGGCATGCGCAGGCCACCGTCCTGTGAATCTGACCCGTCCCTGGCATGCCCCTTGGCATGCGCAGGTCTCTGTTCTGTGAACCTGATCCTGGCGTGTCCGTTGACACGCACCATGTCACTAACTCTATCGTGTTTCCTTGCATGGAACCCTGGCTGACTTCTGGATGTCCAGATCCTGCCGATCATCATCTGAGCTACAGACCCTGATGCCCTGGTTGATCGTGGACTGTTGTCCGGAGTCCGATGTCCGCGTACCATCTGCACGTTCCATGCTTGGACCTCGGCGTGCCATTGCACGCACCCTGTTCCACGAACTCTGTGTGTTCACGTTTGCTCCTGTTGCATCCTGAAGAGTTCCTCAAGTCTTGGACCTCGGCGTGCTCATGCACGCACCTTGCCTTATGTTCTGTGTGTCCACGTTTTGCACCTATTGTACCTGAAGTCTTCCTTAATGAAGTTTCTTTGAATTAATGACTCGTCTTGCCTTGTCTTGTTTCCCTGAGCCGGCCGTCTGGTGCAGCTGCCGTGGTGGCTCACCCCCTTGGTCTTGCCCCTGACACTCCCTGTATAGGGGGTGGTTATCATTAGGTCAGCTCACCCTAGGTGGGTGGGTGCCACGGCCCAGAGGGTCCACTCTTTCTAAGAAGAACGACTCAGCGTACACTGACACTCGTCACACATGTCGCGATTGGAAAACCCCTGATGTACCAAAACAGTGGAAATCCCCCACATATGACACCATTTTGGAAACTAGACCCCCCAAGGAACTTATTTAGATGTGTGGTGAGCATTTTGAACTCTCCAGTGCTTCACAGAAGTTTATAACGCCCGGGCGTGAAAATAAAAAAATCGTGTTTTTTCAACAAACATGATCTTTTAGTCACCAATTTTTTTATTTTCCCAAGGGTATCAGGAGAAAATGGACCCCAAAAAGTTGTTGTCCAATTTGTCCTGAGTACGCTGATACCTCAAATGTGGGAGAAATCTACTGCATGGGCACACGTCGGGGCTCGGAAGGGAAGTAGTGACGTTTTGGAATGCAGACTTTGATGGAATGGTCTGCGGGTGTCATGTGCGTTTGGAGAGCCCCTGATGTACCTAAACTATTGAAACTCCCCACAAGTGACCCCATTTTGGAAACTAGACCCTCAAGGAACTTATCTAGATGTGTGGTGAGCACTTTGAATCCCCAAGTGCTTCACAGAAGCTTATAACGCCCGGGCGTGAAAATAAAAAAATCATTTTTTTCCACAAAAATGATAATTTGCCCCCAATTTTTTATTTTCCTATGGGTAACAGGAGAAATTGGACCCCAAAAGTTGTTTTGAAATTTGTTCTGAGTAGGCTGATACCCTATATGTGGGGGTAAAACACTGTTTGGGCGCATGGCAGAGCTTGGAAGGGAAGGAGCACCATTTGACATTTTCAACGCAGAATTGGCTGGAATGGAGATCAGAAGCCATGTTGCATTTGGAGAGCACCTGATGTGCCCAAACAGTGGAAACCCCCCAATTATAACTCCAACCCTAACCCTAATCTCAGCCCTAACTCTAACCCTAGCCCTAACTCTAGCCCTAACCCTAGCCCTAGCCCTAATGGGAAAATGGAAATAAATACATTTTCTTTTAATGTTATTATTTTTCCCTAACTAAGGGGGTGACAACAGGGGTTTGATTTACTATTTATGGCGATTTTTATGTTTGGCAGATGTCGCATGCTAAAAGACGCTTTTTATTGTAAAAATAGTTTTTGCATCAGCATCACCACATATTGAGAGCTATAATTTTTCCATATTTTGACCCACCGAGTCATGTGAGGTCTTATTGCTTGCGGGACGAGTTGACGTTTTTATTGGTATCATTTTCGGGCACGTGACTTCTTTTGATCGCTTTTTATTCCGATTTTTGGGATGCAGAATGAACAAACACCATGAATTTCTTTTGGGGGGTGCGTTTACACCGTTCAGCGTGAGGTGAAATTGTTAAGACGGTTTTATTCTTCAGGTCGGTACGGTTACAGCGATACCTCATTTAGGTCTTTTTTTATGTTTTGGAGCTTTTATGCAATGAAAACAATTTTTATATAAAAAATAATTATTTTTGCATCGCTTTATTCTGCGAGCTATAACTTCTTTATTTTTTGCTGATAATGCTGTATGGCGATCTATCACAGGCACTGCACTTGGCTTCTTTGTGCCTGCGCTTTGCAGGCATTGAGGAAGCCAGCTCCCTGCAGGCCCCCGAAGGTCCCTGTTGCCATCTTGGATTCAGGGACCTGCAGGGATGGAGCCCCCCGCTGCAGCGCTGCACATTGCGCTGCTGTGGGGAGCTCAGGGAAGCACGGAGGGAGCCCCCTCCCTGCTGATGCTTCCCTTTAACACCGGTACACCGCGATCGTGTTTGATCGCTGTGTGCAAGGGGTTAATGTGTAGGGGGCGGTCCATGACTGCCCCTGACACATTGTGTCGGGTGTCAGCTGTGATAATCAGCTGACATCCGGACTCGATCAGCGGCGCTCACTACGTGGGCGCCGCTGATCGCTGTGATGTACTATCCCGTCCCAGGGAATTAAGTCCCAGGGCACATGGACGGACTAGTACGTCACATGGCAGAAAGGGGTTAAAAAGACAGATATAAGTAAACATGGTACTGCTGAAAACGTCATCTTGTCCTGCAAAAAACAAACTGCCATATAGCTCCATAACCGGAAAAATAAAAGTTATAGCTTTCAGAATAAAGTGATGCAACAATAATTATTTTCTATATAAAATAGTTTTTATTGTATAAAAGCACCAAAACCTAAAAAAAATGCAAATGAGGCATCGCTGTCATTGTACTGACCCGAAGAATAAAACTGCTTTATCAATTTTACCACACGGTATAAACGCCTCCCTCAAAAGAAATTCATGAATTGCTGTTTTTTGGGTTTTTGTTCATTCTGCCTCACAAAAATCAGAGTAATAAGTGATCAAAATATGTCATGTGCCCGAAAATGGTATCAATAAAAATGTCAACTTGGCCTTCAATAAACAAGACCTCACATGATTCTGTGGGCCAAAATATCGAAAATTATAGCTCTCAAAATGTGGCGATGCAAAAACTATTTTTTGCAAAAAGCATATTTTAGTGTGTGACAGCTGCCAAACACAAAAACCGCTATAAAAACCCCTATAAATAGTAAATCAAACCCCCTTTATCACCCCCATAGTTTGGAAAGAATAATAAAATAAAAAAATGTATTTATTCCCATTTTCCCATTAGGGTTAGGGTTGGGCTAAAGTTAGGGTTAGGGTTGGGGCTAAAGTTAGGGTTATGGTTGGAGCTAAATTTAGGGTTAGGATTGGGGCTAAGGTTAGAGTTAGGGTTGGGGCTAAAGGTAAGGTTGGGTTAGAGTTAGGGTTTGGCTTAGGGTTAGGGTTGGGATTAGGGTTAGTGGTCTGTTAGGGTTAGGCTTGTGGAAAGAGTTATGGTTAGGGTTGGGATTAGGGTTAGGAGTGTGTTGAGGTTATGCTTGGCGTTAGAATTGGGGGCTTCCACTGCTTAGGCACATCAGGGACTCTCCAAACGCAACATGGCATCTGATCTCAATTCCAGCAAATTCTACATTGAAAAAGTCAAACAGTGCTCTTTCCCTTCTGAGTACTGCCATGCGCCCAAACAGTGGTTTATCCCCACATATGGGGTATCAGCATACTCAGGACAAATTGCACAATAACTTTTGGACTCCAATTTCTCCTTTTACCCTTGGGAAAATAAAAAAATTGGGTACAAAAAGATCATTTTTGTGAAAAAAATAAGATTTTTTATTTTTACGGCTCTACATTATAAACTTCTGTGAAGCATTTTGGGGTTCAAAGCGCTCAACACACATCTAGATAAGTTCTTTAGGGCATCTAATTTCCAAAATGGTGTCACTTGTGGGGGTTTTCCACTGTTTAGGAATATCAGGGGCTCTCCAAACGCAACATGGCATCCAATCTCAATTCCAGACAAATTTGCAGTGAAAAATTAAACAGCGCTCCTTCCCTTCCGAGCTCTGCTTTGTGCCTAAACAGTGGTTTACCTGCATATATGGGGTATCAGCGTACCCAATACATATTGCACAACAACTTTTGGGGTCCAATTTTCTCCTGTTACCCTTGGTAAAATAAAAAAAATTGGATCTGAAGTAAATTTTTTGTGAAAAAAAGTTAATTGTTCATTTTTTTAAACATTCCAAAAATTCCTGTGAAGCAACTGAAGGATTAATAAACTTCTTAAATGTGGTTTTGAGCACCTTGAGGGGTGCAGTTTTTAGAATGGTGTCACTTTTGTAAAAAAAAATGGTGTTGTAAAAATGAGAAATTGATGGTCAATTTTAACCCTTATAACTTCCTAAAAAAAAATTGGGTTCCAAAATTGTGCTGATATAAAGACGACATGTGGAAAATGTTGCATATTAAGTGTTTTGTGTGACATATTTCTCTGTTTTAAGGGCATGAAAATTCAAAGGTGGAAAATTGAAAAATGTTCTAAATTTTCGCCAAATTTCTGTTTTTTTCACAAATAACGCAAGTCATATCAAATAAATTTTACCACTAGCATGAAGTACAATATGTCACTAGAAAACAATGTCAAAATCACAGAGATTCATGGAAGCGTTCCAGAGTTATTATCTCATAAAAGTACAGTGGTCAGAATTGGGAAAATTGGCCTGGTCATTAACATGCAAACCACCCTTGGGGGTAATGGGGTTAATGAAATGAGGGCCTTACACCACAGAAGTGGCTTCAATTTCACCACAGTGTAAATAGTACAATAAGGACCAACAGGTCTTTCTCTACACCCAATCCATCAAATGAACATCCGACAAGATGTGTTCACATTTAAAGAATTGAGGGCCTTACACCACAGAAGTGGCATCAATTTCACCATAGTAGTTATAGAAGAATAGGTGCTGACAGGTCTTTCACTACACCCAATCCAGCAGATTAACCCTCTACAAGGTGTTTTCACATTTAAAGAAATAACAGAACACCATTATAGTCAATGGGAGGCAAAAACAAATGTATGCACAACACCTTAGAACGGCCCCAAATGCTGCCAAAACACATCAAATAAAGGACAGACACCAGGAAAGTGGCCTCAATTCACCCACAGCACAAATTGCAGCATGGAACTGCAGCAATCAGCCAGGCATGAGGTATTGGGGTCTGGGACAGAATTTACAGCTTTCCACTGAACGTCACAGTAAGACAAGGTGGGTGAGGGATCTGTGTAGGGCCCCTTTGCTAGGAGCCGTGATAACACATGCAACACCTCTACCTGCTTTCATGCTGAGCCACGCTAAGGTGGCACAAATATCTAGATTACCATTGTCAGAAAAATTTAACAATAGTAACACGGATAGTTAAGTGCAAGAAATTTGAGGCCTGATGGTCTTGGAGGCCTACTGCTACAGGCAAAACACATCAAGGAGACCTAAACAGGAGTGTTCACATTTCAAAAACATATTGGCAGATACCACAGACGTGGCAAAAATTTCACCACAGTAGAAATAGACTAATAGGGACAAACAGGTCTTTCTCTACACCAAATCCAGCAGATGAACACCCTACAAGCTGTGCTGACATTTAAAGAAATGAGGGCCTTACACCACAGAAGTGGCAACGATTTCACCACAACAGAAATGGTAGAATAAGGACCGATATGTCTTTCACTACACCCAATCCTGCAGATGAACACCCTACAAGGTTTGTTCATTCAACCATAAATGTTGACATTTCAAAAAAATATTTGCAGATAATAAAGAAGTGGCATCAATTTCACCACGGTAGAAGTAGTCTAATAGTGACCAAGAGGTCTTTCTCTACACCCATCCCAGCAGATTAAAACCCTACAAGGTGTGTTCACATTTAAATGAAGGCCTTACACTACCAAAGTGGCATCAATTTCACCACAGTAGAAATAATCTAATAGGAACCAACAGATTTTTCACAGCACCCAATCCAGGCGATGAACACCCTACAAGGTGTATTCACATTTAAAGAAATCAGGGCCTTACACCACAGAAGTGGCATCTATTTCACCACAGTAGATATAGAAGAATATGGAACGACAGATCTTTCACTACACCCAATCCAGCCGATGGAAATTCTGTAATGTGTGTTCACATTTTAAGAAATGAGGGCCTTACACAACTGAAGTGGCATCAATTCCACCACAGCAGAAACAGTCTAATTGGGACGAACTGGTCTTTCTCTACACCCTAATCCAGCAGATGGACACACTACCAGGAGTGTACACATTTAATGAAATGAGGGCCTTACACCACAGAAGTGGCATCAATATCACCACAGTAGAAATAGTCTTAAAGGGACCAACAGGTATTTCACTGCAACAAATCCAGCAGATGGACACTCTATAAGTTGTGTTCACATTTAAAGAAATTATGGCCTTACATCACAGAAGTGGCATCAGTTTTACTACAGCAGAAATAGTCCAATAGGGACCAACAGGTTTTTCTCTACACACAATCCAGCAGATGCACATTCTGCAAGGAGAGTTCACATTTCAAAAAATTATTTGCAGATACCACCAAAGTGGCATCAATTTCAACACAGTAGAAATAGTAGAATAGTGACCGACAGGTGTTTCACTGCACCCAATCCAGCAGATGAACACCCTACAAGGTGTCTTCACATTTAAAGAAATTATGGCCTTAAATCACAATAGTTGCATCGATTTCCCCAAAGTAGAAATAGTAGAATAGGGACTGACATGTCTTTCACTACACCCAATGCAGCAGATGGGCACCCAACTTGGAGTATTCACATTTTAAAAAATGAGGGCCTGACACCACCGAGGTGGAATAACTTTCATGAGAATAGAAATAGTATAATTGAGACCAACACGTCTTCCACTACAGCTAACTTATCAGATGTAAACCAACCATGACTGTTCACATTTCCACAAATTTATGGTAATTTCAGCAGCAGCAGCAGCAGCCATAGAAGAGACACTAAAGATATCACAGAGTGCAGTTACGTGACATTAATGCATCACACTAAAAAATGCAATATCTCCTAGTCTGTACAGTCTGCGATTGGGGTGCAAAAGTCCTTGGAGATCTATGACTTGATCAACTTAATGAAAGTTAGGCTGTCAACACTTTCAAGGGACAACTGAATGCGCTTATCCATCAGGACACCACAAGCAGAGCTGAAGACACGTTTTTAGAGAACGCTGGCTGCCGGGCACAATACAACCTCCAAGGTACTGTATGTGAGGCGAGCTCAGGCCACTCCACCATTTTGGAAGACAAAAACGTGAGATTGTCCAAACCCTCCCAGATGGTATTGATATTTAGTTCTAGATACTCCTACACCATCCTCTCCACTTGTTCACCACATGTAAAATTTGGACTCTGTTGTGCTGGTGCACAAGTTGGTCTTAAAAAAAGTGTCAAAGGACTCACAGAAATTGATTCTTCCTCTTCCACCCATGATTCTGCTGCTGCTAATGTTTTGGCATTGATGAATTGACAGGCCGGAGGTTGGAAGTCTACAGCTGCAATGCGAACTGTGTGTTTCACTGCTGTCTTGGGGAAAAGCTCTCTTAAGGTAGTAAAAAAGCATATTTCGATACTTCAGCACTCCCGGGTCCCTTTCTAGGGCAGGATTCATCTGGCAAAATTTGGTTTTATAATGTGGATCTAATAAATTGGCAATCCAGTAGTCAGCATTATTCCTAATCATTACTATACAGGGAACATATTGCAGATCATGCGACAAGAACGTACTCATATGTCAGGCTCTACCATGAGATACGAGCCCATACTGTGTTGCTGGCTGGGTAACAATGAGGCTCATTTCCTGCACCCACTCCCTCCAACCCCGAATAACAGAGAGGGGAGTGTTATCCTCTTCATATGACATTTGCTCGCCCATCTTCCTCCTCCATTTGTTCCTCGGATCTTGCACCTTCGATAACAGTTTGTCTGTTACCTTCACCAGCCCCCCCCTCAATCGCAGTGCTCCACTCTCCCTTGACACACACCTGTGTGATGACAGTCTTGAATTTTGAGACAATGTTATACCTTCCCCAACCTCCTCTGATTACTCCTCTTCTTATGGGACCACAATCTCCTCCCGCAGGCTATTCTTAGTCTGCTCAAGAATACAAATGACAAGAATACTGATGCTGATGATGGCATCGTCAGCAGTAACCATCTTAGTAGTCATTTCAAAACTGCAGATGGGTGCAGAGGTCCTTAATCTATGCCCACTCTGTAAACGTGATATGCACCACCTCCATACTGCGTTGGCCCAGGCTGTGCAAAATGACATACTGCGTCAGGGCTCATTGCTGCTGTCACAGTTGCTGCAACATGTGCAGAGTGGAATTCCACTGTGTCTGCACATTGCATATCAATCTATTAACTGGCATGGACTAAGACCTTTGTATCGATGCAAGTTGATGAGCAGAGGAGTGCAAATGGCAGAAATGAGCACACACCTTACGTGCTTTCTGGAGTAGGTCACCCAGGCCAGGATAGTGACTAAAAAAACACTTAACCACCAGGTTGAGGATGTGAGCCATGCGAGGCACGTGTGTGAGCTTGCCTCGCCATAGGGCCGCCACCAGGTTCGAACCATTATTGGACACGGCCTTCCCTGGATGCAAGTTCAGTGAAGACAGCCATTGATCAAATTCAGCCTGGAGAGCTGTCCACAACTCTTCAGCTCTATGACTATAATCTCCAAGGCATATCAATTTTAAATATGCCTGATTGCGGTGAGCCCTAGCTACACAGTGCGAAGGTGGTGGACGTTCACTATGCACTGTTGGAACGCTTGTTTGGTGAAGGCGAAGGTTGAGGGCGCAGGTGGAAGCCCAGAGGAGACAGAGGAGGTAGAAGCAGTGGAGAAAGTGTTAAATGTGGAGGTTTGGCCTCCAAGCCTTGGGGAGTTCTAAGAATTGTAGAGCAGCGCCTGTCCCCACAGCCACCAGAGTCACCCAGTGCTCAGTCAGCGAGAAGTAACTTACTTCTCCATGCATACTCGTCCAAGTGTCTGTGAGATTTTGTCAAGGAACGGGTGATGTTGTTTGCTATATATTGGTGTAGCGCAGGCGCAGCTTTCTTAGAAAAATAATGGTGACTGGGTAATTGGTACTTGAGGACTGCGATGGACATCAGCTTTTGGAAATCATCGGCCTAAAAAAATTTTGGGCATCGGTGCAGATTTCCTCATCTTGACTCTGCAAAGCTTTTGAGTACACTTCTGATGAACATGGCATAGAATGTGTGAGCAGCTCTTCAGAATCACTCATCTGTGTTTCCGTGCAGTCAGTTGAATGGTTGGATAGTTGGGACATGGGGGGAAGCAAGGGGAATTTGGGTGCCACATCTTTGTACTGTACTGGGTGTGATGTTGTGATGTAGGAAGAGGAGGACAGGCCACTTGAAGCTGCAGTTGCCATCCACTCGATAACATGCTCTTTCTGGGCATCATTGACAAGGCGCACTGCTGTGTGTCTGCCAAAGAAAGGTAGTTGTGTAGCCTGTCCAATAGCATAAGTTGTTAGTTGTCTTTCAATAGGATGTGACGTTGCTTCACTAGTGCTTTCAACAACATTACCACCTAGCCCACTTACATCTTGAACACCAAGCCTAATTCCCCTTCCACTTCAGCCTCGCTTTTTCCCAGTCATGTTGTTCAGATACTGTAGTGTGGTAAGAGCACAAGATTAACAACCAACAATTAGATTTTAAACTCTGCACCACCTCTGCAAAGATCTCAATTTCAGCGACAGTAAATTCAAAGATGAAATATGGCGTGCTGCATCGTGTTAGTCGCAGAAAAAAGATTTTTTCTTTGGACCAAGGATCAGGTCTCACTCACTAGATGCTAAAAACTATTTTTCAAGTCAGGTTCCTTATTGTTTGACATTAATAACAGAAGAATTTATTTGTGGCCTATGTGTCAGGTCTCTATAACACACTATACGCTACAAACTCTTTTTAAAGGTAGGTCCTTTAATGTATGATGTTAACAACATAATAATTTTTTTGTGGCCTATGGATCAGGCCTCTATAACACACTAGATGCTACAAACTCTTTTTAAACACAGGTCCCTTACTATATGACGTTAATAACAGAAGATTTTTTGTGGCCTATCAATAAGGCCTCTATATCACACTAGATGCTACAAACTCTTTTTAATCTCAGGTCCCTTACTGTATGACCTTTGTAACAAAATAATTTTTTGTGGTCTATGTAGAAGGCCTCTATAACACACTAGATGCTACAAATTCTTTTTAAAGGTAGGTCCCTTAATGTATGACGTTAACTGAATAATTTTTTTGTGGCCTGTGGATCAGACTTCTATAACACATTAGATGCTACAAACTCTTTTTAAACTCAGGTCTCTTAGTGCATGACGTTAATAACAGAAGAATATGTTTGGGGACCAAGGATCATGCCTCTCTAACACACTAGATGTTACAAACTATTTTTCAAGTCAGGTCCCCAGAGGTCCAGCGTGTCACTTGACACTGCATTATTACAGCGGATACAGACCCAGGTAATACGTATACGACATGGGTTGGTTATTTTGCACTTAATAGCTATATTAGGTACGCTTACTGGTGGTACAGTTATTAATAATCAGATAGAACTCCGTTTCCATTGAACCAATAGTCTCTTGTGATGCCTAGCACGAACACTGCACTTTGTTCACGTATATGCACTTTGATAAATGTAGGATAAGGTCATGATTTTCAATTTCAAGTGTGCCTTTATGATCATTATATGGAGCAATTGATTTAAATATATGTGCATGTACTTTGTACAGACATTATATAGTAGACATACTAGTTAATTTAATTGGTCAAAACTTTGCACTATACGGTGGATAATTGTAGGAACTCATCTATAACCTGATACACGTTATTCCTCTTTTACCGTTCTAGTTGATCTATATGTGCATGTATTTTTGTGCAGACATTACATAGTGGCCACATTAGTTGCTTTGCACTATATAGTGGACAATTGCAAGAAATCTATTTGTGACCTGATTTATGTTATTCCCTGGATATCTAGGTATTCCGCTCTAGCTGACTTCTTTATACATATGTGTTTGGTATGAGGCACCAATTTTTAAGATTATTTTTGGCATTTATATGTATTTTAGGTGTTTAAATAAACTTAATTTGTTTTATCAACAGCTTGAAAACACTTCTTGACCCAAATAAAATTCAACTAGCTATGAGCCCTTTCTATGCCCAGGTGGCGAGCATTTTTATTGGTATATGGTGTTGTATCTTGCTATGTGCTGCTACCCTCCTATCCTGGTACGCATGGCACCCCTCATTCCTATCCTGGTATGCAAGGTACCCTACCCCCCAATCCTGGTATACATGGCACCCCATTCTTCATCCTGGTATGCATGGTCCCCTCACCCCCAATCCTGATATGCATGGTCCCCTCACCCCCTATCCTGGTATGCATGGTACCCCTCATCCCCCAATCCTGTTATGCATGGTGCCCCTCATCCCCCAATCCTGGTATACATGGTCCCCCTCATCCCCCAATCCTGGTATGCATGGTACCCCTCATCCTCCAATACTGGTATGCATGGTCCCCTCACCCCCGCTATCCTGGTATGCATGGTCTCCTCACCCCCCCATCCTGGTATGCATGGTCTCCTCACCCCCCCTATCCTGGTATGCATGGTACCCCTCGTCCCCCAATCCTGGTATGCATGGCCCCCTCACCCCCCTATCCTGGTATGCATGGTCCTCTCACCCACCTATCCTGGTATGTATGGTCCTCTCACCCCCCCTATCCTGGTATGTATGGTACCCCTCATCCCCCAATCCTGGCATGCATGGCCCCCTCACCCCCCTATCCTGGTATGCATGGTCCTGTCACCTCCCCTATCATGGTTTGCATGGTCCCCTCACTCCTATTAAAAGAACAAAAAAAAACATTTATACTCACCCTTCTTTCCTGTGCTCCAGCACTGTTCTGCCAGGACAGGAGTGCGGCCGGAATCGCGCAAGCCCATAGCGCTGTCCGGCGCCGTATTGCTGAAGACAAACTGCAAGTTTGTCTTCAGTAAAATGGCGCCGGATCGCGCTATGTGCGTGCGTGATTCCGGCCTGGCGCCGGAGAAGGCGGTATGCAGTGTGTACGGTACCGCCATCTCCGGCGCCATACACACTCTTCACCGCTGGTTGCCTCACTCTGTCTCGAGCCAGACTGCGCAGGCGTGTTGCGCTTGCGCAGTCTATAGAGGCGTCAGACAGAGGGATGCTCCCCCCGGTTATATTATAGATGACTATAGGATCAGCTTGCTTATATAAATCTTTCATGCAGATTTAGATGCATATTTCATTTTATAATATTTGTTTTTTCTTCCCTGCCTTCCAAGAGCTATATCTTTTAGTATTTGTCTGTCAACAAGATAATGAGAGCTTGATGTTTATAGGACGAGCTGTAATTTGTATGGACTGTATAACATTGTAATATATTTTATTTGTTGGCCAACTGAGATATACAAATGCATGTTTTTATGGTTGGACAAGTTGTAGTTTTTAGTGATACTATTTTGGGGAACATTCATTTTTTGCCTTTTTTCCATTTTTTTTTAGAGATGGGAATATAACAAAAAATCAGCTGTTCTGGCTTTTTTTTCTCTGTGTAGAATTCACTGTACAGGATATGTATTATATCTGATGAGTTTGGTTGCTTTTATTTAAAAAATAAGGAAATATAGTTAATTTAAAATGTTAAATATTTTGTTTATTATGTATTTTTTATCTAAACATATTTTAATCACCCCCATAGAAGTTAACTCGCTATCAAGTTTGATTGCTTGTACAGGGTGAGCCATTTATATCGATACACCTAAATAAAATGGTAATGGTTGGTGATATCAACTTCCTGTTTCTGGCACATTAGTATATGGGAGGGGGGAAGCTTTTCAAGATGGGTGGTGACTAGTGTTGAGCATTCCGATACCGCAAGTATCGGGTATCGGCCGATATTCACTGTATCGGAATTCCGATACTGAGTTCCGATACTTTTATCATATCGAATACCGGAATCGGAAGTTCCCATAATGCTATGAGCCAGTTTGATTTGATTCAGCCAATGACAATCCTCAGAAGTGTGGGCACATCCTGTTAGGCATGTAGGCATGTTAACTAATGGCATGGCTGTGATTGGCTGCTGAAATGATGTCATGATGCACTATAAAAGCCGCCGCAGCCGCCATTTCTGGTTCACTCTGCTGTGAATTCAGTTAGGGACAGGCTGCTGTTCAAGACTGTGAGGGACAGGTAGAGATAGCGATTTTCATAATCATAGTGTGCTTTACCCAGGCTACATAATCCACCACTGTAGCTTTCTTTTGCCTTGCAGCAGTGTTCACAGCTGTCTGCAAGGTCTGTGTGAGTGCAGCTCACGCTGAGTAGTGTGTCCTGCAGCCACGTCTGGTTGTAGGCCGCTCTGCGTGTCACTGCCTCATACATATTTTTATTTTTTTGCTGCTCATTTTTCATTCTCCTATTAGTGTGCACTGTGCATCCATCCGTATCCATATACGTTGGTTGCAAACACTATAGGAGTAGACAGCGGAGCCTCTCTGCAGCCTTTCAGTGCTAGTGCCCAGTTTGCTGCACTGTTCACGGCTGTCTGAGAGGTCTCGGACTGTGTGAGTGCAGCTCACGCTGAGTAGTGTGTCCTGCAGTTACATCTGGTTGTACGCCGCTCAGCGTGCGTCACTGCCTCACACATATTTTTCTTTTATTGCAGCTCATTTTTTATTCACCTATTAGTGTGCATCCATCAATATCCATATATGGTGGTTGCAAACACTATAGGAGTAGACAGCGGACCCTCTCTGCAGCCTTTCAGTGCTAGTGCCCACTTATCTGCACTGTTCACGGCTGTCTGAGAGGTCTCTGACTGTGTGTGAGTGCAGCTCACGCTGAGTAGTGTGTCCTGCAGCTATGTCTGGTTGTAGGCCGCTCAGCGTGCATCACTGCCTCACACATATTTTTCTTTTATTGCAGCTCATTTTTTATTCACCTATTAGTGTGCATCCATCCGTATCCATCTACATTGGTTGGTTGCAAACACTATATAGGAGTAGATAGAGGAGCCTTTTTTCTGGCTTGTGCCCTTCAGCTGCAGCCAGATTAGCAGTACCCTATTTTTTGGAGCCTCATCTTTTGCATTGTAGGTTACCTTCCTGCATTGTAACAGCTCCAAAAAGTTTGTGATACAATCACTTTCAAATCTTTGGTCACATCCTTTTAGTTTTTTTTAAAGAAAAAAGCAAAGTAAAGTTCACCAAACACTCCATTTCACAGTTGTGTAGGCCACATTAGCTCCTATTAAATTGTAGTCCACACACACACTTCATAAAATTAGTGTTTCTTGTACCTGTTACCAACTGTTCAGGAATAAGCACACTAAGCCCCCCTTTGTACTTTTCTGCCTATCTTTATCAGTCTACCAAGATGAAGAAGGCAGGGAGTAAGGCACGTGGGCATGGAGTTTCAGCAGGGAGAGGATGTGGGGATTCTGCAGGGAGAGGACGTGGGGATTCTGTGCCTGCTGCGGGCACCGGTGAGTCAGCATCCCCCAGTTTTAGCAGGCAACAGTCCTTTATGCGCAGCTTTGTAGGACCTCGCCGTATCCCACTGCTGCGGGAGGAACAAATTGAAGCTGTTGTCGGATGGATGGCAGCTAACGCATCGACTTCATTGACTTCCACGTTCTCTCAGGGCCAGAGCACTGAAGAGCAACCATCTGTCTCTTCACCACCTGCCAAAGTGCCCAGGCAGTCAGAGAGTCCTGGACAGGAGCTATCACAGTCTCTACTTCTGTTCTCTGAATTTGTTGGCTTGGAAAGAGGGGGCCAGCCAAGCAGCATTCCAGAATGTGAAGAAGAGGGAGTATGCAGTGATGCGCAACTTCTTTGTCCCTCTGAATCTGAAGAGGCGGGTGGGCCAGTGCCTATGGTCAGCACACCTCAGTACGCATCAGATGATGATGAGACTCAGGTGCCACTTTCTGGTGCGTACGGTGCTGGCGAGACTACCCAGGAGAAGCAGGTGTTTGAAGAGGGGAGTGTAGATGATGAGGTCCTTGACCCATCATGGCGTGAGGAACAGGGAAGTGGTGGGAGCAGCTCTGAGGAAGAGATTTCCCCGAACGGCTAAAACAGGAGGGAGAGGGAGGGGGCAGACTTGGTTGCCTGTAGCCTCCACTTCGGCACCCGTTAGGAGCAATCCTCTTCCAAAAGCTAAAACGGGCGCTCCCAAGACTTGCAGTGTGTGGTCCTTTTTTGACACAGTTGCAGATGACATTGGCTTTGTCAAATGCAAGCTGTGTCATCAAAAGAGGGAAAAATGTCAGCAACCTCAATACCACAAATATGTGGAAACATGTATGGACCAAGCACGAGGTGGAGTTACACAGACACACTGAAGATGTAGGCTAACGTACAGCACCACCTACCACCTCTTCAGCTCGTGTTGGGGCCTCTTCATCCAGCTCACACACAGCTGGTTCGACTTTCTCACAGGATCGCCAAGGAAGAACCTGTGGCACTGTTGTCCGGAGACCCAGTGATATTCCACCCACAGCACCACGTTCCCAGTCATCCTCACACTCCCAGGCCACTCTACAGCCATCGGTAGCACAGGCATGGGATAAAAGGCGGCCATACTCGGCAAACCATCCCCGAGCACAGGCTCTGAATGCTGGCTTTGCCAAACTACTGGCCCTTGAAATGCTCTCATTCAGGCTGGTGGAGACTGACACCTTCAGGAACTTCATGGCATTGGCAGTCCCACAATACACAGTGCCCAGCCGCTTTTATTTCAGCAGGCAAGCCGTCCCTGCCCTGCAAAAACATGTGGAGGGAAAAATAAAACATGCGCTACTAAACGTCGTCAGTAGCAAGGTCCACCTGACCACCGATGCGTGGACCAGTAACCATGGACAGGGACGATACCTTTCCCTCACTGCCCATTGGGTCAATGTTGTGGAGCCGGGTACAGTTCTGGAGAGTGGCGCTGTACGTGTTCTGCCAACTCCACGGATTGTAGGAATCCAGTCTCTACACATTGACTCCTCCTCCGATTCAAGTTCCTCAGAAACAACGCTGCAGGAGCCTGTTACGACCGATATGAGCACAGTCGTGGCCAAACGTCAACAGGCCATACTCAAATTAATTTCTTTGGGGAATCGAAGCCACACAGCGCAGGAGCTCTGGAATGCCATCAAGCAGGAGAGCGACATGTGGTTTGTGCCAGCGAATCTCCAGCCGGGCTTGGTAGTGTGTGACAATGGCCGAAATCTGGTGGCAGCTCTGGGCCTAGGCAACCTCACTCACATCCCATGTCTGGCACATGTGCTCAACTTGGTCGTGCAGAGCTTTCTGAGGGACTATCCGGATCTTGATGCATTGCTGCACTCTCTTGCGGCGTTCCAGCACGGCAAGGTCGCGCTTTGCTGCTCTGCAGCGCTGATTACGCCTTCCAGAACATCGCATCATATGTGACCTACCCACCAGGTGGAATTCAACATTACATATGTTGGAGCGGTTGTGTGAGCAGCAGGCAGCAGTCATGGAGTACCAGCTGCATCAGGCGCAAACAAGTCACACTTCACTGAGTGGGCCTCTATGAAGGACATCTGCCTCGTTATGCGTGCCTTCGATCATTCCACGTGGATGGCGAGTGCAGATGATGCACTAGACAGCATGACTGTCCCCCTTATCTGCCTGCTTCAAAAAACACTGCAAGCACTAAGGGAGGAGGTTTTCGAAGAGGTGGAGGATGAGGAGTCACAAATGCCATCTGCTTCTGGACAGTCTGCGCTACGTGGTTCCTCACAAAGGCCTAGGCAGGGGACACTTTGTGAGCAGGATGAGGAGGACTAAATGGAGGAGGAAGACATCTCTCCAGAGGAGGGAGGTACACAATGCTCTAGTCAGTATGTACAGCGAGGGTGGGGTGATGCATAGCAGGCAGAGATGACGACTCAAGCAGGGGACAGCATTTCTTTGGCAGTTGGGAGTCTGCAGCACATGGTTGATTTCATGCTGCAGTGCCTGAGAAACGACCGCCGCATCACCCACATTCTCAACACGACTGATTATTGGGTGTACACCCTCCTAGATCCTTGCTACTGGGACAACTTACAAAGCCTCATATCACCGTTGAACCGGGAGCGTAAACTGCGGGAGTACCAAGACACACTGGTGCAGTCCATCATGTTCTCCATTCCACCCGACAGCAGTGCTGCTAGTGCTTTACAAAGCAGCTCTGTGCGTCGAGGCAGTGGAGGAAGCTCGGCACAAAGAGGGAGGAGAGGCAGCGCCTCAGCACAAGGCAAGACCACTATGGCCCAAATGTGGCAAAGTTTTGTGTGTCCTCCACAAATGTCTACACCATCAACACCATCACAGACGGCTCCAGTCAGCAGGAGGCAACGTTTCCGTCAGATGGTGACAGACTACATGTTTTGCCCTGTCTGTGTACTCCCAGATGGCACTTCCCCCTTCAAATTTTGGGTCTCAAAACTGGATAAATGGCCAGAGCTTAGCCAGTATGCATTGGAGGTGCTGGCTTGCCCTGCTGCCAGTGTATTATCGGAGCGCGTCTTTAGTGCCACAGGTGGTGTACTAACAGACCATCGCACACGATGACTGGCTTACTTTTCTTAAAATGAACAAGGCCTGGATCTTGCCAGAATTTGCCAGTCCTCTACCAGAATAAATAATTGGTTGGCCACAGTATCCAGGTCTCCTGTTGTGTTCATGTTTCTACCACCTGAAATGTAATCCCTGGGCTTCAACACAGCCAGTTGTCGCTCAGAAGTGCGGTCTGCACAGAGAAAATCACTAGCTCCTGTGTTAGTGGGGTTCAGTAACGCCATCTGCTCCCCTGCTGTGTGGACGACAAAGTCTCCTGCTGCCTCCAAAATCACACTACATCTTATTTTCTACTCGCTCCAAGTAGGCCTCAGCCTGCTGCATGATTGACCCTGGGCTCCAACATCGCCAGTTGCTGCTCAGAAGTGTCTTTGGCACAGGTACTCCCTCCTGCCCAGCCTGGTTCCAGCACGCCTGCTGTTGCCGGGGATTGTCAACGTCACTTTGCCACCAAAACATTGTCCAGTCATGTTGCGGTGGGGTTAGCCGAGTCTATGGTGCCTGCAGTTTAGGTGCTCCCTATGTGGGCTGCGGGTTCTGGTAATAAAGGCTGGTTCCATAGTGCCAATAGGACAAGCACCCCCTGTAGGTCTGTGGGTTTCGGTAACTGCGGCCGGCTCGCGGCCTTGCAACTTTGTTTTTCAGGGGTAGCTTCTGCTACCCATCTGGGTTCCAGCACTGTCAGCAGGTCCTCGGCAGTGTCTTTGGCACGGGTACTCCCTCCTACCCAACCTGGTTCCAGCACGCCTGCTGTTTCCGCGTAGTGTCAACGTCACTTTGCCACCAAAACGTTGTCCAGTCGTGTTGCGGTCGGGTTAGCCGAGCCTATGGTGCCTGCAGTTTAGGTGCTTCCTATGTGGGCTGTGGGTTCTGGTAATAAAGGCTGGTTCCGTAGTGCCAATAGGACAAGCACCCCCTGTAGGACTGTGGATTTCGGTAACTGTGGCCAGCTTGCAGCCTTGCAACGTTGTTTTTCAGGGGTAGCTTCTGCTAGCCATCCGGGTTCCAGTTCCGTCAGCTGGTTCTCGGCAGTGCCTTTGGCCTAGGTGCCTCCTTCTCGGTACCCGAGTTCCAGCAATGTTTGCTGGTCTTTGATAGTGCTTTGTAGCACAGGTACCTCCTGCTTAGTAACCATTTTCCAGCACCGTCGGCTGGTCCACGGTGGTGCCATTGGCTCTTGTTCCTTCTGTTGCCCCTCCGGGTTCCAGCACCGTCAGCTGGTCCTCGCTAGTTCCATTTGCTCTTGTTCCTTCTCCTACCCATCCAGGTTCCAGTACAGTCAGCTGGTTCTCGGCAGTGCCTTTGGCCTAGGTTCCTCCTTCTCGGTATCCGAGTTCCAGCAACATCTGCTGGTCCTTGGTAGTGCTTTGTAGCAAAGGTACCTCCTGCTTAGTAACCGGGTTCCAGCACCGTCAGCTGGTCCACGGTTGTGCCATTGGCTCTTGTTCCTTCTGCTGCCACTCTGGGTACCAGCACCGTCAGCTGGTTCTCGGTAGTTCCATTAACTCTTGTAGCTTCTGCTACCCATCCGGGTTCCAGCACCATCAGCTGGTTCTCGGCAGTGCCTTTGGCCTAGGTGCCTCCTTCTCGGTATCCGAGTTCCAGCAACGTCTGCTGGTTCTTGGTAGTGCTTTGTAGCACAGGTACCTCCTGCTTAGTAACCGCGTTCCAGCACCGTCAGCTGGTCCACGGTTGTGCCATTGGCTCTTGTTCCTTCTGCTGCCCCTCCGGGTTCCAGCACCGTCAGCTGGTCCTCACTAGTTCCATTTGCTCTTGTTCCTTCTGCTACCCAACCGGGTTCCAGTACCGTCAGCTGGTTCTTGGCAGTGCCTTTGGCCTAGGTGCCTCCTTCTCGGTATCCGAGTTCCAGCAACGTCTGCTGGTCCTTGGTAGTGCTTTGTAGCACAGGTACCTCCTGCTTAATAACCGCGTTCCAGCACCGTCAGCTGGTCCCCGGTTGTGCCATTGGCTCTTGTACCTTCTGCTGCCACTCTGGGTACCAGCACCATCAGCTGGTTCTCGGTAGTTCCATTGACTCTTGTAGCTTCTGCTACCCATCCGGGTTCCAGCACCGTCAGCTGGTTCTCGGCAGTGCCTTTGGCCTAGGTGCCTCCTTCTCAGTATCCGAGTTCCAGCAACGTCTGCTGGTCCTTGGTAGTGCTTTATAGCACAGGTACCTCCTGCTTAGTAACCATGTTCCAGCACCGTCAGCTGATCCACGGTAGTGCCATTGGCTCTTGTTCCTTCTGCTGCCCATCCGGGTTCCAGTACCATCAGCTGGTTCTCGGCAGTTCCTCCGCCTTCTTGTACCTTCTGCTACTTTTCAAAGTTCACGCTTGTGGAAATGGTTTTTGGTTCTCACTCTGGATCTCCCTGATGATGACCCTGAAGATGATGACCCTGAAGACCACACCGAAGAAGACCAAAAAGATGACCCTGAAGATAATGACCAAGAGGACAAAGAACATGAAGACAACCAACTAGATGCAGAACAACAAGAGACAGAAGAGCAAGAAGCAGAAAAACCAAAAGCAGAAAAACATTAAGCATAAGACTAAAAATCAGAGCAAATGATATTATCTAAATTATAAGCAGAAGAAGACTAAGCAGTGTATGGGGGTGAGTCCGTTCCTCCTCGTGGTGCCCCTAGAAAATGCCTGCTGCAGGCCAAACTGAATGCGGACAAATCCTGTTGTAAATCTTTTGTGACAGGCAGAACGGAAGGTGTAATCTTCAAACTTTTATAGATAACAACTACAGGAATGCCTGTCACAAATAAGAATATGATGAAGAAGAAGAATAGGAAGAAGATGAATAAGAAGAATATGAAGAATGTACAAAAAAAAATGATAGGAAGAAGATGAAGAATGTAAAAAAAAAGAATAATAGGAAGAAGGTGAAGAAGAAGAAGATGAATAAGGTGAAGAAGTTGATGAAAAAGATGCTGCTGCTGAGGATGATGAAGGAGAAAGTGTTGGAGAAGTAAAAAAGAAGGTGAAGAGCATGGAAGTAGTGAAACATACATATCTAACAAAATATACAAAAGGTTAACATAGTCAATATCTTTGTAACTCCGAACATCTTTAAAAAAAAATGTATTCCTGCTATTCCATTTGATTGGGCTAAACCTCTATGCCTTTAATGTCTCCTCCACCTCCCCAAATACATTCTACATTATTCTTAGTTGGTTTTCTTCATGTAGAATTAAGCTACAAGGAAAGAAAGGGTTTTTTTTAATTCCGATATTTCTGTTCCATTGACTTGAATGGGACTTCCGGGATCGGAATCGGCGATACCCGATACTTTTTTGATATCGGCCGATCCAATCCGATCCGATATTTTTCAATATTGGGTGGCATCGCTCAACACTAGTGGTGACCATGGCGGTCATTTTGAAGTCAGCCATTTTGGATCCAACTTTATTTTTTTCAATGGGAAGAGGGTCATGTAACACAAACTTATTGAGAATTTCACAAGAAAAACAATAGTTTGCTTGGTTTTAATGTAACTTTATTCTTTCATGAGTTATTTACAAGCTTATGACCACTTATAAAATGTGTTCATAGTGCTGCCCATTGTGTTGGATTGTCAATGCAACCCTCTTCTCCCACTCTTGACACACTGATAGTAACACCGCAGAAGAAATGCTAGCACAGGCTTCCAGTATCCATTGTTTCAGATGCTGAATATCTCGTATCTTCACAGCATAGACAATTGCCTTCAGATGACCCCAAAGATAAAAGTCTAAGGGGGTCAGATTGGGAGACCTTGGTGGCCATTCAAGTGGCCCACAACAACCAATCCATTTTTCCAGGAAATTGTTCATGTAGGAATACTCGGACCTGACACCCATAATTGATGGTATGGTGTGGAATATGGAGTACAAAGATAGTGGGGCCATTCTTCATCAATGGAAACCTCAGTGCCACTGGATATCTGAAATTGCTACATAATGATGTGTTGCCCTCTTTATGCACTGAAGATATCACGTTCCCTGAGTTTTTCCAGTAAGATGGTGCACCACCATATTATAGGTGTCAGATCCGAGCATTCCTACAAGGAATCTGACCCCCTTAGACTGGCATTTCTTCTGCGGTGTTGCTATCAGTGTGTCAAGTGTGGGAGAAGAGGGTTGCATTGACAATCTAATACAATGGGCAGCTGTTGTGAGTTCATTTTCCCCTTCACTACTGAGGCCCGAGGAACTCCCTCTTCTGGTGAAGAAAGGTAGTGAGCCTGATTGTCAGACACCTGGGGCTGATGATGATGACTGGCTGAGTGGAGTTAATGACTGGATATAAGGCTGCCGACGCCCTTCTGGCCTGCGGGTGATTTCTCTGTGGACTTCTAGGAAACCAGTCTGATTCCTGCTCATCTAAAGCTAAGATTTCTGCTTTGCCTTTTTGCAATAGTGTTTTGTTTTCCTTGCTTTTCTGGATTCTGCCATTCCCTGCTGGGGTGAGCTGAATCTCCTTTTGCCTGTTGCTCTGTCTTCAGAATATTCCTGAGTACTGACATAGCATTTTTTGAAGCCTAGCGTCTTCAGGGCCTTTTTTTACTGTCAGTTTGTTGGCTCTTATTTTCATAGGTTTTTTTCACGGATTGCAGACAGCAGCCTTCCTGTCCTTTCCTATCTAAGCTAGCTTGGGCCCCATCTTTGCTCAGTCTATCTTTCTGTCTGTGTTTTGTTCTTTCTTCTTGCTTCACCGTCATTATATGTGGGGGGCTGCCTTTTGCTTTGGGGTCTGCTCTGGGGCAGTTTAGATTTCCCTTTCTGTCTTTAGGCTATGTAGTCCTCCAGCTGTGATCGAGGGGCCTAGGGCATCGTAGGAGCCCCCCACGGCTACTGCTAGTTGTGTTGATAGGTTCAGGGGTCTGCAATCCGATAGCTGCCAACTTCTCTGGTTTTCTGGACTTAGCTAGCATTTCTATTTTTGCCTCCTACGGTGACTCAATCATAACCGAATCACCCGCCATACCGCAGATCCTAGGGTACTCAATTGCAGGAAAGAATTGTATAAAAAAAATAGGTGTGTATATATTTTCCTCTATATCTCTGAGGCCGTAGGGGGAATTTTTTTTTCTCTCAATGGAGATAAAGCAATTGTCTGATCGTGTGGAGCAGCTCGCTGCGGAAGTGCGGGGAATTTCCGCCTACCTTGCTCATTCACATGCTGCTGAACCAAAGATTCCTACACCTGATGTATTTTTTGGGGATCAGTCTAAATTTTTGAATTTCAAAAATAATTGTAAATTATTTTTTGCCTTGAAGCCTAACTCGTCAGGGAGCTCCGCGCAGCAGGTTAAAATTGTCATCTCTTTGCTGCGTGGCGATCCCCAGGATTGGGCGTTTTCTTTGAAACCAGATGATCCTATTCTGACTAATGTGAACGCATTTTTTCAGGCCTTGGGGTTGTTGTATGACGAACCTAATGCCATTGATCAGGCTGAAAAGACCCTGCTGGCATTGAACCAGGGTCGTGATTCTGCAGAATTGTACTGTCAAAAATTCCGAAAGCGGGCAGTACTTACTACCTGGAATGATAATGCCTTGGCTGCTCTCTTTCGGAAGGGGTTGTCAGAAGCCGTAAAAGATACTATGGTGGGATTTCCTGTTCCCTCTGGTCTTGACGATTCTGTCTTTAGCCATTCAGGTTGATCGGCGTTTGCGCGAACGCAGAGCTGCACGAAAGGTGTTGCCACCTGTTGAACAGATGTCTGAACCTATGCAATGTGATAGAGTTTTTTCCAGAGAGCAGCGTCAGGAGTTCAGAAGGCGTAATAAGTTGTGTTTTTTCTGTGGAGATGCCTCGCATATTATTTCTGTCTGTCCTAAACGCGAGAAACGCCTTGCACACACGTTTTCTGTTGGTGGCGTTCAACCTAAGTTTCTTCTGGCTATTACTCTGATCTGCTCCCTGTCCACATTTTCCGCCAAGGCTTTTGTGGATTCGGGAGCAGCTCTAAACCTAATGGACTTGGATTTTGCTAAACGTTGTGGATTTCCGATGACACCTCTGCAGACGCCTATCCCTTTGAGGGGGATTGATGCTACTCCTTTGGCTAAAAATAAGCCTCAGTTTTGGACCCAGGTGGTAATGCGGGTCGCCCCAGACCATCAAGAAAACTGCAGGTTTTTGGTGTTACATAATCTGCATGATACTATTGTTCTTGGATTTCCCTGGTTACAAATTCATAATCCAGTTTTTGATTGGAAATCTGTGTCTGTGGTGAGTTGGGGTTGTCGGTGTGCCTTTAGTGAGGCTCCGGTGTTTTCCACCTCTCCTCAGTCGCATGATGTTCCTGATTATTTGGTGGACTTTTATGATGTATTTAGTGAGAATGAGTCTGCGTCTCTGCCTCCTCATAGGAGTTATGACTGTGCAATTGAACTGAGCCCGGGGTGTAAATTTCCCAAGGGTCTGCTCTTCAATTTATCTGTACCCGAGCACGAGGCTATGCGATCCTATATTAAGGAGGCGTTGGAGAAGGGTCATATTAGACCATCCTCGTCACCCTTAGGTGCCGGGGTTTTTTTTGTAGCCAAAAAGGATGGATCATTAAGACCTTGTATTGATTATCGTGCTCTCAACAAAATTACTGTTAAATATCAGTATCCGTTACCCCTGATTTCTGATCTATTCTCCAGAGTTAGAGGTGCTTGCTGGTTTACCAAGCTTGACCTCAGGGGGGCGTATAATCTTATTCGCATTAAGCATGGGTATGAATGGAAGACGGCGTTTAATACTCCGGAGGGACATTTTGAGTACCTGGTGATGCCTTTTGGGCTCACTAATGCCCCTTCTGTCTTCCAGTGCTTCATGAACGATATTTTCCGAGATTTTGTCGATAAATTTTTGATTATCTATCTGGATGATATTTTGATCTTCTCCAAGGATTGGGATTCTCATGTGGAACATATTCGGACTGTGTTCCAGATCTTGAGGGAGAATTCCCTGTATGTCAAAGGATCTAAATGGCTTTTTGGAGTACAGAGGATTTCTTTTTTGGGATTTATTTTGTCCCCGTCAACTATTGAAATGGACCCGGCCAAGGTACAGGCCATTTATGATTGGGTTCAGCCCACTTCTTTGAAGGCCCTCCAGAAGTTTTTGGGTTTTGCTAATTTTTATCGGAAATTTATAGCAAAATTTTCTAGTATTGCCAAGTCATTGACTGATTTGACTAAGAAGGGTCCTGATGTGTTAAATTGGTCTCCAGAGGCTGTTTCTTCCTTTCAGGAGCTGAAGCGAAGATTCACCTCCGCCCCGGTTTTGCGGTAACCTGATGTCTCACTTTCGTTTCAGGTAGAGGTGGATGCTTCTGAGATTGGTGCAGGAGCTGTTTTGTCCCAAAAGGATCCTGTAACATCTAAAATGAATCCCTGTGCTTTCTTTTCCCGAAAGTTCTCTCCATCTGAACGTAACTATGATGTGGGGAATCGGGAACTGTTAGCCATGAAATGGGCATTTGAGGAGTGGAGACATTGGTTGGAGGGAGCTAAGCATCAAGTCGTGGTCCTCACTGACCACAAGAATTTGATTTACCTAGAGTCGGCTAAGCGATTGAACCCTAGACAGGCTAGGTGGGCCTTGTTTTTTACATGTTTTGATTTTGTGGTTTCTTTTCTTCCTGGAACTAAGAATGTCAAAGCTGACGCCCTCTCTAGGAGCTTCTTTGCTGATTCTCCTGTGGTGACCAAGCCTGCTACCATCTTAGGCGAAGGGGTAGTTCTTTCTGCCATCTCGCCCGTTTTGAGACGTGCTCTGAAAGAGTTCCAGGAGGACAAACCTGAGCGTTGTCCCAGTGGAAAGTTGTATGTTCCTGACCAGTGGAAGAAGAGAGTGATGTCTGAAGTTCATTGCTCTGCTTTGGCTGGTCATCCAGGTATTTTTGGTACTAGAGATCTGGTGAGTCAGTCTTTTTGGTGGCCCTCCTTGTCTCGTGATGTCAGGAATTTTGTGCAGTCCTGTGGGACGTGCTCCCGGTCTAAATCGTGTTCTCGCTCTAGTGGGTTGTTGATGCCTTTGCCTGTCCCCAAGAGGCCATGGACGCATATTTCAATGGATTTCATCTCTGATATGCCTGTCTCTCAAAGGATGACTGTCATTTGGGTGATTTGTGATAGGTTCTCTAAGATGGTTCATCTTGTACCACTCCCTAAGTTGCCGTCTTCCTCTGAATTGGTGCCCCTGTTTTTACAACAGGTGGATCGCTTGCACGGGATTCCTGAGAACATTGTATCTGACAGAGGAGTCCAGTTTGTGTCTAGATTTTGGAGAACTTTCTGTTCCAAGCTGGGAATTCAGTTGTCCTTCTCCTCTGCTTTTCACCCTCAGACCAATGGGCAGACAGAGAGAACAAAACAGACCTTGGAGTCATATTTGAGATGTTTTATTTCTGCTGATCAGGATGATTGGGTTTCATTTTTGCCCTTGGCCGAATTTGCTTTAAATAATAGAGCTAGTTCTGCCACTTTGATGTCACCTTTTTTTTGTAACTTTGGGTTTCATCCTCGATTTTCTTCAGGGCAGGTGGAGCCCTCTGCCTGCCCAGGTGTTGACACTGTGGTGGAGAGAATGCACCAGATCTGGGACCAAGTGGTGGATAAGTTATCTCTCTCCCAGGAAAAGGCCCAGCGGTTTTCCAACCGACATGGGACCATTGGTCCCCAGTTTAAGGTTGGTGATATGGTGTGGTTATCATCAAAAAATATTGCTATGAAGGTGGCTTCTCCTAAGTTTAAGCCTAGATTTATTGGACCTTACAAGATTTTGGAGATTATTAATCCGGTCTCTTTTCGTTTGGCTCTTCCTGTCACATTTAAAATCCATAATGTGTTCCATAAATCTTTGTTGAAGAGGTTTGTTGAAGCTGTTGTTCCGGGGGTTGCACCTCCAGACCCTGTATTGGTTGAAGGTAACATGGAATATGAGGTAGAGAAAGTACTGGATTCCCGTCTGGCTAGACGGAGACTCCAGTATTTGGTTAAGTGGAAGGGTTATGGTCAGGAGGATAATTCCTGGGTCTCTGCCTCTGATATTCATGCCAAAAGATTGGTGCGTGCCTTTCATCGGGCTCACCCTGATCGCCCTGGTGGCGTGGTTGAGGGTTCGGTGACCCCTCCTCAAGGGGGAGGTACTGTTGTGAGTTCATTTTCCCCTTCACTACTGAGGCCCGAGGAACTCCCTCTTCTGGTGAAGAAAGGTAGTGAGCCTGATAGTCAGACACCTGGGGCTGATGATGATGACTGGCTGAGTGGAGTTAATGACTGGATATAAGGCTGCCGATGCCCTTCTGGCCTGCGGGTGATTTCTCTGTGGACTTCTGGGAAAACAGTCTGATTCCTGCTCATCTAAAGCTAAGATTTCTGCTTTGCCTTTTTGCATTAGTATTTTGTTTTCCTTGCTTTTCTGGATTCTGCCATTCCCTGCTGGGGTGAGCTGAATCTCCTTTTGCCTGTTTCTCTGTCTTCAGAATATTCCTGAGTACTGACATAGCCTTTTTTGAAGCCTAGCGTCTTCAGGGCCTTTTTTTACTGTCAGTTTGTTGGCTCTTATTTTCATAGGTTTTTTCTGTCTGTGTTTTGTTCTTTCTTCTTGCTTCACCGTCTTTATATGTGGGGGGCTGCCTTTTGCTTTGGGGTCTGCTCTGGGGCAGTTTAGATTTCCCTTTCTGTCTTTAGGCTATGTAGTCCTCCGGCTGTGATCGAGGGGCCTAGGGCATCGTAGGAGCCCCCCACGGCTACTGCTAGTTGTGTTGATAGGTTCAGGGGTCTGCAATCCGATAGCTGCCAACTTCTCTGGTTTTCTGGACTTAGCTAGCATTTCTATTTTTGCCTCCTACGGTGACTCAATCATAACAGGCAGCACTTTGAACACATTTTATAAGTTGTTATTAACTTGTAAATAACTCATGAAAGAATAAAGTTACATTAAAACCAAGCACACCATTGTTTTTCTTGTAAATCTCTCAATAAGTTCGATGTGTCACATAACACCCTTCCCATTAGAAAAAATAAATTTGGATCCAAAATGGCCGACTTCAAAATGGCCACCATGGTCACCACCCATCTTGAAAAGTTTCCCCCCTCCCATATACTCATGTGCCACAAACAGGAAGTTGATATCACCAACCATTCCCATTTTATTTAGGTGTATCCATATAAATGACCCACCCTGTACAATACCCTACAGTGCTTCTATATTACTGTGATTGTTCATTTCACTTATCTCATCATGGCAGTATTAGTCGATGCCATCTATATCACAGCCAGCACCTGCAATCTATAGTGTAACTGACATCTGCAGCCGATTAGCCAACTACATATATTTCCTTTACACATCATGCATACTGTATATGATGGATGCCACAAAGGGATTAATATGTTAATGCAGTTACCCTCACATTTACATTTTTAGAGGCTATGCGGACACAAGAGCAATGGCAACTTACAATATTACTAAATATCTGCAATTGAAAGTGTTTTCTGATTCCACAGTTTTGCCTCCCGTTGAAGCAAAAGCGAAACGCGCGTCGGGGCAGAGACACGCCCGAGGAGACTCCTTATCAATTATTGGTAATGGCTGCTTTGCTCCATGATATTATTTGTTCTATTGTTACATGATTACTGCAATTATGCCGGTGCATGGATTTATATTCCATGCCAATCACCACGCCTGACAGGCGGATTTTGGCCTGTTTTTTCTTTGTGTGCTGTTTTATACAGCCAAAGAGGGTGGTAATCACCTTTTATATTGGGAGAGCGGACTTGAATGCCGCTAACAAAGATCGACATTGCCATACGGATGGTTATTAAATTGGCCCAGCTTAATATATATCTATGGGAATCGCCATAGTTCAGATTATTGGCGGTTTTTGGCAATTTGCAGTGGTAATATAGACTTGAGAGCTCTTACATTTTTGAGAACCCTTATCGTACTAATTTATGGATATTTATTATAACAAATTGCACAGTTTTCACATTTATGTGTATGTTTTTATAGGATAAGGGATTTTGCAGCTATTGTTTACCTATTACTATTTTTGATAATGGTGAATTAATTTGGTGTTTGATACATGTGAAAAATAATGGGTTCACAACGTCCCTTCATTGATATGTGCATCTCTCTATTTGTATATTTTTAATTCTTTGTTAATAAAAATATAGCTTTTTATACCAATTGGTCCTCCATCCTGATTTATTCATTTTTTCAGTGGGACATTGTGATTTATATCAATAGTTATGGTATTTACTTTTTGATCACAGAGGCAATTCTATAAGTGATTTATTATTATTGACTGTTGTTTAAACAGAGCCGTATTATGGATTTTAAAGCCAAGGAAAGCTCCTGGCAAGCGAAGGCCACTAGTATGTTCAAGAGAGGTGCTACATCATCACATAGTTCCACTTCCCATGTGAGTCAGGAAAATACACAGAAATATAAAAGAGCTTTGAATAAAAAAATCAAGGTATGGTGGACGAAAATCACCTTAGAAAATTATGTGGCACAGAATATCGTTCCAAGAGGTTTGAGGATCAACATATATCCTACTTTTGATTTGGGAGAAGAAACTCTAATTAATAGGTGGATTGCGGCTGCTAACACCTGTTCTTTGGAATTCATTAAAATAATCATTGAAAAGAATTCCATTATTCTTAAGAATATAGAGACTGAAATTGAGGATCTTCAAAAAATTTTATTACATGATATGAGAAAAGAGGAATTTCAGGAATTTGTTACAAAACTTGATAAAGATATCGAAAAATGGGAGAATCACATTAGTTTGAATAAACAGAAGAAGTATGAAAGGGATTGGGCTGATTTTGAGTCCAAGAGAATTTTCAAATGGCAAATGCCAAAGAAAAAAGACCCTATCCCTAGGAATCTGTTTAGGGATTTTTCTACATCTAATTCCTCTATTAGTGATGTGGCAAGCAGTACTTTTGAAGCCAGCTATAAACCGAGGACTCGACAGCATTACAAAAAAAGTGCTGCCCCCAAAAATCAAGTGAGTGATACCGTCGAGGTCATTAATTTGTCTAGTCATATATTAACGGACGCACAAACAAGGGTGCTACAGAGAGGGCTAACATTTTCCCCTTCATCTGATTTAGACTCGTTCGCGGCAAAAAAGGAATTGCATCTCTTCTCCAGAAAACTGGTTTTGAAGAGGTTACATCATAAAAAAGAAAGTGGTGGTGACTTCTCTAGTAGGGAGGAAAATGAAGCTCTTGAGATTCTTGAGTCCCTGATTGATGAGAATACATCAAATGTAAGTAATTTCCCTGTGAAATTAATTAATAAATCTACAAAATTTCCCCCTTTAACATTAGTACCGGCAGTTGATACGTTCACAAAGATTGTGTCATCTGAAATTGATAATTTAAAGAAAACTAGTCATTTTGGCCATAACAATTTGTCAATGCAGGAGAGGAGTGCTTTGAGAGAACTTAAGGAATGGGATGATGTGGTTTTCAAGGTGGCCGGCAAAGGAGGCAACATAGTAATATGGCCGAACTCCATGTATGAGGCCCAAGCCAATAAATTGTTAAACAACACCCAGGAGTATAAGTTACTTACTTATAATCCTATGGGACAATTTAAATTGGAATTGATTGACATTTTGGAGGCCGCAGTTGAAAACCACATTGTCCCTAAGAAATTATTAGAAATTCATCAAAAACTTAGTCCTAGGCTAGCAACGTTCTACTTGATACCAAAGGTTCATAAAAACTCCCAGGATCCACCGGGAAGACCTATAGTGGCAGCTAACGAGGGTCTCTGTGAGACCATATGTAATGTGATAGATCACTTTTTAAAACCTTTGGTGACTCAGTTACCCTCATATATTAAGGATACTACAGCTGCACTTGGACATCTAGAAAACATTCAACTAACTGACAACATGATCCTTGTTACAGCAGACGTTGAGGCTTTATACTCATCGATCCGTCATCAAGATGGACTTCATGCCGTTGGTAAATTCCTCTTACACAGTAATGTAGATCTTGATATGGCTAACTTTGTTCTGACATTGCTGAAATATGTATTAACTCATAATGCATTTTCCTTCAATGGAAAAATTTTTCTTCAAAAGCAAGGTACAGCTATGGGGGCGGCTTGCGCCCCCTCATATGCGAACCTGTTTATGGGAGCCTGGGAAAGAGATATCTTTCAGGATAGTGAAGTAGTGGGTATGGAACGGATCCATAATTGGATCCGCTACATAGATGATATTCTGTTTATTTATGAAGGATCAGGTGAGGAATTGAGGTGTTTAATGAATACACTTAACAACAATAATCAAAATATTAGGTTGACGTATCATTATGGACGTAATATTGAATTTTTGGATTTGTCCATTACAGTTTTATCTGATGGTCGGCTATCAACCACAGTATATCGTAAACCCACGGCAACAAATTCTTTACTTCATGCTTCATCGGCACATCTAAAATCCACCATAGATGGGATTCCCATTGGACAATTTTTGCGCATTAAGAGAATTTGCTCTGATGAAGGTCTTTTTGAAGAACAGTCCTCTATCCTTAGGAAACGATTTCAAAATAGAGGATATAATCGGAAGTCTATTCAGAGAGGATATATGAGGGCAAAAAGTGTCCCTAGAGAACAACTTTTACATAAGAATGTGATTCCTCCTAAGACTGTGAACAGGGAACAGCAGGTAAGATTCATTTCAAACTTCAATAATAAATGGTTTGAGGTGAAAAATATAGTACAGAGACATTGGCAAATTCTTTTGACTGATCCTGTGTTGAGGGAAATTTTACCATCAAGTCCCTCATTTGTGGCAAAAAGGGCTCCAAATCTGCGAGACATATTGACACATAGCCAATATGATCCTCAACGGAAAGAGAGGGAGAGGAATATGGAGCGTATGGGATTTTTTCCCTGTGGTATATGCAAGGCATGTGCCAATATGAAAAAAAGTAGTAAGTTCCAGAATTTTGATCAATCTAGATGTTTTGATATCAGAACCTACATTACATGTTCAACGAAAGGAGTGATTTACTATGCCACTTGTCCATGCCAGAAAATTTACATTGGGATGACTAGTAGGGAGCTCAAGATTCGAGTTCGGGAGCACTGCCTTGATATTGATAAAGCCAAAAAGATTGAAGATGTTGCTTCGTTGAAAACCTTACCTAGGCATTTTAAAAAATTCCATCACAGCAACTCTAGGCTACTTCAAGTCAAGGGTATTGATCACATTAATTTGGGTCTCAGAGGAGGAGATGTAGGTAAAAGACTAGCCAAAAAAGAGTGCCAGTGGATATTTCGATTGGGCACCCTAACTCCTCAAGGACTTAATGAAAGCTTCGGTTTTGGTGCTTTTTTGTAATTTCGTTTCATCATTATATTCCTGACTTTATTCCATGGGATGTGGACTTTTTAGGGTGGGTTAGGTTTTATAGAGTGATATTAACATTTTGTCTTTTTAGTTACAGTTCATCGGTTGTTGCGTCTGACTATTCCAGTGGTAAAATGGAAGAGAAGATTTATGGTGCATTTATTGAAGATTAAAGATCTGAAGATACCTCTATTTCATTCATGTTTTTTCATTATGTTTTTTCCTCGTGTTATAGTCCTCATCATTATGCCCTTTTTTTTACAGTTGTCAATATAGCATGATCAAGTGTTATTTTCATATGTGACATTCTCATTATTGATATTATGATTTTGTACTCGTTATACCTTTATTTGGGGGTTTTGAGAGTGCTTTTGAAGTACCCCATATTACATACATCCTTGTGAGTGCGCATGAGTGGGTCTTGATTCACCAGAGAAGAGTGTGATGCTCATATTATGTGCATTTCGCTTTCCAGGGTCATCTGGTGATGACTGGTGGCGATCGACATAGGAGCACACAAACACTTCTCTTATTGATAGTAGTGAACCAAGTTCAACTCCCTCATGCGCCGTTTTTCACTTCATGGACTTAGGGTGACTTCTTTGTTATTTATTTTCCATTTATGCGTTCCCTGGTTAGTAGTGTTGAGCATTCCGATACCGCAAGTATCGGGTATCGGCCGATATTAGCGGTATCGGAATTCCGATACTTAGTTCCGATACTTTTGTCATATCGGATTCCGGAATCGGAATCGGAATAGGAAGTTCCCATCATGCTATGAGCCTGCTTGCTTTGATTAAGCCAATGGGAATCCTCCGAAGTGTGGGCACATCCTGTTAGGCATGTAGGCATGTTAACTATTGGCATGGCTGTGATTGGCTGCCGAAATGATGTCATGATGCACTATAAAAGCCACCGCAGCCGCCATTTCTGGTCACTCTGCTGTGAATTCAGTTAGGGACAGGCTGCTGTAGAAGACTGTGAGGGACAGTTAGAAATAGCGATTCCACCAAACATCTAGTGCTTTACCCAGGCTACATAAACCACCACTGTAGCCTTCTTTGCCCTAGCAGCAGTGTTCACAGCTGTCTGCAAGGGCTGTGTGAGTGCAGCTCACGCTGTGGAGTGGGTCCTGCAGCCACGTCAGGCTGTAGGCCACCCAGTGTGATCACTGCTGCCTCATACATCTTTTATTTTTTGAGCTGCATTTTTTACATAATTTCAATCTAGTGTGCTTCCATCCGTATCCATATATGTTGGTTGCAAACACTAGTAGTAGACAGCGGAGCCTTTCTGCAGCCTTTCAGTGCTAGTGTCCACTTTGCTGCACTGTTCACGGCTGTCTGAGAGGTCTCTGACTGTGTGAGTGCAGCTCACGCTGAGTAGTGTGTCCTGCAGCTACGTCTGGCTGTAGGACGCTCAGCGTGCGTCAGTGCCTCACACATATTTTTATTTGAGTGCAGCTCATTTTTTCTTCTATTAGTGTGCATCCATCCGTCTCCATCTACGGTGGTTGCAAACACTATAAAGGAGTACACAGCGGAGCCTTTCTGCAGCCTGTCAGTGCCAGTGCCCACTTAGCTGCACTGTTGACGGCTGTCTGAGAGGCCTCTGACTGTGTGTGAGTGCAGCTCACGCTGAGTAGAGTGTCCTGCAGCTACGTCTGGTTGTAGGACGCTCAACGTGCGTCACTGCCTCACACATATTTGTCTTTGAGTGCAGCTCATTTTTTCTTCTCCTATTAGTGTGCATCCATCCGTATCCATCAACATTGGTTGGTTGCAAACACTATATAGGAGTAGATAGAGGAGCCTTTTTTTCTGGCTTGTGCCCTGCCGGCGCAGCCAGATTAGTATTACCCAATTTTTTTGGAGCCTCATCTTTTGCATTGTAGGTTACCTGCCTGCATTGTAATAGCTCCAAAAAGTTGGTGATACTATCAGTTTCAATTCTTTGTTCACATACTTTGAGTTTGTTTCCAACAAAGAAACCACAAAAAAAGTTCACCAAACACTACATTTTGAACTTGTGTAGGCCACATCAGCTCCTATTAAAGTCTAGTCCACACACACACACACTTCATAAAATTAGTGTTTCTTGTACCTGTAACCAGCTGTTCAGGAATAAGCACACTAAGGCCCCCCTTTGTACTTTTTTGCCTATCTTAAGCAGTCTTGCAAGATGAAGAAGGCAGGGAGTAAGGCGCGTGGGCGTGGGTGTGGAGTTTCAGCAGGGAGAGGACGTGGGGATTCTGCAGGGAGAGGACGTGGGGATTCTACAGGTAGAGGACGTGGGGATTCTGGGCCTGCTGCGGGCACCAGTGGATCAGCATCCCCCAGTTTTAGCAGGCAACAGTCCTTTATGCGCAGCTTTGTAGGACCTCAACGTACCCCACTGCTGCGGGAGGAACAAATTGAAGCCGTTGTCGGATGGATGGCAGCTAACGCATCGACTTCAATTACTTCCCCTTCCTCTCAGGGTCAGAGCACCGAAGAGCAACCATCTGTCTCTTCACCACCTGCCAAAGTGCCCAGGCAGTCAGAGAGACATGGACAGGAGCCATCACAGTCTCTACTTCTGTTCTCGGAATCTGTTGGCTTGGAAAGAGGGGGCCAGCCAAGCAGCATTCCTGAATGTGAAGAAGAGGGAGTATGCAGTGATGCGCAACTTCTTTGTCCCTCTGAATCTGAAGAGGCGAGTGGGCCAGTGCCTATGGTCAGCACACCTCAGTACGCATCAGATGATGACGAGACTCAGTTGCCACTTTCTGGTGCGTACGGTGCTGGCGAGACAACCCCGGAGAAGCAGCTGTTTGAAGAGGGGAGGGAAGATGATGAGGTCCTTGACCCATCATGGCGTGAGCAACAGGAAGGTGGTGGGAGCAGCTCGGAGGAAGAGATTCCCCTACCGGCCAAAACAGGAGGCAGAGGGAGGGGGAAGACTTGGTTGCCTGTACCCTCCACTTCGGCACCCGTTAGGAGCATTCCTCCTTCCAAAGGCAAACCGGGCGCTCACAAGAGTTGCAGTGCGTGGTCCTTTTTTGACACAGTTGCAGATGACATTTGCTTTGTCAAATGCAAGCTGTGTCATCAGAGAGTCAAAAGAGGGAGAAATGTCAGCAACCTCAATACCACAAATATGTGGAAACATGTGCGCACCAAGCACGAGTTGGAGTTGCAGAGACACCCTGAAGACGTAGGCCAACGTACAGCACCACCTACCACCTCTTCAGTTCGTGTTGGGCCCTCTTCCTCCAGCTCACACACTGCTGGTTCGGCTTCCTCACAGGATCGCCAAGGAAGAACCTCTGCCACTGTTGTCCGGAGACCCTGTCAGATTACACCCATAGCAGCACGTTCCCATCCATCACAGCCATCGGTAGCACAGGCATGGGATAAAAGGCACCCTTACTCAGCAAACCATCCCCGAGCACAGTCTCTGAATGCTGGCATTGCCAAACTTCTGGCAGTTGAAATGCTGTCATTCAGGCTGGTGGACACTGACACCTTCCGGGACTTAATGGCATTGGCAGTCCCCCAATACAACGTGCCCAGCCGCTTTTATTTCAGCAGGCGAGCCGTCCCTGCCCTGCAGAAACATGTTGAGGGCAAAATAAAACATGCGCTACTAAACGCCGTTAGTAGCAAGGTCCACCTGACCACCGATGCGTGGACCAGTAACCATGGACAGGGACGATACCTTTCCCTCACTGCCCACTGGGTCAATGTTGTGGAGCCGGGTACGGATCTGGAGAGTGGCGCTGTACGTGTTCTTCCAACGCCACGGATTGCAGGACTCCAGTCTGTACACATAGACTCCTCCTCCTACTCAAGTTCCTCAGAAACAGCAGAGCAGGAGCCTGTTACGACCGATATGAGCACAGCCGTGGCCAAACGTCAACAGGCTGTACTCAAATTAATTTCTTTGGGGAATCGAAGCCACACAGCGCAGGAGCTCTGGAATGCTATCAAGCTGGAGAGCGATGTGTGGTTTGGGCCAGCGAATCTCCAGCCGGGCTTGGTAGTGTGTGACAATGGCCGAAATCTGGTGGCAGCTCTTGGCCTAGGCAACCTCACACACATCCCATGTCTGGCACATGTTCTTAACTTGGTCGTGCAGAGCTTTCTGAGGGACTATCCGGATCTTGCTGCACTGTTGCACAAGGTCCGCATAGAGTGCGCTCACTTGCGACGTTCCAGCACGGCAAGATCGCGCCTCGCTGCTCTGCAGCGACGATTTGGCCTTCCGGAACATCGCATCATATGTGACCTACCCACCCGGTTGAATTCAACGTTACATATGTTGGAGCGGTTGTGTGAGCAGCAGGCAGCAGTCATGGAGTACCAGCTGCATCAGGCGCAAACAAGTCGCACTGTGCGCCGTTCACACTTCAGCACCATTGAGTGGGCCTCTATGAAGGACATCTGCCTCGTTTTGCGTGCCTTCGATGAATCCACGCGGATGGCGAGTGCAGATGATGCACTAGTCAGCATGACTGTCCCCCTTATCTGCCTGCTTCAACAAACACTGCAAGCACTAAGGGATGAGGTTTCAGAAGAGGTGGAGGATGAGGAGTCCCAAATGCCATCTGCTTCTGGACAGTCTGCGCTACGTGTTTCCTCACAAAGGCCTAGGCAGGGGACACTTTGTGAGGAGGATGAGGAGGAGTCGATGGAGGAGGAAGACATCTCTCCAGAGGAGGGAGGTACACAAACCTCTACTCAGTATGTACAGCGAGGGTGGGGTGATGCAGAGCAGGCCGAGGTCACGCCTCAAACAGGGGACAGCGGTTCTTTGGCAGTTGGGAGTCTGCAGCACATGGTTGATTTCATGCTGCAGTGCCTGAGAAACGACCGCAGCATCGCCCACATTCTCATCTCGGCTGATTATTGGGTGTACACCCTCCTAGATCCTCGCTACCGGGACAGCGTACAAAGGCTCATACCAACGTTGAACCGGGAGCGTAAAATGCGGGAGTACGAAGAGTCACTGGTGCAGTCCATAATGTTTTCCATTCCACCCGACAGCATTGTTGCTAGTGCTTTACAAAGCAGCTCTGTGCGTCGAGGCAGTGGAGGAAACTCTGCACAAAGAGGGAGCAGAGGCAGCGCCGCAGCACAAGGCAAGACCACTATGGCCCAAATGTGGCAAAGTTTTGTGTGTCCACCACAATTGTCTACACCATCAGCGACGCCTCGAGTCAGCAGGAGGCAACGCTTCCGTCAGATGGTGTCAGACTACATGTCTTGCCCTGTCGCTGTACTCCCAGATGGCTCTTCCCCCTTCAAGTTTTGGGTCTCTAAGCTGGATACATGGCCAGAGCTTAGCCAGTATGCATTGGAGGTGCTGGCTTGCCCTGCTGCCAGTGTATTATCGGAACGTGTCTTTAGTGCCGCAGGTGGTGTACTAACAGACCGTCACACGCGACTATCTTCCGATAATGTTGACCGGCTGACTTTTCTGAAAATGAACAAGGCCTGGATCTCCAAAGACTTTGCCATTCCTCTTACAGACTAAATTAGTGGTTGGCAACTGTATCCAGGTCTGCTGGTGTGTTCATTTTTCTACCACCTGAACTATAATCCCTTTGCTTCAACACAGCCAGTTGTCGCTCAGATGTGTCGTCTGCACAGAGAAACACACTAGCTCCTGTGTTAGTGGGGTTCAGTAATGCCAGCTGATCCCCTGCTGTGTGGACGGCAAAGTCACCAGCTCCATCAACATTCAAACCACTACTGATTTTTAACCGTGCCCAACTTAGGTCTCTGGCTCCACTGTCTCTACTATTTCCCCTGACCTCCAACCCCGCCATCTACATCTCTGAAGTGGCGTCAGCACAATCTACACTTGTTCCTGTGTTCCTGTGGCTCAGTCCCATCAGTTTATCCCCTGATGTGTGTCCGGCAAGGTCTCCTGCTCTGTCCACATTCCCATAACCAGTAGTGGGAATGAGGACAGAGCTGGCGAACTTGCCGGACAAACATCAGGGGAACAACTGACGGGACTGAGCACCAGTAACACAGGAACAAGTGTAGATTGTGCTGACGCCACTTCAGAGATGTAGCTGGCGGGGTTGGAGGCCAGGGTAAATAGTAGAGACAGTGGAGCCAGAGGCCTAAGTGGAGCATGGTTAGAATAAGTAGTAGTCCACAACCTCCATAAAAACCGCTGCCCATTGGCCTCTGCATGCGGCATGAGTAATCCTGGGCTCCAACAGCGTCAGTTGGTGTTCAGAAGTGTTGTCTCCACAGAGCCAAACACATTCGTTAGAGTGTTAGTGGGGTTCAGCACTGCCAGCTGTTCCCCTGCTGTGGAGATGGCAAGTCTCCTGCTGCCTTCACCTGCCAAAATCCAGTAGGCCCCAGCCTGCTCCTCGCCTAATCCTGGGCTCCAACAGCGTCAGTTCGTGTTCAGAAGTGTCGTCTCCACAGAGCCAAACACATTCGTTCGAGTGTTAGTGGGGTTCAGCACTGCCAGATGTTCCCCTGCTGTGGAGATGGCAAGTCTCCTGCTGCCTTCACCTGCCAAAATCCAGTAGGCCCCAGCCTGCTCCTCGCCTAATCCTGGGCTCCAACAGCGTCAGTTGGTGTTCAGAAGTGTCGTCTCCACAGAGCCAAACACCTTCGTTCGAGTGTTAGTGGGGTTCAGCACTGCCAGCTGTTCCCCTGCTGTGGAGATGGCAAGTCTCCTGCTGCCTTCACCTGCCAAAATCCAGTAGGCCCCAGCCTGCTCCTCGCCTAATCCTGGGCTCCAACAGCGTCAGTTGGTGTTCAGAAGTGTCGTCTCCACAGAGCCAAACACATTCGTTCGAGTGTTAGTGGGGTTCAGCACTGCCAGCTGTTCCCCTGCTGTGGAGATGGCAAGTCTCCTGCTGCCTTCACCTGCCAAAATCCAGTAGGCCCCAGCCTGCTCCTCGCCTAATCCTGGGCTCCAACAGCGTCAGTTGGTGTTCAGAAGTGTCGTCTCCACAGAGCCAAACACATTCGTTCGAGTGTTAGAGGGGTTCAGCACTGCCAGCTGTTCCCCTGCTGTGGAGATGGCAAGTCTCCTGCTGCCTTCACCTGCCAAAATCCAGTAGGCCCCAGCCTGCTCCTCGCCTAATCCTGGGCTCCAACAGCGTCAGTTGGTGTTCAGAAGTGTCGTCTCCACAGAGCCAAACACCTTCGTTAGAGTGTTAGTGGGGTTCAGCACTGCCAGCTGTTCCCCTGCTGTGGAGATGGCAAGTCTCCTGCTGCCTTCACCTGCCAAAATCCAGTAGGCCCCAGCCTGCTCCTCGCTTAATCCTGGGCTCCAACAGCGTCAGTTGGTGTTCAGAAGTGTCGTCTCCACAGAGCCAAACACATTCGTTCGAGTGTTAGTGGGGTTCAGCACTGCCAGCTGTTCCCCTGCTGTGGAGATGGCAAGTCTCCTGCTGCCTTCACCTGCCAAAATCCAGTAGGCCCCAGCCTGCTCCTCGCCTAATCCTGGGCTCCAACAGCGTCAGTTGGTGTTCAGAAGTGTCGTCTCCACAGAGCCAAACACATTCGTTCGAGTGTTAGTGGGGTTCAGCACTGCCAGCTGTTCCCCTGCTGTGGAGATGGCAAGTCTCCTGCTGCCTTCACCTGCCAAAATCCAGTAGGCCCCAGCCTGCTCCTCGCCTAATCCTGGGCTCCAACAGCGTCAGTTGGTGTTCAGAAGTGTCGTCTCCACAGAGCCAAACACATTCGTTCGAGTGTTAGTGGGGTTCAGCACTGCCAGCTGTTCCCCTGCTGTGGAGATGGCAAGTCTCCTGCTGCCTTCACCTGCCAAAATCCAGTAGGCCCCAGCCTGCTCCTCGCCTAATCCTGGGCTCCAACAGCGTCAGTTGGTGTTCAGAAGTGTCGTCTCCACAGAGCCAAACACATTCGTTCGAGTGTTAGTGGGGTTCAGCACTGCCAGCTGTTCCCCTGCTGTGGAGATGGCAAGTCTCCTGCTGCCTTCACCTGCCAAAATCCAGTAGGCCCCAGCCTGCTCCTCGCCTAATCCTGGGCTCCAACAGCGTCAGTTGGTGTTCAGAAGTGTCGTCTCCACAGAGCCAAACACATTCGTTCAAGTGTTAGTGGGGTTCATCATTGCCAGCTGATCCCCTGCTGTGGAGATGGCAGTCTCTCCTGCTGTCACCTCATTCAAAATACAGTAGGCCTCTGCCTACACCCTCCTATTTCCTGGGCTTCAACACAGCCAGTTGTAGTTCGTAAGTGCCGTCCACACGGAAAGAGATACTTGCTCCCGTGTCTCAGTGGGGTTCAGTAACGTCAGCTGATCCCCTGCTGTGTGGATGGCAGTCTCTCCTGCTGTAAACTCATTCAAAATACAGTAGGCCTCTGCCTACACCCTCCTATTTCCTGGGCTTCAACACAGCCAGTTGTAGTTCGGAAGTGCCGTCCACACGGAAAGAGATACTTGCTCCCGTGTCTCAGTGGGGTTCAGTAACGTCAGCTGATCCCCTGCTGTGTGGATGGCAGTCTCTCCTGCTGTAAACTCATTCAAAATACAGTAGGCTTCTGCCTACACCCTCCTATTTCCTGGGCTTCAACACAGCCAGTTGTAGTTCGGAAGTGCCGTCCACACGGAAAGAGATACTTGCTCCCGTGTCTCAGTGGGGTTCAGTAACGTCAGCTGATCCCCTGCTGTGTGGATGGCAGTCTCTCCTGCTGTAAACTCATTCAAAATACAGTAGGCCTCTGCCTACACCCTCCTATTTCCTGGGCTTCAACACAGCCAGTTGTAGTTCGGAAGTGCCGTCCACACGGAAAGAGATACTTGCTCCCGTGTCTCAGTGGGGTTCAGTAATGTCAGCTGATCCCCTGCTGTGTGGATGGCAGTCTCTCCTGCTGTAAACTCATTCAAAATACAGTAGGCCTCTGCCTACACCCTCCTATTTCCTGGGCTTCAACACAGCCAGTTGTAGTTCGGAAGTGCCGTCCACACGGAAAGAGATACTTGCTCCCGTGTCTCAGTGGGGTTCAGTAATGTCAGCTGATCCCCTGCTGTGTGGATGGCAGTCTCTCCTGCTGTCACCTCATTCAAAATACAGTAGGCCTCTGCCTACACCCTCCTATTTCCTGGGCTTCAACACAGCCAGTTGTAGTTCGGAAGTGCCGTCCACACGGAAAGAGATACTTGCTCCCGTGTCTCAGTGGGGTTCAGTAATGTCAGCTGATCCCCTGCTGTGTGGATGGCAGTCTCTCCTGCTGTCACCTCATTCAAAATACAGTAGGCCTCTGCCTACACCGTCCTATTTCCTGGGCTTCAACACAGCCAGTTGTAGTTCGGAAGTGCCGTCCACACGGAAAGAGATACTTGCTCCCGTGTCTCAGTGGGGTTCAGTAACGTCAGCTGATCCCCTGCTGTGTGGATGGCAGTCTCTCCTGCTGTAAACTCATTCAAAATACAGTAGGCCTCTGCCTACACCCTCCTATTTCCTGGGCTTCAACACAGCCAGTTGTAGTTCGGAAGTGCCGTCCACACGGAAAGAGATACTTGCTCCCGTGTCTCAGTGGGGTTCAGTAATGTCAGCTGATCCCCTGCTGTGTGGATGGCAGTCTCTCCTGCTGTCACCTCATTCAAAATACAGTAGGCCTCTGCCTACACCCTCCTATTTCCTGGGCTTCAACACAGCCAGTTGTAGTTCGGAAGTGCCGTCCACACGGAAAGAGATACTTGCTCCCGTGTCTCAGTGGGGTTCAGTAACGTCAGCTGATCCCCTGCTGTGTGGATGGCAGTCTCTCCTGCTGTAAACTCATTCAAAATACAGTAGGCCTCTGCCTACACCCTCCTATTTCCTGGGCTTCAACACAGCCAGTTGTAGTTCGGAAGTGCCGTCCACACGGAAAGAGATACTTGCTCCCGTGTCTCAGTGGGGTTCAGTAATGTCAGCTGATCCCCTGCTGTGTGGATGGCAGTCTCTCCTGCTGTCACCTCATTCAAAATACAGTAGGCCTCTGCCTACACCCTCCTATTTCCTGGGCTTCAACACAGCCAGTTGTAGTTCGGAAGTGCCGTCCACACGGAAAGAGATACTTGCTCCCGTGTCTCAGTGGGGTTCAGTAATGTCAGCTGATCCCCTGCTGTGTGGATGGCAGTCTCTCCTGCTGTCACCTCATTCAAAATACAGTAGGCCTCTGCCTACACCGTCCTATTTCCTGGGCTTCAACACAGCCAGTTGTAGTTCGGAAGTGCCGTCCACACGGAGAGAGATACTTGCTCCCGTGTCTCAGTGGGGTTCAGTAATGTCAGCTGATCCCCTGCTGTGTGGATGGCAGTCTCTCCTGCTGTCACCTCATTCAAAATACAGTAGGCCTCTGCCTACACCCTCCTATTTCCTGGGCTTCAACACAGCCAGTTGTAGTTCGGAAGTGCCGTCCACACGGAAAGAGATACTTGCTCCCGTGTCTCAGTGGGGTTCAGTAACGTCAGCTGATCCCCTGCTGTGTGGATGGCAGTCTCTCCTGCTGTCACCTCATTCAAAATACAGTAGGCCTCTGCCTACACCGTCCTATTTCCTGGGCTTCAACACAGCCAGTTGTAGTTCGGAAGTGCCGTCCACACGGAAAGAGATACTTGCTCCCGTGTCTCAGTGGGGTTCAGTAACGTCAGCTGATCCCCTGCTGTGTGGATGGCAGTCTCTCCTGCTGTAACCTCATTCGAAATACAGTAGGCCCCTGCCTACACCGTCCTATTTCCTGGGCTTCAACACAGCCAGTTGTAGTTCGGAAGTGCCGTCCACACGGAAAGAGATACTTGCTCCCGTGTCTCAGTGGGGTTCAGTAACGTCAGCTGATCCCCTGCTGTGTGGATGGCAGTCTCTCCTGCTGTAACCTCATTCGAAATACAGTAGGCCTCTGCCTACACCGTCCTATTTCCTGGGCTTCAACACAGCCAGTTGTAGTTCGGAAGTGCCGTCCACACGGAAAGAGATACTTGCTCCCGTGTCTCAGTGGGGTTCAGTAATGTCAGCTGATCCCCTGCTGTGTGGATGGCAGTCTCTCCTGCTGTCACCTCATTCAAAATACAGTAGGCCTCTGCCTACACCCTCCTATTTCCTGGGCTTCAACACAGCCAGTTGTAGTTCGGAAGTGCCGTCCACACGGAAAGAGATACTTGCTCCCGTGTCTCAGTGGGGTTCAGTAATGTCAGCTGATCCCCTGCTGTGTGGATGGCAAAGTCTCCTGCTGCCTACACAGTCGTACCACTACTGATTTTTAACCGTGCTCCAATTAGGCCTGTGGCTCCACTGTCTCTCGTATTTCCCCTGTCCTCCAACCCTGCCAGTTACAGCTCCGAAGTGGCGTCTGCACAATCCACACTTGTTCCTGTGTTACAGGTGTTCAGTCCGGTCAGTTAATCCCCTGATGTGTGTCCGGCAATGTCGCCTGCTCTGTCCACATTCCCATTATGGGAATGTGGACAGAGCAGGCGACATTGCCGGACACACATCAGGGGATTAACTGACCGGACTGAACACCTGTAACACAGGAACAAGTGTGGATTGTGCAGACGCCACTTCGGAGCTGTAACTGGCGGGGTTGGAGGACAGGGGAAATACGAAAATCAGTGAAGCCACAGGCCTAAGTGGAGCTTGGTTCAAATTAGTAGTCTACAACCGATCTTAAAATTTCTTCAATGCAGCCTCAGCCTGCTCCGTGCTTGTCCCTGGGCTTCAACACAGCCAGTTGTTGCTCGGAAGTGCCGTCTTCACAGAGTAAAACACTAGCTCCTGTGTTTGTGGGGTTCAGTAACGTCAGCTGTTCCCCTGCTGTTTTGATGGCAATCTGTCCTGCTGCCTCCCAATTGACAGCACATCAGGCCTCAGCCTGCTAAGTGCTTGTCCTGGGCTCCAACATCGCCAGTTGCTGCTCATAACTGACTTTGGCACGGGTACTCCCTCCTGCCCAGCTTGGTTCCAGCCCTGCCTGCTGTTTCCGGGAAGTGTCAATGTCAGTTTGCCACCCCAAGTTGCCATGTCGTGTTGCGGTTGGGTTAGCCGAGGCTAGGGTGCCAGCAGTTTAGGTGCTTCCTATGTGGACTGCGGGTTCTGGTAAGAAAGGCTTGTTCCATAGTGCCAGTAGGACAAGCACCCCCTGTAGGACTGTGTGATTCGGTAACTGCGGCCAGCTTGCGGCATGCCAACTTTGCTTTTCAGGGGTAACTTCTGATACCCCTCCGGGTTCCAGCACCGTCAGCTGGTTCTCATCAGAGCCTTTGGCCTAGGTGCCTCCATCTCGGTATCCGAGTTCCAGCAACGTCTGCTGGTCCTTGGTAGTGCTTTGTAGCACAGGTACCTCCTGCTTAGTAACCGGGTTCCAGCACCGTCAGCTGGTCCTCGGTTGTGCCATTGGCTCTTATTCCTTCTGCTGCCCCTCCGGGTGCCAGCACTGTCAGCTGGTCCTCGCTATTTCCATTTGCTCTTGCAGCTTATGCTACCCCTCCGGGTTCCAGCACCGTCAGCTGGTCCTCGGTTGTGCCATTGGCTCTTATTCCTTCTGCTGCCCCTCCGGGTGCCAGCACTGTCAGCTGGTCCTCGCTATTTCCATTTGCTCTTGCAGCTTATGCTACCCCTCCGGGTTCCAGCACCGTCAGCTGGTTCTCGTCAGAGCCTTTGGCCTAGGTGCCTCCATCTCGGTATCCGAGTTCCGGCAACGTCTGCTGGTCCTTGGTAGTGCTTTGTAGCACAGGTACCTCCTGCTTAGTAACCGGGTTCCAGCACCGTCAGCTGGTCCTCGGTAGTGCCATTGGCTCTTGTTCCTTCTGCTGCCCCTCCGGGTGCCAGTACCGTCAGCTGGTTCAAGAGGACAAAGAACAGGAAGACAACCACCAAGATGCAGAACAACAAGAGAGAGAAGACAAAGAAGCATAAAAAAAACAAAGCAGAAGAACATTAAGCATAAGACTAATACTCTGAGCAAATGATATTATCTTATTTATAAGCAGAAGAAGACTAAGCAGTGTATGGGGGTGAGTCCGTTCCTCCTCGTGGTGCCCCTGGAAAAGGCCTGCTGCTGCAGGCCAAACTGAACGCGGACAAATCCTGTTGTAAATCTTTTGTGACAGGCAGAACGGAAGGTGTAAACTTCTAACTTTTCTAGATAACAACTACAGGAATGCCTGACACAAACAAGAATATGATGAAGAAGAATAGGAAGAAGATGAAGAAGCTGAATATGTAGAATAATAATTGTTGAATAAGAAGAATATGAAGAATGTAAGAAAAGGAAGAAGAAGAAGAAGAAGAAGAATGTAAAAAAAGGAAGTAGAAGAATTTAAAAAAGGAAGAAGAAGAAGAATGTAAAAAAAGGAATAAGAAGAAGAATGTAAAAAAAGGAAGAAGAAGAAGAATGTAAAAAAAGGAAGTAGAAGAATGTAAAAAAAGGAAGAAGAAGAAGAAGAATGTAAAAAAAGGAATAATAATAATAAGAAGAAGAAGGTAAAAAAAGGAAGAAGAATAAGAAAGAAGAAGAAAGAAGAAGAAGACATACATGTCTGGCAAAATATAAATGAGGCTAACATAGTCAATATCTTTGTAACTCCTAACATCTTTAAAAAAAAAGTTTAATTCCTGCTATTCCATTTGATTGGGCTAAACCTCTATGGCTTTAATGTCTCCTCCACCTCCCACAATACATTCTACATTATTCTTAGTTGTTTTTCTTCATGTAGAATTAACCTACAAGGAAAGAAAGGGTTTTTTTTAATTCCGATATTTTGGCCCCATTGACTTGCATTGGTTCCCGGTATCGGAATCGGCGATACCGATACTTTTTTTTAAGATCGGCCGATCCATTCCGATCCGATATTTTCAAGTATCGGCTGGTATCGCTCAACTCTACTGGTTAGTGTTCCAATCATTATTCTGATTATGAAATCTTGAGTGAATAATAGTCTGAATTTGTATTTTCATCCTATATGTGTAAACATAAGGTTGTAATAGTATAGCATAGATCTCCATACCCGCATCATAGTAGCACTATAATATGTGGATGTATTAGTGATCTATATATTAAGATTATCTACTTTTATAAATATCATTTTTGTAGCGCTTAGTTGTAGGAAATTCAATACTGTTTTCTAAGATCCAGCGATTCACTTCAAGTGATATTATGGTTTAACTTCTCATGGTTTGGAGTACTTACTTCTGGGCATGCGCTATGGTCATTCTAGCAATGGGCATGCGCTATGGTCATTCTAGCAATGGGCATGCGCTATGGTCATTCTAGCAATGGGCATGCGCTATGGTCATTCTAGCAATGTAATTGATTGCAGCTGGGTAGAGGATTATATAAACGGGGATTTCCCCTCCTAAGTTATGCCTCCCGTTGAAGCAAAAGCGAAACGCGCGTCGGGGCAGATGGACGCCCGAGGAGACTCCTTATCAATTATTGGTAATGGCTGCTTTGCTCCATGATATTATTTGTTCTATTGTTACATGATTACTGCAATTATGCCGGTGCATGGATTTATATTCCATGCCAATCACCACGCCTGACAGGCGGATTTTGGCCTGTTTTTTCTTTGTGTGCTGTTTTATACAGCCAAAGAGGGTGGTAATCACCTTTTATATTGGGAGAGCGGACTTGAATGCCGCTAACAAAGATCGACATTGCCATACGGATGGTTATTAAATTGGCCCAGCTTAATATATATCTATGGGAATCGCCATAGTTCAGATTATTGGCGGTTTTTGGCAATTTGCAGTGGTAATATAGACTTGAGAGCTCTTACATTTTTGAGAACCCTTATCGTACTAATTTATGGATATTTATTATAACAAATTGCACAGTTTTCACATTTATGTGGATGTTTTTATAGGATAAGGGATTTTGCAGCTATTGTTTACCTATTACTATTTTTGATAATGGTGAATTAATTTGGTGTTTGATACATGTGAAAAATAATGGGTTCACAACGTCCCTTCATTGATATGTGCATCTCTCTATTTGTATATTTTTAATTCTTTGTTAATAAAAATATAGCTTTTTATACCAATTGGTCCTCCATCCTGATTTATTTATTTTTTCAGTGGGACATTGTGATTTATATCAATAGTTATGGTATTAACTTTTTGATCACAGAGGCAATTCTATAAGTGATTTAGTTTATTTATATACTGTATCTTATTTTCATGCATTCACTTGATATGTGTTCTGCTTTCCTATCAAAATAAAGCATTTTTTACTAGTCAACTTTGTCTGTTAATAAGAGTTTTTATTATGAAATCAGCTTTGCATAAACTGATCATTAGACCATGTAAGTTTTGTTGAGCAGAAAATGAGTTCTGACAATTTTATTTTAGGTAAAACACTATGTGCTAATGAAAATCTAATCAACACATTTAATGAATGTTATGCAAGTGTGAACCTAGACACGATTCAACTGGTTGAAAAAAAGAAAAGATCAAGCAAAAATCTTTTATAATGTACCAACAATTCTTCCTATTTTCATTTTTCAGTTAAAACAGAAAGTTATCTGAACTGGAAATAAAAAAAAAAATATGCTAAATGTTTGAAAGTAAAAAAATATATAGATGAGGAAAAATAAATGAATTTTCAATTGTCCTCTCCTTTATTTTGCATTATGTATAGTATGCCTACACAATTAATTAATGAGTTCTGGAATTCATGATGCTCAGCAGCCTTACCTACATATCCTTCAAACAAAACATTTTCCTTGCGATCTGCGACTGGTTTTCCTTCACTTCCCTATTCTTTAATCCAAAAATGCTGAATAAGTACCTTAAGTTCCTAATGCTTAAGGCAATAGCAGAGTTCATGCATTTATTAATTGCAGTGTGCTGATGCGATGTTTGTATAATAGGAACAGTGTATTTGTGTACCTGTAGGAAGGAAAATGATCCAGCTCCCGGTACATTATGGATAAAATCAAAGATTTATTCTTGTTCATTTAAAAGAAAATATCAAAAAACATTTACCAAAAATATTTGTGTAAAGGAAGAGACATGGGAGGAACAAAAACATACAGTGGGTACGGAAAGTATTCAGACCCCTTTACATTTTTCACTCTTTGTTTCATTGCAGCTATTTGGTAAATTTAAAAAAAAGTTCATTTTTTTCTCATTAATGTACACTCTGCACCCCATCTTGACTGGAAAAAACAGAAATTTAGAAATTTTTGCGAATTTAGTTAAAAAGAAAAACTGAAATGTCACATGGTCATAAGTATTGAGTAGAAGCACCTTGCTCTGTATTGAGTAGAAGCACCTTTTGAGCTAGTACAGCCATGAGTCTTCTTGGGAATGATGCAACAAGTTTTTCACACCAGGATTTGTGGATCCTCTGCCTTTCTTCCTTGCAGAGCCTCTCCATTTCTGTCAGGTTGGATGGGGAACATTGGTGGACAGCCATTTTCAGGTCTCTCCAGAGATGCTCACTAAATTAGAATATCATCAAAAAGATTATTTATTTGAGTTCTTCAATACAAAAAATGAAACTCATATATTATATAGAGTCATTACAAACAGAGTGATCTATTTCAACTGTTTATTTCTGTTAATGTTGATGATTATTGCTTACAGGCAATGAAAGCCCAAAAATCATTATCTCAGTAAATTAGAATATTTAACAAAAACAACTGCAAAGGCTTCCTAAGTGTTTATAAAGGTCCCTTAGTCTGCTTCAGTAGGCTCCACAATCATGGGGAAGACTGCTGACTTGACAGATGTCCAGAAGGCAGTCATTGACACACTCCACAAGGAGAGTAAGCCACAAAAGGTCATTGCTAAAGAAGCTGGCTGTTCATAAGCATATTAATGGAAAGTTATCTTTAGTGAGAAGCACTTTAATATAAGTGATGAATTCTGGTTGGCTGTTATAAGCAACTGATTCATTTTTCTTATGTACAAATTTGTTATTAGCATTTTGTTAAGGATGCATGTAACCTATTAGACAAGATTCAAGTAAATGAGTCTGGATGTGCCCTGAGTGGGATGCCCTCTATTAAATGATTGACAGTTAGTTAGTACTGCTGTACCATGTCTGTCAAATAGTGGAGGGTGCATTGTCTGGGAATAGAACTGGTAGCTAAAGCAGATTTTTCTACAACAAAACAATGTTTTTGCTTAATAAAATAATGGACTCACTTGCATTCTTATCACCAAAACAAACATATAATCAGTTTGGGAGCTAGAATGAAATGACAAATTAGTTTAATAAGCATACAACCTTATTTATCTGCAACACATTGCTACAATGAATGAAACAGCAGATAAAAGTAGAAATTGCTTCAGTTGTTCATTTTAAAAAGCATATGGCTTGAATTTATTTAAAAGATGCTCTGCAAAGTGAAGTGGTCACAATAAAGTAACTTTGATGCTGACTTACCCTTGGCAAAATGGATATACAGTACAACCATGTAACCAGGTCAAGTAAAAGAGGCATAAACTCGGTTCAGTTTGAAAGCTTTGCAAAGGTCATAGGATAATGCTGTATTATTACCACATTAAGTTACATTTTGTAAAAGGGAAGTAGATTAGGTCAGACCTCTAATCAGAGCTTATTAAGTAGCCTTTCTTCTTAAATGGCATAGACCTTAGAAAAGGATAGCATGCTGCTAAAAGGGTCAAAATATAGTTCCCGAACAGAAATGCAAATAAAATAATGCCATCTTTTTCTATGAAAGTAAAATACAATTCAAATATATTTTTTTCAAATAGGCCTGGTAATGCTGTCCATAACTCATCCATGGAGTTTTTGCCCCTCATAAGTGAAATTTCAGAACTACTGTCCTCAAATCACATTTAAAATGAATAAAATATTACTTTCCTTCCTATAACTGTGACTGCATTGACAATATCATTTCCAAAGCAGCACATAATATATTTAAAGAAAGTAAAGTTATTTACTGTAGCTGATCTGTAAGTTTGTGTCATTAGTACAGTGTCCATTTTAGGACATGATCATATATCAAAATCAAACATCAGAAATACTCCATCTGATTCTCATACCTGATACCTGACCTTGATACCTGACCATGATCATATATCAAAATCAAACATCAGAAATACTCTGTCTGATACCTGATTCTTAAAAGTTACAATATGTGTTTTTTGTTGTTACCTTTTTGTGGTGTATATGAATTTTTGATTACTTTTTGCAAATTGTCGCTTCAGCGAGGGATAGGACTGGAACTCTAGTGCCACCTATTGGAAGTAGCAATCCTAAAAGTCAATGTCGACCCTTTATTTATAACACTTTTTTGGAGGTGGAATGAACAAATAAAAATAACAATTCTGGATTTGTTTGTATGTTTTTAAACACTTCATTTAGCACTGCACCGGTTTTATCCTACAAATTGATACTCTAATGAAAATGCAATGCTCAGAGGATTTATTTTTTTCTGCTTTAGCATATAAAAAATACATGTTTCTAAAAATCTTTTTTTTCTTGTAGTCATATTGTATTGTATTTTAAAAGACTCATTGCAAGTTACCACAATAGCTTGATTGTAGTTGCTGCTGCTAAGGGTGGCCCAACCAGTTATTAGATTTAGGAGGCAATCACATTTGCACACAGGTTTGGATTTATTTTCCATTAATATTAAAGATCTTCATTTAGAAACTGCATTTTGTGTTTTCTTGTGTTATTTTTGTGTAGTATTTAAATTTGTTTGGTGATCTGAAACATTTAAGTATGACTAAAGGCAAAATAGAAAATCAGGAAGGGAGCAAACACATTTTATCACATAACTGCACTAATTAATAAATAGAATAAATTAAAAAAATTACTTGAAAGGCCCTATATTTTTAATAACCAGCAAAGGGAAAGCAAGCAGCATGTGTTGGTCTTATTTTGTTGGGAAGGAACCAATATCCATGGACCTTCCCAGCGTACTATTATCAGCTCCCAGCTGTTGCTTTGCCTTTGCTGGTTATTAAAAATGGGGGAACCCAAAAAATGATGTGGGGTCCCCTCTATTATTAATAACCGGCTATGTCAAAGCAGACAGCTGGGGGATATTAATAGGCTCGGAAGGTCTATGGGTATTGGACCTTTTATTAAGCATCCAAACTAAGAACAGTAGCATGGAAGAGAAGTCTGTGTTCAGAGCTCAGCAATGCACAAGTGTCAATTACTAACCCCAAACTTTACAGTTCTGGTTTGCTCATCCCTACATACAAGCTTCTTTTTAATCACTTTTTTTGCATTCTATTGTAATGTGAAATGATAAAGAGTACAATTCTTGAATTGTTTTTTTGTATTTGGTTTTGTGTGGAACTAACCATCAAAGATTAACATTAGAGTTGAGCGAAACAGGTCGGCCAGATTCATAAGTCGCCGACTTATGCCAAAGTTGGGTTTCGCCAACGAAACCTGACCATAGCGTGAAGTCGGCCATGCGGTCGGCAAAACGAGCGCCAAAGTCAGATTTCCCAGAATGCTTGCAGGTGCCTTTTTTTTCAGCCAATGAGCAAGGATGTACACTGTGGGCAACGACATCAGACAAGGCAGACAAAGTTTAGCCATAAAATATTCAGCCTTTATTATTGCATTATAGCAAAAATTGGGAGTGACATTACCTAATTGAACAAATGCATCAAATTATGAATTCGCTTGTCCCTTTCAGTGATGGACAGGGTGAGATTGTTCCATATTTATGTTTTTTGTTTTTTTTTGCCTGCAATATAATGGTTAGCATATGCCTTTTTTCTTTTTAGGTGTTGGTATAAGCTGATTATAGAGGATAAAACCAACACTTTATTTGGCCTGTTATGCTAATGAAGTATTTGAATGTGATATATGATAAAACCAGTTTGATTTTGATCCTTTATGTAGGGATGAGCGAGTATAATCGTTAGAATTCGGTACTCGGCGAGTAATGCGGTACTCACGGTACTTGAATCCTGTCAAGTATTTCACTACTCGCCTCTCAATATTCGGCACAGCCCGCATAGTCCCAACACAGCCCAGCACAGTGCCTGCACAGCCCTGCACTGTCCCCACACAGACCCCACAAAGCCCAGCACAGTCCCGCACAGTACCTGCACAGCCCAGCACAGTCCCACACAGCCCGGCATAATCCCCGCACAGTACCTGCACAGCCCAGCACTGTCCCGCACAGGCCAGCACTGTCCCACACTGCCCGGCATAGTACATGCACAGCCCAGCACAGTCCCACACAGTACCTGCAAAGCCCGGCACAGTCCGCACAGCCCGGCACAGTCCCGCACAGGCCAGCACAGTTTCACACAGCCGGCATAGTCCTCGCACAGTACCTGCACAGCCCAGCACAGTCCTGCACAGTACCTGCAAAGCTCAGCACAGTCCCGCACAGTACCTGCGCAGCCCAGCACAGTACCTGCGCAGCCCATCCAGGTACCGCACAGCCCAGCACAGTTCCACACAGCCTGGCATAGTCCCCGCACAGTATCTGCAAAGCCCAGCACAGTCCTGTACAGCCTGGCACAGTCTTCACACAGGCCAGCACAGTCCCACACAGTCTTCACACAGGCCAGCACAGTCCCGCACAGTCCGGCACAGTCTTCACACAGGTCAGCACAGTCCCGCACAGCCTGGCACAGTCTTCACACAGGCCAACACAGTCCCGCACAGCCCGGCACAGTCTTCACACAGGCCAGCATAGTCCTGCACAGCCCAACACAGTCTTCACACAGGCCAGCATGGTTCCGCACAGCCCGGCACAGTCTTCACACAGGCCAGCACAGTCCCACACAGCCTGGCACAGTCTTCACACAGGCCAGCACAGTCCTGCACAGCCCAGCACAGTCTTCACACAGGCCAGCACAGTCCCGCACAGCCCGGCATAGTCTTGGCACAGTCCCTGCCCAGCCCACCACACACACAGCCCATTAATCGCATTTCCCATAGACTTACTTTGGACTTGTTACGAGTACCCGAGTATTAGGAGGTGCTTGTAACGAGTACAGTGAGTCCAAATACTTCACTACTCGCTCATCCCTACCTTTATGCTAATCGGGTGTTGCAATGCCCTATATGACTTTTCTTTTATCTATGACATAAAATTGCTTGGTGCAGTTGTGTGTGTAGCAATATTTGTATTATATTTTTTTTGCCCCTTTGGGGTACAATGTTGGTTTGATTTGTTTGGTGATTTATTTATGAAAGTTTTCAAAAAGACTTTTTAAATTTACACTACCGTTCAAAAGTTTAGGGTCACTTACAAATTTCCTTATCTTTGAAAGAAAAGCACAGTTTTTTCCAATGATCTATCATTAAATGATTCAAAAATACACTCAATGCATTGTTAATGTGGTCAATTACTATTCTAGCTGCAAATGTCTGGTTTGTAATGCAATATCTTCATAGGTGTATAGAGGCCCATTTCCAATAAGCATTACTCCAGTGTTCTTATGGTACTTTGTGTTTGCCAACTGTGTAAGAAGGCTAATGGATGGTTACAATACCCTAGAAAACCCTTGTGCGAGTATTCTAGCTGAAAACAGATTGGCTGATTAGAGAAGCTATAAACCTGATCTTCCTTTGAGCTATTTGAGAATCTGGGGCATTACATTTGTTGGTTCCATTAAACTCTTTCATGTGAAACTCGACAGTCTACTCTTTTTCTTAGAAATGGAGGCTATTCCATGTGAGAAATTGCCAAGAAACTGAAGATTTCCTACATCGGTGTGTACTACTCCCTTCAGAGGAGAGCACAAACAGGCTCTAACCAGAGTAGAAAGAGAAGGGGAAGGCCCCGCTGCTCAACTGAGCAGCAAGACAAGTACATTAGAGTCTGTAGTTTGAGAAATCGACGCCTCACAGGTCCGCAACTGGCAGCTTGATTAAAAAGTACACGCAAAACAAAAGTGTCAACGTCTACAGTGAAGAGGCGACTCCAGTATGCTGGCCTTCAGGGCAGAGTGGCAAAGAAAAAGCCATATCTGAGACTGGCTAATAAAAGGAAAAGATTAATATGGACAAAAGAACACAGACATTGAACAGAGGAAGATTGGAAACAAGTGTTATGGACAGACGAATCCAAGTTTGAGGTGTTTGGATCACACAGAAGAACATTTGTGAGATGCAGAACAACTAAAAAGATGCTGGAAGAGTGCCTAATGCCATCTGTCAAGCATGGTGGAGGTAATGTATTGGGCTGGGGTTGCTGTGGTGCTGGTAAAGTGAGAAATTTGTACAAGCTAAAAAGGATTTTGAATAAGGAAGGCTATCACTCCATTTTGCTATGCCATGCCATACTCTGTGGACAGCGCTTGATTGGAGCCAATTTCATCCTACAACAGGACAATGACTCAAAGCACACCCCCAAATTATGCAAGAACTATTTAGGGAAGAAGCAGGCAGCTGGTTTTCTATCTTTAATGGTGTGGCCAGGGCAGTCAACAGATCTCAACCCCATTGAGCTGTTGTGGGAGCAGTTTGATGGTATGGTACGCAAAATTGCCCATCATGCCAAACCAACTTGTGGGAGGGGCTTCTGGAAGCATGGGGTGAAATTTCTCCAGATTACCTCAGCAAATTAAATGTTAGAAAGCCAAAGGTCTGCAATGCTGTAATAGCTGCAAAGGGAGCCTTCTTTGACGAAAGGAAAATTTAAAGGAGAAAATTATTATTTCAAATAAAAATCTGTTTTTTTGAACCTTGTCAATGTCTGGACTAGATTTTAAATTCATTTGGCAACTCATTTGATTAATAAATATCTGGGTGATCCCAAATTTTTGAACGGTAGTGTATACAGTATATTAAAAATTATATTTTATCTCCAATTTGCTAATACAATCAGTGGTGATGGCAGGGTTATAGAGTGCTCACAAATATGATGAACTATACTGCAGCAGGTTTACTTTTGTGAAAATCTCATGCTGATAAAACTGTGATTTTTTTTCCAAAATGAAAGCAAGCAGCTCAGTAAGTGAAACATCACTAAAAGGGCTCATACTCACATGTGAGAAACTCGGACGAGTCAGGCACGTCAATACTTGGCACTGCCACCGGCACTCAGATTGGAGCGTTCAGCTGCATGTATTTCTATGCAGCTGAATGCTCCGATCTGAGTGCCAGCGGCAGTGCTTGGTATTGACGTGCGAGACTCGTCCGAGTTTCTCGCATGTGAGTATGAGCCCAAACATAGTTCACTATAGGAACAAAAAAAGCGCAAATAGGGTCTTATCCGGGTTGATATTAAAAATATAAAAGAAATTCACTCACCTATTGCAGGAGAGATCAGGCAATGGGCGTTGGGAATAAATGATTAATCTTCCACCATAATTGGAATCCTGTATTTTGTCAAGCAGTGCATGGAAGTCCATAAATTAGTTCCAAAAGAATTGTTATGAGCTCAAACAGTGATTCTGATCCTACGTTATGCTGTATACATTATGTATTTTACATTATGATGTAAAACCACATGTGGAGCTATACTGATGTATATAGCAGAAGATAAAACCAACCTGGCACAGTACTATACAGTAGCATAGTGTAATTTAAGTGTAATTTAAAGGTATAATTTACTCTATGATAGAGGTGGAGGCCAGGAGGTAATGACCACTGTTGCAAACAGTGCGACTGTGTGCCTGGGCCCATGCAAGAGTGTGGTTCAATGACGCCAGTGCCTACTTCAGCTGTATTTCTGTCCCGAGACAAACCTCCCCTCATGAAGCTGCACAGCAAGGATACGTGTGGGGCTCTCCCTGCACCCTGATCATTTTAACAACTATTTTCTATGGCTGTGTGTCCTTCCTTTGGCACATTTTTTTTGAAGCAAGCGTATTTTCTGTATTTTTTTGGTATTTTACTAGTGATGTGTGGACGTGCTTGAGTAACATCTTATCCCAGCACGATCAGGTGTAGACATTAAAACTGGAAATCAGTTTTTGCTCATCTGTTTTACTAGTATTAGAAAGCTATACATGCCAGAGCTAGACTACAGACTGTTGCCATATTTTGCTTTCTGCACGTGTACACCTACCTAAATGTATGGTAAAAGGAAAAGTAGTATTGATAATAGTGGATTGATGTAGAAGGAAAAACAACATAGCTCAGCTAAAAATGCGGTAGCTGATAGCAGCAGTACAAGGAATTCCACCACAACCTCCAGTCATCCTGGAAGTAGTACTACCAAATATTGGCCACAATTGGATATATACCTCTGGACAGTACAATAGTGGGGAGAAAGTGGAGAATTTTAAAGGAAACCTGTCATCAAGATTTTGCTAAGTAAACTGCAGACATTGTCATGTTGGCGCTGTTACAGTGATTAAAATGATAACTGGGATGGAGAAATCCATCTTGTGGTTGTTTTTTAACCCCTTAATGACAGCCAATATGTCTTTTTACTGACCTGAGATATAAGAGAACAGCATCCCCATGCAGGTGACAATCCAGCAGCTGTCAACTGTACATTATAGCTGACATCTTGCTGTATCACAAACGATCAGTGTTGACAACAACCATATCTGTTTAACCCCTTAGTTGCTGCTGTCAAAAGTGACTACATCAAATAAATGGTTAATAGATTGTGGAGGCTTCTGCTTTAGCCTAATTGACACACCGAGATCATGATTGTGTGGTCCTGATGTTTGCCATAGCAGTTCAGTAGCTGTCAACTGTACATTATAGCTGACATCTTGCTGTATCACAAACGATCAGTGTTGACAACAACCATATCTGTTTAACCCCTTAGTTGCTGCTGTCAAAAGTGACTACATCAAATAAATGGTTAATAGATTGTGGAGGCTTCTGCTTTAACCTAATTGACACACCGAGATCATGATTGTGTGGTCCTGATGTTTGCCATAGCAGTTCATGGCCAAATAGCGGCCTTAGAGTTGATATAGAAGGGCTAATGAGTTCCTTTAAGTGGCAAACTGCCTTTAATTCTTCATTTGCCTTTTGCCTTTCATTTATTTTTATGACACTGCAGTTTTGCCTGTCTCCTCTTCAAGGGAAATATGCTTCTTATCATATATGTTCTCAATAGTCAGCCACAAAGTGTGCTGGGCACCATGTAAACAAGGTATGACCCTGAGGTGATGATGGGGGCCACATGAGCTCCATAGAATTACATATTGTTGTAAATGGTATAAAAGATTGCCTTGTATTTCATTACGTCAGATAAAGTGATTTACCCATGGCCCGTGTGCAGTCTCTTTTGTCTCCAAGTGCTTGTAAATTAAGGGAGTAAACTCCTAATTTGGCCTCACTGGTGTGAGGGTTTGCTGACACTTACAGAAAGGTTCATGACTTAAGGGCTATTAATGATGTTACAGAGAGTATGACCTCAATCGTCCCTGATCCACACACATCTGTCACAGATCCCAGTGATGTCAAAATGTTTCACAGTCATTGATTTAGCAGGTGCATTTTTTCTGACTGTCAGTATCTTTTTCTTTTACTCATAAAGGTAAACAATATTGTTGGACAGTCCTCTCACGAGGGGGGAAGAAATCCCCTGCCATCTATTCAGCAGCAATGGAAGGGATCCTTGAGTAGTGGCAATCACCTCATCCGCAGATTGTACTATTACAGCACATGGATGACCTCTTGCTGTTCTGCCTGGACCAGATGTCCTGCAGGGAAGCTACTGGTTTCTTGCTATGTTTTTTGGCAGAAAAGGGTTGCAAGGTCTCACATGACAAATTACAGTATTACAAACAAAAGGTGACATTTTTGGGACATTGTATCTCCGAAGGTAGAAGACACCTGACTGAAGACAGGAAACAGGCAATTCAAAATCTCCCTCTACCCAGGTCACGTCAGCATCTACGCACTTTTCTAGGTTTGGTGACCTACTGTAAGCCTTGGATAAGGTCTGCTTCACAAATGATGCAACTATTTTATGACTGTTTGTCATCAAACCCCTATGATCTCACTCAAGAAGCAATTGATTCCTTCCATTCTCTCAATTGCTCATTGTGTCAGCCCCGGCCTTAGGCATTCTAAACTATGACCAGCCATTTTTGTTGTTTTGCACAGAGCAGGGAGGGCATGCTACCACAGTACTGACAACAACATGGAGGGAAACAGAGACCAATAGCTTACTACTCAGCACAATTAGACCCAGTGATCAGAGGGTCACCTACGTGTGTCCGTGTGTCAGTGCGGTAGGAGCAGCTGCACTACTACTAGGAAAGGCACGTTGACTTTTCCTTTGACAATTTATTCCCCACATGACATGCATTCTATACTCGTACAAGTTCAACCAGAACATCTGTCTATGGCCAGACAGCTCCGACTTGAGTGGGCTCTGCTAATTCCTGAGTATGTCACCCTCAAAAGATGTAACGTTCTGAATCCAGCCACCCTCCTGCCTGTGGATTCAGAAAAGAGGGAATTGGTGACCGTATTTGCAAGTGAGGAAGAATACTTTGACATGACGCATGAACATGACTGCATAGAACTGATGAGTCAGGAGACAGTGGGTTTTGCACACGTTCATGAAAAACCTGTTCCTAATGCAGATTGAGTTTTTTTATGTAGCTGGCTCCAGATACCACCAGGATGGACGATTCTACACTGGATATGCAGTAGTATCCTCACATGAGGTAATCTGAGCTGAACCACTCCCTCCTCACATGTCGGCACAGGAAGCAGAGTTGAAGGCATTCACTGAGGCATGTAGAGCCGCTGCAGGTAATGTCGCTAATATTTACACAGATTCGAATTATGCATGGCCTATCCGGAGAAGCAGAGCGTTTCTTACATCAGCCGGCAAGCCCATTAAAAATGCAGAGCTGGTGAAACAATTGATGGAGGCATTGATGTTACCAGTCCAGGTTGGCATTGTCAAGGTAAAAGCACACACAAAAGGTGACTCCGTGGATGTAGAGGGCAACAGAAGGGCGGATGAAGCTGCTAAAGTAGCAGCAAGGCGACCTAGGGAACAGTGAACGGTGGCGGGGAGTCAGCGTATTCCAGTCACACTGAGCCTAGATGTCCTGAAATCCCTCCAGCAACAGGCTGCCCAAACAGAGAAGGTACACTGGGGGAGACTGGGAGCTGAGCTGAGCTCAAATGGAGTATGGGAGAATAAGGATAAATTGTGCCTACCGAAGTCCCTGTTCCCAATCATGGCCCCACTCACGCCTCAAAAAGTCACATGTGTGCCATGGTAGATTCCTTCTGGATCGCTCCTGGTTTCAGTTACGCAACCGCGAAACTTGTACAATCATGCCTCATCTGTGCCCAGCACAACCCAGGTAAAACAGTAAAAGTCCCTAGAAAGCGACACCTAGGCCTCTCTACCCATTTCAGAGACTGCAGATTGACTACATACAGCTACCCAAGGTAGGAGTGTATGCAAATGTCCTAGTATGTATAGATCTCTTCTCTGGTTGGCCGGAAGCCTATCCGGTAAAATGTGCAAATTCTAAAGCGACTGCAGACAAACTGATGAAAGAACTAATCTGCAGGTATGGTGTCCCAGAAACCATAGAAAGCGATAGGGGTACACACTTCATGGGAGAAATAATGAGGGAAGTCATGCAGGCCCTGAGTGCACAGCAAGCATTTCATACACCATATAGGCCACAAAGTAGTGGGAAAGTGGAAAGACTAAATGGGACACTTAAACTGAAAATTCAAAAGGCCATGGCAGACACAGGAAAGAGCTGGGTAGAGTGCTTGCCTCTTGCACTCTTGTCAGTCAGATGCACTCCAAACAGAAAGACAGGCTTGTCTCCTTTTGAAGTCCTGTTTGGTAGCGCACCAAAGACTGGTCTCTACTTCCCACAGGTGCTACAAAGGCAACACGGTGCTATGACAACCTATGTCCAGGCCTTGCAGAAAAGACTTAATTTGGTGCATAAACATGTGTTTTCATCCATTCCAGATCCTAATGCCAGTACAGATGTGCATCAGCTGAATCCAGGTGTTTGGGTGCTCATACGCAGACATATGAGAAGGAGTCTAGACCCACGATTTGACGGCCCCTTCCAAGTCTAGCTGACCACATCCACCTCAGTAAAACTTGAGGGAAAGCCCATTTGGATCCACACCAGTCGCTGCAAGAAGGTCCTTTCACCAGCAGAATGACTGTTCTCCTAATCACCTTGCTGGCAGTGACAGGATAAACTCTTAAATGCTGTCTGGGGCAACAAACCTATTCGGCATCATGCTCTTCTCATACATGACATGGAAGGACAGAAACCGAAAGACTGTTGGATCTGTACACACAGCCCAGTATCTGCAAGGACTATGCCGTACTTAGCCATACCTCTGGAGCCATGGAAGGTATTAACCCCACACTGCATACACAATGAGACTTGGACTCAATCTAGGTTTTGGGGAAAAGATGCGCCCCGTGATATATCTGCCTCATTGCCTATAATCGGATGGGCCTCTAATCTCTGGTTTCAGTTTAATATAACACTGCCTAAGGTACTAATGTGGTGGCAAGAATATGATTCAGGCGTCGGAAATATGGTCGCCAGGAGGAGGACTGAAATTCCTCACTCAGACCCCATTCCCTATGATGGACTGTGGTTCAGTCTTCAACACACTGGAGCAAATACCTGTGGTGAGGATAATAATTGCTTCCGTGTATACACTCATGATCAAAACACAGGTTAATGAGACTATACCAAGATGGTGTTGAAGGCTGTAAAGCATCTACGGGTAAAATAATAAGGAAAGAAAGGGGTAAATGTACATCTGGTATAAGTGGAAAACAAATGAATAATTCTTGGTGTGCCCATAAGCCTATGTCAGGACTTTTGAGTTTATACCAATGTATACAAACCCCTGGTCTCGTTTGTGTTCTCTCAGAAGGAGTATTCTTGGTTTGGGACATCGCACCTCCAGGTGGGTGAGCCCAGACATAAGAGGGGGTTGCACTCTTGCCAAACTAACACCAGACACTTTCATAGTTCCTCATAGTAAAATAGACACAGCAGCAGTTCCAATTCATACTTAGTATAGAAGGGCTGCAGACAATAAGCCCTGGCCAAATGGTAGGCCGCATCTAGTAGAAATAAGGATAACAAATAAAATATTCAGTAGTATGCTAATACAGTGGGGAAAAAAAGTATTTAGTCAGTCAGCAATAGAGCAAGTTCCACCACTTAAAAAGATGAGAGGCGTCTGTAATTTACATCATAGGTAGACCTCAACTATGGGAGACAAACTGAGAAAAAAAAATCCAGAAAATCACATTGTCTGTTTTTTTTTCATTTTATTTGCATATTATGGTGGAAAATAAGTATTTGGTCAGAAACAAAATTTCATCTCAATACTTTGTGATATATCCTTTGTTGGCAATGACAGAGGTCAAACGTTTTCTGTAAGTCTTCACAAGGTTGCCACACACTGTTGTTGGTATGTTGGCCCATTCCTCTATGCAGATCTCCTCTAGAGCAGTGATGTTTTTGGCTTTTCGCTTGGCAACACGGACTTTCAACTCCCTCCAAAGGTTTTCTATAGGGTTGAGATCTGGAGACTGGCTAGGCCACTCCAGGACCTTGAAATGCTTCTTACGAAGCCACTCCTTCGTTGCCCTGGCGGTGTGCTTTGGATCATTGTCATGTAGAAAGACCCAGCCACGTTTCATCTTCAATGCCCTTGCTGATGGAAGGAGGTTTGCACTCAAAATCTCACGATACATGGTCCCATTCATTCTTTCATGTACCCGGATCAGTCGTCCTGGCCCCTTTGCAGAGAAACAGCCCCAAAGCATGATGTTTCCATCACCATGCTTTACAGTAGGTATGGTGTTTGATGGATGCAACTCAGTATTCTTTTTCCTCCAAACACGACAAGTTGTGTTTCTACCAAACAGTTCCAGTTTGGTTTCATCAGACCATAGGACATTCTCCCAAAACTCCTCTGGATCATCCAAATGCTCTCTAGCAAACTTCAGACTGGCCCGGACATGTACAGGCTTAAGCAGTGGGACACGTCTGGCACTGCAGGATCTGAGTCCATGGTGGCGTAGTGTGTTACTTATGGTAGGCCTTGTTACATTGGTCCCAGCTCTCTGCAGTTCATTCACTAGGTCCCCCCCACGTGGTTCTGGGATTTTTGCTCACCGTTCTAGTGATCATTCTGACCCCACGGGGTGGGATTTTGCGTGGAGCACCAGATCGAGGGAGATTATCAGTGGTCTTGTATGTCTTCCATTTTCTAATTATTGCTCCCACAGTTGATTTCTTCACTCCAAGCTGGTTGGCTATTGCAGATTCAGTCTTCCCAGCCTGGTGCAGGGCTACAATTTTGTTTCTGGTGTCCTTTGACAGCTCTTTGGCCTTCACCATAGTGGAGTTTGGAGTCAGACTGTTTGAGGGTGTGCACAGGTGTCTTTTTATACTGATAACAAGTTTAAACAGGTGCCATTACTACAGGTAATGAGTAGAGGAAAGAGGAGACTCTTAAAGAAGAAGTTACAGGTCTGTGAGAGCCAGAAATCTTGATTGCTTGTTTCTGACCAAATACTTATTTTCCACCATAATATGCAAATAAAATGAAAAAAAAACAGACAATGTGATTTTCTGGATTTTTTTTCTCAGTTTGTCTCCCATAGTTGAGGTCTACCTATGATGTAAATTACAGACGTCTCTCATCTTTTTAAGTGGTGGAACTTGCACTATTGCTGACTGACTAAATACTTTTTTTCCCCACTGTATACCCCTTCATAACACAAATGTGGGATAAATTAGTGGAAGCTATCGACTACCTGGATGATCAGATTTTCCAGATTCTTGAAGTTCTTAATGAAACTAATACAATACAGAGACAATTAATCATAGTTACTAACCAACATACTATAGTACTAGATTACCTGACAGCAAAATAAGGCGGAATGTGTCAGATAATAATTGGTCCCACCTGTTGTAATTATATCGACCCTGCTGGCAATCTCCAGATCAGGGCCAATATAGACAAAATAGGTGAACTTAGAGACCAATTGTTAAAAGAACACAGTGCAAACAGAGATCCCTGGTGGGGTAACACATTCTCTTTTTTAAATCCAGCAAATTGGTTTAATGGCCTAGCAGGATGGATTTTTGGCATTGTATAGACTTGTATGCAAATTTTGTTGTTTTGCTTATTGTTTTATGTAGCCGTAAAAGCGCTAATATATGTATTACTTAAGCTACCGAATAATGTATGTGTGAAAAAAAAATCTAAGGCTGATGCTTCTGTAGTGTATCATAGACCCCAGATAGCCATTGCTGATGGGGAAAGTGAGTGTCCACACTGAGGGTGGATGGGCGAAGCAGGTAGGAAGCCCCCTTATGGGTACTAGACCCATGAGACAGTAGCTCCTTTGTGGACATCAGCTGACCCTGTGGCAAAGGTTATACCAATTACAAAAGGGGAAATTGATATAGAAGGGTTGATGATTTGCCTTTAAATGCCTAACTGCCTTTAATTCTTCATTTGCCTTTCATTTATTCTTATGACACTGCAGTTTTGCCTGTCTCCTCTTCAAGGGAAATCTCTTCAAGGGAAATATGCTTCTTATCATATATGTTCTCAATAGTCAGCCACAACGTGTTCAGGGTACATTGTAAACAAGGTATGACCCTGAGGTGATGGTGGGGGCCACATGAGCTCCATAGAATTACATATTGTTGTAAATGGTATAAAAGATTGCCTTGTGTTTCATTACGTCAGATAAAGTGATTTGCCCACGGCCCGTGTGCAGTCTCTTTTGTCTCCAAGTGCTTGTAAATTAAGGGAGTAAACTCCTAATTTGGCCTCACTGGTGATCTAGCATATCTGGCTCTGGGTCAGAACGAAAACAGCTACGACAGAGTCTCCCGGCTATAGCGACCAGTTCAGAAGTTAGCGACATTTATGTCGTAAACAAACACTTTTTCATTGCTGCTATACCACTTTGCATTATTTCCTGAAAATCACCTGAAGGGTTAATAAACTATCTGACAGAAGTTTTCAATATGGCAGGGGATGCTGCTTTTAAAATAGTATAACGTTTAGGGTTTTCCAATATATAGCACCCCCAAAGTCACTCCAAACCTGGATAGGTCCCTAAATTTCCTCGAAAAAATGAAAAAGTACTGCTAAATTTTTAAAACTCCTAAAAGGCTAACAAAATAAATTACTGTTTTAAAAATGGTGCTGATGTAAAGCAGGCATGAGGTAAATGTTATTTATTAATGTTTTTGTGTGGTATGACTATCTGGTTTAAAGGGATAATCATTCAGTTTGAAAATTGCAATTTTTTTACATTTTGTCAAGTTTCTGATATTTTGTATAAATAAACACAAAACATATCAACCTAAATTTACCATTATCATAAATTATAATGTGCCACGAAAAAATAATCTCCAAATCAATGGGATTTGTTGAAGCGTTCCAGAGTTACCACCATATAAATTGACATTGGTTAGAATTTATAAAATTGGCCCCCTCACTAAGGGGTTAATCTGCATTTGCAGTTTTGAGTTAATGAGATGCTCGTGCTTTAGGGCGAGCCTGTGGATGGGTTTTTTGGTTATCTAACCTCATCGTCATCATTCTGGCTTAAATGACAGGGCACTGAACTTTCAATGACCTGCCTCCGATTTTAAATACTGTATTTGTGCAGATAATATTGTGGTATTTAAAAAAAAAATTAACTCCAGCAAAATGGTGACGTGGTGGCGCATGCTTAGTAGCATCTATCACTTGCCAATAGAAGCTACTGCGCATTCAACGCCACTGGCGCTATTAAGCTAGAGCCAATTTTTTTTTTGCTCCAGTAGGCCCTGGGCCTGAAGGATAACATTTCAAAATTATTGGCCTGAAAAGTTGCCATTCTAGCTAATGGAGAGAAACAATTTAAAAAAAACACATGATGGTGGCTGTCGCAGAGTTCATGGTTACCAGCTGACACTACTTTTCCAGGTGGGCCATTCTTGCATACACACACATGTTGATGACAAAATCAACTGTGCATGACTCAAATCCATGAGTGGCAAGGTCCACATAACTACCGATAAGCCTAGTAAGGGACGTTACATCTCCCATCTCCCATCTCCCTAACTGCCCATTGGGTAAATGAAGTGGTGGCTGGGCTTGAGGCAGAAGGAGTTCTGGTGCATATTCTACTACCACCAAGGATTACTGGACATTTGTTTGCCCATTTTGCCTCTTCCAACTCTGCTTTTTGCACCGCCTCCTCATCTGGTCAGCTTAATACCTGCACCAACAACTTCAGCACAGTCTAGAGGAAACGACAGTAGAGTGTTCTGAAGCTCATCTGTTTGGCAGAAAGATCTCACACTGCACAGGAACTGTGGATGGGGCCAAACAACAGACTGATGCTGTTAACCTGTTTATTGCTGCTGTCAATCTCTCACGCATTTAACTTGCACTTCCGGTAAACGCCCCTGAAATCCCGCCTATCGGTGACAAGGTCACGTTATCGCGAGTCACCAATAGGATGGCATGACAGCCAGAGGTCTCCAGCAGACCTATATGGTTGTCATAGCAGGATTGCTATAAGCGCTGCCTGGTGTTCGGTGCTCCTAGCAAATTAACATTTCTGCTACATACAGGAAATCATTGCATGTGTGTAGCAGAGTTGATTGGACAACTGCAGTCTTCTAGTCCATGGAGACTTTTGAAGCATGCAAAAAGTAAAAAAAAGTTTTTAAAACTAATATAAAAGTTCAAATCTCCCCCCTTTTGCCCCATTCAAAATAAAGCAATAAAAAGCAAACATACACATATTTGGTATCGTTGCATTCAGAATCGCCTGATTTATCAATATAAAAAAGAATTAACGCAATCAGTAAACGACTTAATGAGAAAGAAATTAAAAACACCAAAAATAAGTTTTTTTGGTCACTGCTATGTTGCAATAAAATACAATAACAGACGATCAAAAGATTGTATCTACACCATAATGCTATCAATAAAAATATAAGCTCGGCAAAAAATAAGCCCTCATCAGCTCCAAATCATGAAAAATGGAGGCACTACAGGTCTCGGAAAATGGTGCTCTTTTTTCCTTTTACCAAAGTTTGGATTTTTTCTCACCACTTAAATGAAAAAGAAATTTGACATGTTTGGTGTCCTGGACCTGGAGAATCATAATGGCAGGTCAGTTTTAGCCTTTGGTGAACATGGTAAAAAAAAAACCTCAAAACACAAATGTGGAATTGCACTTTTTTTGCAATTTTCACCGCACTTGTTTTTTTTCCCCCATTTTCCAGTACATGATATGTTAAAACCAATGATGTGGTTCAAAAGTACAACTTGTCCCGCAAAAAACAAGCCTTCACATGGCCATTTTGCCCAAATACTAAAAAAGTTATGGCTCTGGGAAGAAGGGGAGTAAAAAGCAAAACGCAAAAAATGAAAATACATCTGGTCATGAAGGGGTAAAAGATTATCCTAATATGTTAGTGCTGCTGCAGAAAGTGTGGGCCATCTATGAACACTTTTGGCATTTTTAAACAAAAAATTTCCAGCAATAGCGTTGAGCGATACCTTCCGATATCGGGAAATATCGGATCGGATTGGATCGGACAAAAATATCGGATATCGCCGATTCCGATACCGGAAACCAATGCAAGTCAATGGGACACAAATATCGGAATGGAATAAAAACCTTACTTTCCTTGTAGGTTAATTCTACATGAAGGAAAACAACTAAGAGTAATGTAGAATGTATTGGGGGAGGTGGAGGAGACATTAAAGGCATAGAGGTTTAGCTCAATCAAATGGAATAGCAGGAATTAATTTTTTTTTAAGACGTTCGGAGTTACAAAGATAATGACGATGTTAAATGGGTTGTCCGGGCTTTTCACATAATCTCAGTGCATAGCTAGGCTGCAGAATGCTGACAATAAGTAATTTACCTTCTGTGGCTAGTCTGCACGGTTTCCAAGATATCATCTCTAGCTTCTAAGATAAACGTCCGGGGGTGTGTGTTCTGGCATTGAAAAGAGAACTGGTCGTTTCCTCCTCCCTCACTAGTTTCACTTTCCATAGATCACTGTTCAGCGTGTGTCTGGGGGAGGAGCAGCTGGGTGGTCTGCTCGCAGCCATTCACAGCCATGCAATTAGTTAACATGCCTAACATGCATAACAGGATGTGCCCACACTTCTTAGGATTCCTCATTGGCTGAATAAAATGGCTCATTGCATTATGGAAACTTCCGATTCCGCTATTCGATATTCTAAAAGTATCGGAACTCCGATACAGCGAATATCGGCCAATACCCGATATTGCAGTATCGGAATGCTCAACACTATCCAGCAACAAACATCCAAATCAGATTTTTGAATAGACTGTGGCAGGGCTAAGAGTCGTGTAATCGATGGGAGATATGTGTCTCATAAATGGCTTGTCTCCATAATGTAAGGCATAACAAATATTGCTGTATTATTATTATTTTGAAGGACCTGTGGTGAGGTCACAGTCATGTGACCAGTCAGCTGCTGGGTTCGTGGGTGTGGCTACACCCTTATAATGTGGCCTGCTCATGAACCAGGCAGCTGTATGTGAGGAGGTTATACACCTCCTGTGTGCGCTGAGGGTCACGGGCTGAGCCTGAAGGAAAGAACATTTTGATGTCATTTTGTCACCTGAACTGAAGGCTGTTTATTTTGGAGACATGCTGTTTTGTTTATGACATAATAAACTGCATGAACTTCAAGGGAACCTGCCTCCTGACTGTCTCCCGTCTCACCTAAGCGAGTAGAATCCCTACAAGATGTTAAAACTTCATCTTTATTGCAATGCTTTAAAATCATACTGTTAAAATTGTAAATCCAGGGGATTACTCGTTTCAAACAAAAATATTCTTAGCCATAGCCATGGCTATGACTAAGAACATTTTTGTTCAAAACACATAATCCCCTGGATTGATAATTTTAGCAGTATGTTTTTAAAGGCATTGCAATAAAGATGAAGTTTTAACGTCTATTCAACAATCTGATTTGGATGTTTGTTGCTGGAACTTTTTTGTTTGATTACCACAGCTGCTTTTCCCGAGCACCATCCTGGAGTCCACACCCAAAGCCACAGAAACTCATCTAATGGTGAGCTGAATACCTTTTTTTCATTTTCTTCTATATTGCTATATATTGGATTTCGGCATTTTTACCCTGCTGCTGCTGACCTGTCCGCTTTGCAGCTTAACTTCTCCCTTTCCACTAACCACCTCATAAGTGACTATTTACAAGGTAGAACTTCCCCTTGCATATGCTGGAGAGACTGTGATAGTAACAGCTGGCAATAGTGGAGTTTCAGCAGCAGCACATACCATTGAGTCACGCTGTGAAACACCACTTCACTACCAATGAGTGGGCTTCCATGTGGGATGGCCAGTGCTGATGATACATTATCAGCATTACTCATCCACTTCTATGCCTGCTTGAAAAACAAATCAGGTGATAATGGATGAGGTGGTGGCACAAGAGGAAAAGTAGGAGGAACACAGACAATCTAAACCATTATCAGGCCAGTCATCCACACATGGCTCATCAGATGAGTTCCTGTCCCAACAGTGGCCAAGTACACCACTGTCCAGGCATGAGACAGTTTTGGAGGATAAGGAGGAGGAGGAGGAGGAACCATGTTCTTAGCAGGATGGCGCTAAAAGCAGCTCAAAGGCATCAGTGAAACGTGGCTGGGGAACACAGAGGGCCCAGAAGATACACTTCGTACCAAGGACAGCTTGTTGTTGCCTCTTGGCAGCCCGGCACACATGATCCAATACATGCTTTTGTTCCTGCTCAATGTCTGACCGCCAAGTGCCCCCCAGATTGTTAACAGTGCTGATTTCTGGGTGGCCAAGCTGCTGGATCCCTGCTACAAGGACAATGTACCATTCTTAGTTCCATCACTGGAGAGCAATCGGAAAATGCAGGAATATAAGGGAACACTGGTAGATGCACTACTGATGGTGAAGAACAAAGCAGAAGACGAGAAAGAAGTCGCCGATACAGATGTGGCACTGGCACCCGCTCGGAAGGGAGGGTTAGCATGGCTGAAATGTGTAAAACCTAACACAGCACACCAAAAAATCCACCACCACCATATTATACATCTGTGTTAGCAGGAGGGAGTGTTTCATCAACATGGTGGCAGAGTACCTGTCCACACATCTCCACATGCTGAATGATAGGTCTGCTCCATATAACTTCTGGATCTCCAAATTGGACACCTTTACACCTTGGAAGTGCTGGCCTTCTCTTTGGCAAAGGTACTGTCGGAATGTGTGTTTAGGAAGTCAGGGGATGTGATCACAGACAGGCGCATCCGCCTGTCTACAGTCAGCATGGACAAGCTCACATTCATTAATATCAATCAGGCATGGATCACACATGACTTGTCCATACATATAACTGACTAGAGAACTAGATCAGCCACACCCAGCCATTGTTTTTTATAATACTCCACTGCAGTTTGTTAGTTCTATTTGCCATTCTCAATGTTTTGGGGCCTCCACTAATTTAAAAAACAGTGTTGGCTACCTCCTCCTCAGCCTCTTCTACATCCCCCTCCACCTCCTTTTCAATTTCCTCATCCGCTTGAACCTCTGCCTCCTGGCTCAAGATTGGTATTTTTTTATTAATCTATGTTATTTTAAGTAAGTTCCCTAAAAAATGCAAAAATGAAACAATGAAAAATTACACAAAAACAGTTTTGGCTATCCCCATCTCTTCCTCTTCCACCTTCAATGCCACATCCATCTCTACCACCTCACCCTCCTCTTCCACTTGGCTCGCCTTATCATGGTTCAAGATGGTAATTTTTTTCACTCTATGTTATTTTAAGTCATTCCCTAAAACACACAAAAAAGATAGAAAAATAAACTCCCTGCTCCACTCATTTCCCTAAAAAATACAAATAAAAACACAAAAACAGTGTTGGCTAGCTCCTTCTCCACCTCTTCCACTTACAACACTGCATCCATGTCCTCCACCTCCTCAACTTTCTCTTCTGCTTGAACCTCAGCCTCAGGCCCGGATTGGCAATATAACCAACCGGGCATTTTCCCGCTGGGCCGCTGTCACGTGGGCCGCGGGTGGCCGCTTGCCAGCTGCTGCGGCCACTGTTGCTCCTGCCGCCGGCCCTCTGCGGGCACGGCGGTGATAGTTTCAAGTTCCTCCCGCACTGCAGGGAGATAAGCCGCCACGCCCCCCCCCACGCCTTAGCATGAGACCCCCTCCCCTCCGCAGCCACTCACAGCGTCGCACTCACTTGCCTGCTCGCTCTGTTCGCAGGACCTGTGATGAGGTCACAGGAGGGGAGGAGTCAGGGGGTCACATGATCAGCAGGAGCCTTTGTCCAGACCCCCGATCATGTCACCCCTGACTCCGCCTCTCCTGTGACCTCATCACAGGTCCTGTGCGCTCAGCCTTGCCTCTACCGTCTGCAAGACTCTGCTTTGCTGTTGTCATGGTACTGGTTGAGGTATGTATGTGTGGGGTCAGGATTTACAGTGTGGATGTAGCAGAGCTGTGTGTGTACGAGGTGTACGGAGCGGAACCGTGTGTGTACGAGGTGTACGGAGCGGAGCCGTGAGTGTACGAGGTGTACGGAGCGGAGCCCTGTGTGTACGAAGTGTACGGAGCGGAGCCGTGTGTGTACGAGGTGTACGGAGCGAAGCCGTGTGTACGAGGTGTACAGAGCGGAGCCGTGAGTGTACGAGGTGTACGGAGCGGAGCCCTGTGTGTACGAGGTGTACGGAGCGGAGCCGTGAGTGTACGAGGTGAACGGAGCGGAGCCCTGTGTGTACGAGGTGTACGGAGCGGAGCCCTGTGTGTACGAGGTGTACGGAGCGGAGCTGTGAGTGTACGAGGTGTACGGAGCAGAGCCCTGTGTGTACGAGGTGTACGGAGCGGAGCCGTGTGTGTACGAGGTGTACGGAGCGGAGCCGTGTGTACGAGGTGTATGGAGCGGAGCCGTGAGTGTACGAGGTGTACGGAGCGGAGCCCTGTGTGTACGAGGTGTACGGAGCGGAGCCGTGAGTGTACGAGGTGTACGGAGCGGAGCCATGAGAGTACGAGGTGTACGGAGCGGAGCCGTGAGTGTACGAGGTGTACGGAGCGGAGCCGTAAGTGTACGAGGTGTACGGAGCGGAGCCGTGAGTGTACGAGGTGTACGGAGCGGAGCCCTGTGTGTACGAGGTGTACGGAGCGGAGCCGTGAGTGTACGAGGTGTACGGAGCGGAGCCGTGAGTGTACGAGGTATACGGAGCGGAGCCGTGAGTGTACGAGGTGTACGGAGCGGAGCCGTGAGAGTACGAGGTGTACGGAGCGGAGCCGTGAGTGTACGAGGTGTACGGAGCGGAACCGTGTGTGTACGAGGTGTACGGAGCGGAGCCGTGAGTGTACGAGGTGTACGGAGCGGAGCCGTGAGTGTACGAGGTGTACGGAGCGGAGCCCTGTGTGTACGAAGTGTACGGAGCGGAGCCGTGTGTGTACGAGGTGTACGGAGCGGAGCCGTGTGTACGAGGTGTACGGAGCGGAGCCGTGAGTGTACGAGGTGTACGGAGCGGAGCCCTGTGTGTACGAGGTGTACGGAGCGGAGCCCTGTGTGTACGAGGTGTACGGAGCGGAGCTGTGAGTGTATGAGGTGTACGGAGCAGAGCCCTGTGTGTACGAGGTGTACGGAGCGGAGCCGTGTGTGTACGAGGTGTACGGAGCGGAGCCGTGAGTGTACGAGGTGTACGGAGCGGAGCCCTGTGTGTACGAGGTGTACGGAGCGGAGGCGTGAGTGTACGAGGTGAACGGAGCGGAGCCGTGAGAGTACGAGGTGTACGGAGCGGAGCCGTGTGTACGAGGTGTACGGAGCGGAGCCGTGAGTGTACGAGGTGTACGGAGCGGAGCCGTGAGTGTACGAGGTGTACGGAGCGGAGCCGTGAGTGTACGAGGTGTACGGAGCGGAGCCGTGAGTGTACGAGGTGTACGGAGCGGAGCCCTGTGTGTACGAGGTGTACGGAGCGGAGCCGTGAGTGTACGAGGTGTACGGAGCAGAGCCGTGAGTGTACGAGGTGTACGGAGCGGAGCCGTGAGTGTACGAGGTGTACGGAGCGGAGCAGTGAGTGTACGAGGTGTACGGAGCGGAGCCGTGTGTACGAGGTGTATGGAGAGGAGCCGTGTGTACAAGATGTACGGAGCGGAGCCGTGTGTGTACGAGGTGTACAGAGAGGAGCCGTGTGTACGAGGTGTACGGAGAGGAGCCGCGCGTGTACGAGGTGTACGGAGAGGAGCCGTGTGTACGAGATGTACGGAGCGGAGCCGTGAGTGTACGAGGTGTACGGAGCGGAGCCGTGAGTGTACGAGGTGTACGGAGCGGAGCCGTGAGTGTACGAGGTGTACGGAGCGGAGCCGTGAGTGTACGAGGTGTACGGAGCGGAGACCTGTGTGTACGAGGTGTACGGAGCGGAGCCGTGAGTGTACGAGGTGTACGGAGCGGAGCCGTGAGTGTACGAGGTGTACGGAGCGGAGCCGTGAGTGTACGAGGTGTACGGAGCGGAGCCGTGAGTGTACGAGGTGTACGGAGCGGAGCCGTGTGTACGAGGTGTATGGAGAGGAGCCGTGTGTACAAGATGTACGGAGCGGAGCCGTGTGTGTACGAGGTGTACAGAGAGGAGCCGTGTGTACGAGGTGTACGGAGAGGAGCCGCGCGTGTACGAGGTGTACGGAGAGGAGCCGTGTGTACGAGATGTATGGAGCGGAGCCGTGTGTGTGTACGAGGTGGAGCCGTGTGTGTACGGGGTGTACTTAGAGGAGCCGTGTGTATGAGGTGTACGGAGCGGAGCCGTGTGTGTGTACGAGGTGGAGCCGTGTGTATGAGGTGTACGGAGCGGAGCCGTGTGTATGAGGTGTACGGAGCGGAGCCGTGTGTATGAGGTGTACGGAGCGGAGCCATGTGTATGAGGTGTACGGAGCGGAGCCGTGTGTGTACGAGGTGTACGGAGAGGAGCCGCACGTGTACGAGGTGTACGGAGAGGAGCCGTGTGTACGAGGTGTACGGAGAGGAGCCGTGTGTACGAGGTGTACGGAGAGGAGCCGCGCGTGTACGAGGTGTACAGAGAGGAGCCGCGCGTGTACGAAGAGGAGCCGCGCGTGTACGAGGTGTACGGAGAGGAGCCGCGCGTGTACGAGGTGTACGGAGAGGAGCCGTGTGTACGAGGTGTACGGAGAGGAGCCGTGTGTACGAGATGTACGGAGAGGAGCCGTGTGTACGAGGTGTACGGAGAGGAGCCGTGTGTACGAGGTGTACGGAGAGGAGCCGTGTGTACGAGGTGTACGGAGAGGAGCCGTGTGTACGAGGTGTACGGAGAGGAGCCGCGCGTGTACGAGGTGTACGGAGCGGAGCCGCGCGTGTACGAGGTGTACGGAGCGGAGGCGCGCGTGTACGAGGTGTACGGAGCGGAGCCGCGCGTGTACGAGGTGTACGGAGCGGAGCCGCGCGTGTACGAGGTGTACGGAGCGGAGCCGCGCGTGTACGAGGTGTACGGAGAGGAGCCACGCGTGTACGAGGTGGACGGAGTGGAGCCGTGTGTATGGAGTGGAGCCATATGTGTACGGGATGTACGGAGAGGAGCCAAGTGTGTACAAAGCATACAAAGCGGGCTTTTCCCACGGACACAGGAGTACACGGCGGAGCCCCGAGGAGCATTTTAAAACACACACATGACGTTCCACCTGAAGTGATGTGCTGGAAGCTGACCGGAAATGAGAATTTCTTGAGGAGATTGTGACGGAACCAGGAATGCTTCAGATCCATCACCATGTCCTCCTCCGACAGCGCAGACAGCAGGATCGCCTTGGAATCGGGGATGCCGGCCATGTGAGCGGATCATGATACGTCCTGCACCGGGAGGCTCAGGTGGGCACTACAATGGGAGTCGGGCTGCTATAGTATCTTTGTAGAATCTTTCTTTATTTCTTTCTCTCTTTTTCTTTCTTTCTCTGTTCTTTCATTCTCTGTTCTGTCTTTCCCTCATTTTCTTTCTCTCTCTGTTCTTTCTTTCTCTCTCTGTTCTTTCTTTCTCTCTCTGTTCTTTCTTTTTTCTCTCTGTTCTTTCTTCCCCTCTTTCTTTCTTTTTCTTTTTCTTTCCTCTCTTTCTCTCCGTTCTTTCTTTCTTTTCTTTACTTCTTTCTTTCTCTCTCTGTTCTTTCTCTGTCTCTCTCTGTTCTTTCTTTCTTTCCCCTCTTTCTTTCTCTCTCTGTTCTTTCTGTCTCTCACTGTTCTTTCTTTGTCTCTTACTGTTCTTTCTTTCTTTCCCCTCTTTCTTTCTCTCTCTGTTCTTTCTCTGTCTCTCTCTGTTCTTTCTTTGTCTCTCACTGTTCTTTCTTTCTTTCCCCTTTCTTTCTCTCTCGGTTTTCTTTTTTCTCTCTCTCTCTGTTTTCTCTCTTCCTTAGTGCCAGTCAGTGTGCCCATAATGCCAGCCACTGTGCCCTCAGTACCAGTCAGTGTGATCAGCAGTGCTAAATGGGTGCGATTAGGTGTGTACATGGGTGTGACTAGTTGTGAAATGGGTGTGGCTGGGCGTGGGCAAAATTTGCAGCGGCGCGCTATGCGCGCCGCAGTCTTTGTCCATCTTTCCCTTCTTCAAAAGTTGTGAGGTATGATAGGGGCGGCTATGACCAGGGGGTCTGGTTGCCCAATAGAGAGCAGTTCTGCCAGGAATTCTGTTACCGTGCGTACAAAAGGGGACAGAGATTTGGGAGGAGTACTGTACCTAAAAGCAATAAATAGGACTGAGCTGAAATACTGGGCACAGCTGTGACTACATGTTATATAGTCGTGTTAATCTCCTCTCACTTCTTGTAACCTACAAGTGTACAAAGATATTATATAGTCACCATGTGACTAGTGGGCCTGTGTAACTTCAAATGCCAGGGCTGAATTTTAGTCCCAGTCCGACCCTGCTCAGCCTCCTGGTTCAAGATTCTTTTTTTTATTTTTTTTTGTATTGTATGTTGTTTTAAATAATTTTCCTTTCCAGATTTGTTTACAGGGCAATTGTCCTGCTCTTACCTCCATTTTACTTCCTTCATCAGTTCCCTAGCCCTTGTTATGACGATTTTAAATCCAGTTTACAGCACCAAAATTCAGGCTTCTATTGGCATCTATGTTGTTCAAGTCAAGTTCTGGTGCCTGAAGTGAACTTTGGATGACACTTCGAGCAAACTCAATGAACTCAAATGGCCACAGGTCCACTCATACCTACAGTGATGCAAAAATACTGATGTGCCAATGAGGCCTTAAATATATACAGCTAATATCATGTACTCAGTGTCTGATTGATGCTGCCCTGTATAAGCTGTCAAGGTATTTTTAAAGCAATGAAAAAGGTTACTTTTAATTCAGATATAAACTTGGCACATTCTCTATCAATTTGCAACTTTGGCAAAAGCATTATAATTTCTGATCTATAATTCAATTGTGGGACCACATCTTGAATATGAGATGCAATTTTGGGCTCCACATTTTCAAGAGGATATTAGGAAGTAAGAGTCAGTTCAAAGGGGAGTAACTAGAGTATTACATGGTATGAAGGTCTCTCAAATAATGAGAGGTTGGAAAAATTAGGCTTGTTTAGCTTAGAAAAAAAATGTCTCAAAGGAAATCTTATTTATATGTATAAATACATGTGTGGTCATTACAAAGGACTGGCAAATGACTTATTCTTTCCAAAGATCTTACAAAGAGGCAGGGGACATTGTTTATGTGTGGAGGAAAGGTGGTTCCAGCATTTAATTGGAAATGGTTATTTACAGTCAGAGCAGGCAGTCGAATGCCATATTAGGCGGGAATTGCAGAAACTACAAAAGCATTTAAAAAAGGGCTAGTTTCTTATTTTCACAAAAATGACATTCTGTCTTACACATACTGTATTTTTGGACTATAAACTGCACTTTTTTCCCAAAAAATTTTTGGGGAAAATGGGGGTGCTTCTTATAGTCCGGATGTGCTTACCAGGAGTCTCATCCCAGGCTGATGCGTGGCAGTTTCGGAGATGCTAGGTGGCACGGGAGCTCCACCGACATTTTGTGAAATCCCGGAGGCCCCACACAACCATCCCAGGCTGATGCATGGTAGTTTTGGAGTTGTTCGGCAGTGAGTGGGCTCCACCGACATTTTGTGAAAACCTGAAGCCCTCGCATGCCCATGGGATACGTTCCTTGTGTCAAGGCTCTCATAATCAATAGACAATGCCAGAAGCTTCTTACCTGGGCCTTGGAGGAAAAGAACTGGATTATTGTTCAGTGGACCAAGGTGCTGATTTCAGATGAAAGTAAATTTTGCATTTCATTTGGAAATCAAGGTACACAATCCAAGCTACTTGGGGTGTAGTGTGAAGTTTCCACAATATGTGATGGTTTGGGGAGCCATGTCATCTGCTGATGTAGGTCCACTGTGTTTTATAAAGACCAAAGACAGCACAGCAATATACCAGGAAATTTTAGAGAACTTCATGTTTCTCTCTGCCAACAAGCTTTTTGCAGATGGACATGTCTTGGATATGTCTGTGTGTGGTGGCTCTTGAAGCAGTCCACTCCTTGTAAATCTCTCCCATGATTTTTGAATGGCCTTTTCTTAACAATCCTTTCAAGGCAGTGGTTATCCCGGTTGATTGTGCACATTTTTCTACCACACTTTTTCCTTCCACTCAACTTTCCATTAATAAGCTTGGATACAGCACTCTGTAAACAGCCAGCTTCATTAGCAATGACTTTTTTGTGGCTTACACTCCTTGTGGAATGTGTCAATGACTGGACATCTGTCAAATCAGCAGTCTTCCCCATAATTGTGGAGCCTATTGAAACAGACTAAGGGATCTTTTTAAGTGCTTTGGAAGCCTTTTCAGGTGTTTTTGTTAATTATTCTAATTTACTGAGATAATGACTTTTTAGTTTTCATTGGCTGTAAAGCCAAAATCATCAACATTAACAGAAATAATCACATAAAATAGATCATTCTGTTTGTAATTATGATATATAATATGGGTTTTCACTCTTTGTATTGAAGAACTGAAATAAATTAACCTTTTGATGATATTCTAATTTTGTGAGAAGCACCTGTGTGTAAATCTAATATATAAAGCTCAAAGTGTGTATGTATGTGTGTATATGTGTGTGTGTGTGTGTATGTGTGTGTGTGTGTATGTCCGGGATAGGCATCCGCACCGTCGCAGCTACAGCAACAAAATTTGGCACAGTCACACGTCTGGACCCCGAGAGCGTCCTAAGCTATGTTGTGAGGTGAAATTTTAACCCCGAGCGTTCCAATTCACCAAACAATTTTGCCCCTATCTACATACTGGGGGGAAAAAGTGTGTGTGTCAAGCCCCGCCCCTCATTGTGATGTCATAATGCCCCTATTTGCATACTGGGGAAGCAGTGTGTGCATATCAAGCCCCGCCCTTCATTATGATGTCACAACGGTTGCCATGGCGCCGCTGATGTCATCATAGGTGGTAAGCCCCGCCGCCACTCATTATGATGTCATAATGGTTGACTATGGGATGGAGGATGTGTGATGGGTATATGGGCACTGGACTATGGGATGGAGGATATGTATGATGGGTATATGGGCACGGGACTATGGGATGGCGGATATCTATATGGGCACGGGATTATGGGATGGAGGATGTGTGATGGGTATATGGGCACTTGACTATGGGATGGAGGATATGTTTGACGGGTATATGGGCACGGGACTATGGGATGGTGGATATGTATATGGGCACGGGACTGTGGGATGAAGGATGTGTGATGGGTATATGGGCATTGGACTATGGGATGGAGGATAAGTATGACGGGTAAATGGGCACAGGACTATGAGATGGCAGATATGTATGATGGGTATAGGGGCATGGGACTATTAGATGAAGGATGTGTTATGGGTATATGGGCATTCGACTATGAGATGGCAAATATGTATGATGGGTATATGGGCATGGGACTATGGGATGGAGAATATGTATGATGGGTATATGGGCATGGGACTATGGGATGGAGAATATGTATGATGGGTATATGGGCATGGGACTATGGGATGGAGGATGTGTGATGGGTATATGGGCACTGGACTATGCGATGGAGGATATGTATGATGGGTATATGGGCACGGGCCTATGGGATGGCGGATATGTATGATGGGAATATGGGCACTCGACTATGGGATGGTGAATATGTATGATGGTGTATGGGCATGGGACTATGGGATGGAGGATGTGTGATGGTATATGGGCATGGGACTATGGGATGGAGGATGTGTGATGGGTATATGGGCATGGGACTATGGGATGGAGGATAATTATAATTTGCTACAACTAACCACAGTTAGTTACTATGCCCGGGCAGCGCCGGGCTCTTCAGCTAGTATATATATATTTTACTCAAAAATATACCTATAAAGAGAAAAATCAGACAAATTTTGTAAGTGGCCTCTAAATTTTTGCCATAGCTGTATGTATGTATATATATACAGTTGTGGCCAAAAGTATTGACACCCCTGCAATTTTGTCAGATAATACTCAGTTTCTTCCTCAAAATGATTGCAAACACAAATTCTTTGGTATTATTATCTTAATTTAATTTGTCTTAAATGAAAAAACACAAAAGAGAATGAAGCAAAGAGCAAAACATTGATCATTTCACACAAAACTCCAAAAATGGACCTGACAAAAGTATTGTCACCCTCAGCCTAATACTTGGTTGCACAACCTTTAGCCAAAATAACTGTGACCAACCGCTTCTGGTAACCATCAATGAGTTTCTTACAATGCTCTGCTGGAATTTTAGACCATTCTTCTTTGGCAAACTGCTCCAGGTCCCTGATATTAGAAGGGTGCCTTCTCCAAAATGCCATTTTTAGATCTCTCCACAGGTGTTCTATGAGATTTAAGTCTGGACTCATTGCTGGCCACCTTAGAAGTCTCCAGTGCTTTCTCTCAAACCATTTTCTAGTGCTTTTTGAAGTGTGTCTTGGGTCATTGTCCTGCTGGATGACCCATGACCTCTGAGAGAGACCCAGCTTTCTCACACTGGGCCCTACATTATGCTGCAAAATTTGTTGGTAGTCTTCAGACTTCATAATGCCATGCACACGGTCAAGCAGTCCAGTGCCAGAGGCAGCAAAGCAACCCCAAAACAACAGGGAACCTCCACCATGTTTGACTGTAGGGACCATGTTTTTTTCTTGAATGCCTCTTTTTTTTCTCCTGTAAACTCTAAGTTGATGGCTTTGCCCAAAAAGCTCTACTTTTGTCTCATCTGACCAGAGAACATTCTTCCAAAACGTTTTAGGCTTTTTCAGGTAAGTTATGGCAAACTCCAGCCTGGCATTTTTATGTCTCAGGGTAAGAAGTGGGGTCTTCCTGGGTCTCCTACCATACAGTCCCTTTCCATTCAGATGCCGATGGATAGTACAGGTTGACACTGTTGTACCCTCGGACTGCAGGGCAGCTTGAACTTGTTTGGATTTTAGTCGAGGTTCTTTATCCAATATCCGCACAATCTTGCGTTGAAATCTCTTGTCAATTTTTCCTTTCCATCCACATCTAGGGAGGTTAGCCACAGTGCCATGGGCTTTAAACTTCTTGATGATACTGCGCACGGTAGGCACAGGAACATTCATGTCTTTGGAGATGGACTTGTAGCCTTGAGATTGCTCATGCTTCCTCACAATTTGGTTTCTCAAGTCCTCAGACAGTTCTTTGGTCTTCTTTCTTTTTTCCATGCTCAATGTGGTACACACAAGGACACAGGACAGAGGTTGAGTCAACTTTAATCCAAGTCAACTGGCTGCAAGTGTGATTTAGTTATTGCCAACACCTGTCAGGTGCCACAGGTAAGTTACAGGTGCTGTTAGTTACACAAATTAGAGAAGCATCACATGATTTTTCGAACAGTGCCAATACTTTTGTCCACCCTCTTTTTTATGTTTGGTGCAGAATTATATCCAATTTGGCTTTAGGACAATTCTTTTTGTGTTTTTTCATTTAAGACAAATTAAATGAAGATAATAATATCAAAGAATTTGTGTTTGCAATCATTTTCTGGAAGAAACTGAGTATTATCTGACAAACTTGCAGGGGTGTCAATGCTTTTGGCCACAACTGTATATATATATACATACATACATACAGCTCTGGCAAAAATTTAGAGGCCACTTACAAAATTTGTGTTTTTTCTCTTTATAGGTATATTTTTGAGTAAAATGTAAATTGTTCTTTTAGCCTACAAACTTCTGACAACATGTCTCCGAATTTCCAAGCAATAAATTTTGTTTGTTTTTTTTATGAAAAGGAGAAATGGTCAAAATTAAAAAAACAGTGCGGGAAATCCGCATTTTTTTCCTGCATTTTATCGTGTTGTTTGTGCATTTTTTCCACATTTTTTGTGCAGATTTTTCGCGTTTTTTTATGGAGCATCCTAATACAATGAACATAGTGGCAAATCCGCAGATTTTACGCAAAATTAATGAACATGTTTTTTTTTTCTGCGATGCGTTTTTTTTGCAGAAAAAACGCAGTATGGGCACAAAAATTGTGGAATGCATTCTAATAATGGGATGCTTAATGTATGCTTTTTTAAGCGTTTTTACAGTGAAAGATGCGAAAAAAAGCGCGAAAAATCCTGAACATGGGCACACAGCCTTACACTTTTGAAAATGTAGCAAAAATGTAGCACAGAAAGACTGATTATTAGCATTCTTCTATTTTTAATGCTTTAATGCAAAGTATTTTAGCAGTTGAAATGCAAAGATGGTGTAAAACTGGCCAAACATGAGATATCTCATTCTGCCTTTAGCTACTACTTCTACTTACTCTTTAAATCTATACACTTAGATGTGTGTACATGTATAATTCAATGAAGAAAGAGGCATAAGCCATTGACCTCTGGCAATGGTATGTCTCCAGTCAGGATCAGGTCAGTAGACCCCCTTATACAGAAAATAGTTGGCCAATTAAATGAATTGCTGGTAAATACCACTTACTACCATGTAATTTTAGATTTCAAGTTATTTTTGTTCTTTTTAGTTTATGCGCTTTTATTCTTAACCTTGCTTCAATTAAGGTCAAATAAATGTCAAGACAAAACATGAAAATGGCTAAATTGATGTTATGGCATGAATATTTGCAGGAAGCTATAAAACCAAAACCAATAATAGCTTTATACTGAACACTTAACTCTAGGCATTATAGGGCAAGTACCTCAAGAATATAAACTGTAGTCTAACCACAAATGAATGGCTGGCAGGAACTTTAAAGAAAATGACAAAAGAATGTATAATAACATAGTAAAGCATCAGTTTCAAATGTTTTAATTATAAAAGTTTCTATTTGCATACCACTTGGCAAAGATCACAGAAAAGATGTACAGACTTAATCTTATTATAGCAGGTGAAAAATGTGCTACAAATGTAATGTTTTTCTTCATAAAAAAATGACAAAATAAGATAATTTCTGTACAGGTACAATACAGTAGTGCAAAATTCTGCTACAGCCAATGAGATGGTAAAATATTTCATCAGGTTTGCAATACATAGAGAGTGGTTATAATTTGTATTGTGGGCAATTAAAGGATTGTAGAATTTTGGAATTTGTTTCAATCATATTACTTATGAGTTTATTACAAAGTAAGTAAACTCATGTAGGTATAAAGATTAACACAGAATATTTAGAAGGGATGAAAATGGAGCAGCATTAGATGGTTGCTGAGCTAATCTCCACTTTAAGATTTCATGAGTGAAAATAGCAGTATTTGAACCATGTCATATGTTCCTTATTGGTATCTGTAATGTTCCAAATTTCTTAGCATTTATTTAGTAGTTGCTAACAAAATGTGAAGTTGTATTTATTTCCACAAATATAGCTGTTTTTGCTGCTTTAAGAGGTGTTATGATTAGATGTACAGTAGTTTGCACAAATATTTTTGAGAACTGTTATGAAATTTGATAATAGTGTTGAATAATAGTCTGCAGTGTTTATCCTATAAGTGTGTATCATACAAGTGTGAAGATTCAGAATTAATCCAGAATGAGGTATACAGACTGTGCCCTGCCATCATTGCACTCTAATCAGCATTTCCATTTATCTTTTCTCCCTACAGGTATGATTTATATCTACTCAGCTTTCCTTGGCATCTCACTGCCTATATGTAGTGCATACAATCTCTCTCTCTAGTACACTTTATATCTACTCAGCTTTGCTTGGCATCTGACTGTCTATATGAAATGCATACAATCTCTCTCTAGTTCGCTTTATATCTACTCTTCTTTGCTTGGCATCTGACTGTCTATTTGAAGTGCATGCAATCTCTCTGTGGTACGCTTTATATCTGCTCAGCTTTCCACAGAGATTTTTCTGACCTCTCCTGCTAGCATTCAATTGATATGTTTCAACTAACCCCTGCTTTAACCTAATGCTATTTATGACCTTGTTTACACTGCCTTGATCATATACATCTGGCTCATTCTTAATTATCTGACCAAGATGAGCACAGACCACTCCTTTCTGCTTCACACCTGAATGTACTTTCTAGCAAATATACTGCAAACCCTAAGTCTGCCAAGACTTCAGCCTGCAGTGTGTATCCTATAAGTATGAAGATTCAGAATTAATCCAGAAGGGAACTGAAAGTAACTGGATACAGTCACTGTAAAAAATGTTTCTGTTCGATTTAACTCTGATCCCTATAATCCTTCACTTTCTGCTAATCCCCCTAATCCCTACACCTAGTAAGGAACTGTTCATCTCTTCTTCAATCCTCCCCATCCATCTCACCTCCTCCTCAGAATTATTCCTCAACATAAAATCCTCTGTCTTCAAGCACAGACAACCCCCTCATGCTCTTTCCTGCTTCCACCTGCTAACACTTTCTCTGCTCCTCCTCACTGCCGGTGATATTGCTACAAATCCTGGTCCTCCTCACCACATTCCCACAGTTATTTCTACCTCCCATCCACTCTATCACAACTTTCCATAATCTCTTTAAACTTATAACCATTCGCCCAGCCCCGCTTCCCAAGTCCCACTAACAGGAGCTTAATGGAACTCTCGCTCTGTCTGCAACAAACTTTCCTACATCCATGATCTCTTCATTACTAACAAACTTTCCTTCCTCCTGCAGAACTTTTGTATGGTGGATTCCACCTTTCCCACACACCCCTTCGCGCCAGCAAGAATGGCAGAGGAGTTGGTTTTCCCCTGTCAGATAACTGCTCCTTCACCCCAATCCCACTGCTACCCTCTGTTACCCTCCCGTCCTTTCAGGTGCATTCTATGTGCATCTACTCCAGCCTCCAACTGGCTGTCATTTACCACCCTCCAGGGCCAGCCATCACCTTCTTCGACCACTTCACCACCTGGCTACTTCATTTCCTTTCCGCTGACATCCGCACTATCATCTTGGGTGACTTCAACATCCTCATTGACACTTCCTTCTCAGCTGCCTCTAAACTTTTGTCTCTCACTTTGTCCTTGTTACAAGTTTATACTAAAGTTCTATGAAGCCCGATGATGTGGGTCAGAAATGAAGACAAACATGGTATATCACAGTTCAAGATGAATATATCTATTGTAGAGATATGAACTTCAGATGAGAGAAGCAAACTGCGACTCTACAGATAAGCAGGCAAATAAGACAGTCTCAAAAAGTGTGCAGATGTAATAGTACAGACCGAGGGTGCGAGTACCAGTCCAGCAATGCAGGATCCAGGGCCCAGAGCCTGGGCCGGGTCCTAATGGAGGGCAGACCGTAGCAGAGGTGGGTGCAGAGCAGGTGTAAGCAACAGAATCCTTCCGTGGTACGTAGATCTAAAAACAAGCGGGGTATCCCGAAGAATAGAAGAGACAAGCAGGTTGCAAGTCCTTCCAGCTTGGCAGCAAGTAGAGAACAAGATACACAAGCAAGGTATAGTGTGCAGAGTTAATATATATACAGCAGACAGGAAACAAGGCGTATCAGACAGGAAACAAGATGACCCCCGTGAAGCCAGCAACTCCATTTTGAGGAAGGGCAGAATCCAACCAAACTAAGGGCAAGAGCAGACAAAACAGGTACACAGTCCCAGTCCTTACAGTCCTTCAGCCTCATTCAATGGTCTTCTGCAGCTACTCACAAAGATGGCCACACACTGGACCTCATTTTCATCCACCTTTTCCCTATCCAACCACTCTAACTCATCTTTTCCTCTTAATGACCATGACCTACTTACATTCTCTTCCCTCTCCTCTCCAGGTCCACAATCTCCACCCCATAAACTTGCACACCCATGTAGAAATCTTAAACACCTCGATCTACACTCACTGTCTGAATCCCTCCTCCCTCTTACAGACACAAGTTCCCTACACAATCCAGATGCTGCTGCTCTATATAACATCACAATAGCTGCAGCTCTGGAATCAGTTGCCCCTCTCACACATACCAAAGCTCCCATAATCAACAGACAGCCCTGGCACACCAGCCTGACCAAAGAACTGAGGCGGGCTTCCAGGGTTGCTGAGCAGAGATGGAAAAGACCCCACTCCAATGAGCACTTCATCGCACTCAAACAGTCCCTCATTACTTTCAAGGCCACACTCACTGCAGCAAAACAAACTGACTTTTAAATTCCTATTTTGCATCTGTTTTCTCTCAGAAAGGAAATGTAACATCAACTGTTCTTCACTGTCCTATTAAGGGAATAGAAGAATCCAGGATATCTATAAACAGAAAGATAGTGAGGAAACACTTAGCTAACCTAAATGAATTCAAGTCTCCAGGTCCAGATGAATTACACCCCAGAGTACTGAAGGAGATAGCAGAAGAAATTTTTGAACCCCTCTCCATAATCTTTGAAAATTCTTGGAGAAGAGGAGAAGTCCCAGAAGACTGGAGAAGAGCAAATGTTGTTCCTGTCTTCAAAAAAGGGAAGAAGGTGGACCCAGGCAACTATAGGCCGGTGAGTCTGACTTCTATACCAGGAAAGATCTTTGAACAAATTATTAAACAACATGTATGTCAGTACCTGGATAAGAATGAAGTGATTAAACAGAGTCAGCATGGGTTTGTATCTAATAAATCATGTCAGACTAACTTAATTTCCTTCTATGACGGAATCACTGATTGGTGGGTGGATCAAGGAAACGCTGTAGCTGTAGTATATCTTGACTTCAGCAAAGCATTTGACAAAGTATCTCATACAATCCTTATTGAAAAAATGACTAAGTATGAAATGGACAAGGCAACTGTTAGGTGGATTCATAACTGGCTTAGTGATCGGACCCAAAGAGTGGTCGTAAATGGCTGCACATCCAGTTGGAAGAATGTCTCAAGTGGGGTACCACAGGGCTCTGTCCTGGGCCCTGTATTGTTCAACATCTTTATCAACGATTTAGATGAAGGAATTGAGGGTAAACTGATTAAATTTGCTGATGACACAAAGCTTGGAGGGATAGCTAATACTAGAGAAGAGAGAGAGAGGATTCAAAAAGATATAAATAAACTGGAGCAGTGGGCAGCAACTAACAGAATGGTTTTTCACAGGGAAAAATGCAAAGTACTACATCTGGGCAATAAAAATGAAAAAAACATATACAGAATGGGAGGAATAGGGCTAAGCAACAGCACATGTGAAAAAGACTTGGGTATACTAATAGATCACAGACTGAATATGAGTCAACAGTGTGATGCAGCAGCAAAAAAGACAAATGCAATTCTAGGATGTATTAACAGAAGCATACAGTCTAGATCACGTGAAGTCATTATTGCCCTCTACTCCTCTTTGGTCAGACCTCATCTGGAATATTGTGTCCAGTTTTGGGCATCACATTTTAAAAAAGACATCAACAAATTGGAGCAAGTTCAGAAAAGAGCGACAAGAATGGTGACCGGTCTGCAAACCCTGTCTTATGAGGAAAGGTTGCAGGATTTGGGAATGTTTAGTTTGCAAAAGAGAAGATTGAGAGGAGACTTAATAGCTTTCTACAAATATCTAAAGGGCTGTCACATTGTAGAAGGATCATCTTTAGTCTCATTTGCACAAGGAAAGACTAGAAGCAATCGGATGAAACTGAATGGGAGGAGACACAGATTAGATATTAGAAAAAACTTTTTGACAGTTAGAGTGAACAATGAGTGGAACAGGCTGCCATGAGAAGTGGTGAGTTCTCCTTCAATGGAAGTATTCAAACAGAGGCTGGACAGACATCTGACTGGGATGATTTAGCGAATGCTGCTTTGAGCAGGGGGTTGGACCAGATGGCCCAGGAGTTCCCTTCCAACTCTACGATTCTATGATTCTATGACTTCTCATTACTCATACCCCACAGAATAATACCTCAGTGTTTTGTTGTGTACAATTGAGTTTTTCCCTTTCCGTAAATTATCCCCTTTTTGGAAATTATTTTATCAAAGTAAACCGAATAAAACCTGGCTTCCAGCTGACCCCATTTGCCATATGTACAGTATTAAGAGTCGTTATGAAGATTTCTCACTGTGCCCAGTGTTTTGGTCCTTACTACTTTTTCCCAAAAAGTTACTGGATCATTTTTGGATATTTAAAAGAAGCAAACCAAGAAGCTGATTTGGCTTTGGGAAACCTACCATTAGAAGTACTATCACATTCAACAAAGATGTAAAGCTACAAGTGATGTCTGTAGTGTTGAGCATTCCGATACCGCAAGTATCGGGTATTGGCCGATATTCGCGGTATCGGAATTCCTATACTGAGTTCCGATACTTTTAGCATATCTAATACCGGAATCAGAAGTTCCCATAATGCTATCAGCCAGATTGATTTGATTCAGCCAATGAGGAATCCTCAGAAGTGTGGGCACATCCTGTTAGGCATGTAGGCATGTTAACTAATGGCATGGCTGTGATTGGCTGCTGAAATGATGTCATGATGCACTATAAAAGCCGCCGCCGCCATTTAGGGTTCACTCTGCTGTGAATTCAGTTAGGGACAGGCTGCTGTTCAAGACTCTGAGGGACAGTTAGAGATAGCGATTTTCCAAATAATATTGTGCTTTGCCCAGGCTACATTATCAATCAGTGTAGCTTTCTTTTGCCTTGCAGCACTGTTCACAGCTGTCTGCAAGGTCTGTGTGAGTGCAGTTCACGCTGTGTAGTGTGTCCTGCAGCCACCTCTGGTTGTAGGCCGCTCAGCGTGCGTCACTGCCTCATACATATTTTTCTTTTATTGCTGCTCATTTTTCATTAATTCTCCTATTAGTGTGCATCCATCCGTATCCATATACATTGGTTGAAAACACAATAGGAGTAGACAGCGGAGCCTTTCTGCAGCCTTTCAGTGCTAGTGCCCAGTTATCTGCACTGTTCGCGGCTGTCTGAGAGGTCTCTGTGTGTGAGTGCAGCTCACGTTGTAGTGTGTCCTGCAGCCACCTCTGGTTGTAGGCCGCTCAGCGTGCGTCACTGCCTCATACATAGTCCTTTTTTTGTTTTATTGCAGCTCATTTTTCCTGATTTTTTGTTCCTATTAGTGTGCTTCCATCCATATCCATCCACATTGGTTGGTTGCAAACGCTATATAGGAGTAGATAAAGGAGCCTTTTTTCTCGCTTGTCCCCTGCAGCTGCAGCCAGATTAGTATTAGCCTATTTTTTGGAGCCTCATCTATTGCATTGTAGGTTACCTTCCTGCATTGTAATAGCTCCAAAAAGATTGTGATTCTATCGCTTTCACATCTTTGGTCACATCCTTTTTGTTTTTTTGAAAAAAAAACACGTAAATAAAGTTCACCAAACACTCCACTTGACAGTTGTGTAGTAGGCCACATTAGCTCATATTAAAGTGTAGTCCACACACTTTATAAAATTAGTGTTTCTTATACCTGTTAGCAGCTGTTCAGGAATAAGCACACTAAGCCCACCTTTGTACTTTTCTGCCTATCTCTATCAGTCTACCAAGATGAAGAAGGCAGGGAGTAAGGCACGTGGTTGTGGGTGTTGAGTTGCAGCAGGGAGAGGACGTGGGGATTCAGCAGGGAGAGGACGTGGGGATTCTATGCCTGCTGCGGGCACCAGTGACTCAGCATCCCCCAGTTTTACCAGGCAACAGTCCTTTATGCGCTGCTTTGTAGGACCTCGCCGTACCCCACTGCTGCAGGATGAACAAATTGAAGTCGTTGTCAGATGGATGGCAGCTAACGCATCGACTTCAATGACTTCCACATCCTCTCAGGGCCAGAGCACTGAAAAGCAACCATCTTTCTCTTCACCACCTGCCAAATTGCCCAGGCAGTCAGAGAGCCCTGGACAGGAGCCATCTCATTCTCTACTTCTGTTCTCTGAATCTGTTGGCTTGGAAAGAGGGGGCCAGCCAAGCAGCATTCTAGAATGTGAAGAAGAGGGAGTATGCAGTGATGCGCAACTGCTTTGTCCCTCTGAATCTGAAGAGGCAGTGCCTATGGTCAGCACACCTCAGTACGTGTCAGATGATGAGACTCAGGTGATACGTTCTGGTGTGTACGATGCTGCCGAGACTACCCAGGAGAAGCAGGTGTTTGAAGAGGGGAGTGTAGATGATGAGGTCTATGACCCATCATGGCGTGAGGAACAGGAAGGTGGTGGGAGCAGCTCTGAGGAAGAGATTCCCTGAACGGCCAAAACAGGAGGGAGAGGGAGGGAGGGGGCAGACTTGGTTGCCTGTAGCCTCCACTTAGGCACCCTTTAGGAGCATTCCTCTTCCAAAAGCCAAAACGGGCGCTCCCAGGACTTGCAGTGCCTGGTCCTTTTTTGACACAGTTGCAGATGATATTTGCATTGTCAAATGCAAGCTGTGTCATCAGAAAGTCAAAAGAGGGAAAAGTGCCAGCAACCTCAATACCAACATGTGTGGCTCAAGCACGCGGTGGAGTTACAAAGACACACTGAAGACATAGGCCAACTTATAGCACCACCTACCACCTCTTCAGCTCGTCTTGTAGCCTCTTCCTCCAGCTCACACACAGCTGATTCGGCTTCCTCACAGGATCGCCATGGATGAACCTCTGGCACTGTTGTCCAGAAATCCAGTGACATTCCACCCACAGCACCACGTTCCCTGTCATCCTAACACTCCCAGGCCACTCTACAGCCATCGGTAGCACAGGCATGGGAGAAAAGGCAGCCATAATAGGCAAACCATCCCCGAGCACAGGCTCTGAATAGTGTTGAGCTATACCACCCGATATAGAAAAATTTCGGATCAGATTGGATCGACCGATATCCAAAAAGTATCGGTATCGCCGATTCTGATCCCGGAAGTCCCATTCAAGTCAATGGAGCAGAAATATCGGAATTAAAAAAAACCTTTCTTTCCTTGTAGGTTAATTCTACATGAAGAAAAACAACTAATAATAATGTAGAATGTATTGTGGGAGGTGTAGGAGGTGTTTAGCCCAATCAAATAGAATAGCAGGAATTATTTTTTTTTTAAAGACGTTCGGAGTTACAAAGATATTGACTATGTTAACCTCTTTTATATTTTGTCAGATATGTATGTTTCACTGCTTCCATGCTCTTCACCTTCTTTTTTACTTCTCCCACACTTTCTCCTTCATCATTCTCAGCAGCAGCATCTTTTTCATCAACTTCTTTTTCACCTTATTCATCTTCTTCACCTTCTTCCTATTATTCTTTTTTTTTACATTCTTCATATTCTACTTATTCAACTATTATTCTTCTTCATATTCTACTTCTTCATCTTCTTCCTATTCTTCTTCTTCATCATATTCTTATTTGTGACAGGTATTCCTGTAGTTGTTATCTATAAAAATTTGAAGATTACACCTTCCATTCTGCCTGTTACAAAAGATTTACAACAGGATTTGTCTGCGTTCAGTTTGGCCTGCAGCAGCAGGCATTTTCCAGGGGCACCACGAGGAGGAACAGACTCACCCTCATACACTGCTTAGTCTTCTTCTGCTTATAATTTAGATAATATCATTTGCTCTGATTTTTAGTCTTATGCTTAATGTTCTTCTGCTTTTGGTTTTTCAGCTTCTTGGTCTTCTGTCTCTTGTTGCTCTGCATCTTGGTGGTTGTCTTCATGTTCTTTGTCCTCTTGGTCATCTTCTTCAGGGTCATCTTTTTGGTCTTCTTCGGTGTGGTCTTCAGGGTCGTCGTCTTCAGGGTCGTCGTCAGGGAGATCCAGAGTGAGAACCAAAAACCATTTCCACAAGCTCGAACTTGGAAAAGTAGCACAAGGTACAAGAAGGCTGAGGAACTGCTGAGAACCAGCTGACGGTACTGGAACCCGGATAGTTAGCAGAAGGAGCAAGAGCAAATGGAACTAGTGAGGACCAGCTGACGGTGCTGGAACCTGGAGGGGCAGCAGAAGGAGCAAGAGCCAATGGAAAAACTGTGTACCAGCTGGCGGTGCTGGAACACGTTTACTAAGCAGGAGGTACCTGTGCTAAAAAGCACTACCAAGGACCAGCAGACATTGCTAGAACTCGGATATCGAGAAGGAGGCACCTAGGCCAAAGGCACTGCCAAGAACCAGCTGACGATGCTGGAACCTGGATGGGTAGCAGAAGCTGCAAGAGCAAATGGAACTAGCGAGGACCAGCTGACGGTGCTGGAACCCGGAGGGGAAGCAGAAGGAACAAGAGCCAATGGCACAACCGTGGACCAGCTGACGGTGCTGGAACACGGTTACTAAGTAGGAAGTACCTGTGCTAGAAAGCACTACCAAGGACCAGCAGACGTTGCTGGAACTTAGATACCGAGAAGGAGGCACCTAGGCCAAAGGCACTGCCGAGAACCAGCTGATGGTGCTGGAACCCGGATGGGTAGCAGAAGGTACCCATAATAAACAAAGTTGCAAGGCCGCAAGCAGGTCGCAGTTACCGAAACCCACAGTCCAACAGGGGTGCTAGTCCTATTGGCACTACGTAACCAGCCTTTATTACCAGAACCCGCAGCCCATATAGGAAGCGCCTAAACTGCAGGCACCATAGACTCGGCTAACCACACCGCAACACGACAGGACAATGTATTGGTGGCAAAGTGACATTGACACTCCCCGGAAACAGCAGGCATTGTGGAACCAGGCTGGGCAGGAGGGAGTACCCGTGCCAAAGACACTGCCGAGAACCACCTGACGGTGCTGGAACCCGGATGGGTAGCAGAAGCTACAAGAGCCAATGGCACAACCGTGGACCAGCTGACGGTGCTGGAACACGGTTACTAAGCAGGAGGTACCTGTCCTAAAAAGCACTACCAAGAACCAGCAGACTTTGCTGGAACTCGGATACCGAGAAGGAGGCACCTCGGCCAAAGGCACTGCCGAGAACCAGCTGATGGTGCTGGAACCCGGATTGGTAGCAGAAGCTACAAGAGTCAATGGAACTACCGAGAACCAGCTGACGGTGCTGGTACCCAGTGTGGCAGAAGAAGGAACAAGAGCCAATGGCACAACCGTGGACCAGCTGACGGTGCTGGAACATGGTTACTAAGCAGGAGGTAACTGTGCTAAAAAGCACTACCAAGAACCAGCAGACGTTGCTGGAACTCGGATACTGAGAAGGAGGCACCTCGGCCAAAGGCACTGCCGAGAACCAGCTTATGGTGCTGGAACCCAGATGGGTAGCAGAAGCTACAATAGTCAATGGAACTACTTGAGAACCAGCTGACGGTGCTGGAACCCGGAGGGGTAGCAGAAGGAACAAGAGCCAGTGGCACAACCGTGGACCAGCTGACGGTGCTGGAGCATGGTTACTAAGCTGGAGGTACCTGTGCTACAAAGCACTACCAAGGACCAGCAGACATTGCTGGAACTCGGATACCGAGAAGGAGGCACCTCGGCCAAAGGCACTGCTGAGAACCTGCTGACGGTGCTGGAACCCGGATGGGTAGCAGAAGGTACGCATAATAAACAAAGTTGCAAGGCCGCGAGCAGGCCGCAGTTACCGAAACCCACAGTCCAACAGGGGGTGCTAGTCCTATTGGCTCTACGGAACCAGCCTTTATTACCAGAACCCGCAGCCCACATAGGAAGCACCTAAACTGCAGGCACCATAGACTCGGCTAACCCCACCGCAACACGACAGGACAATGTATTGGTGGCAAAGTGACGTTGACACTCCCCGGAAACAGCAGGCATGCTGGAAACAGGCTGGGCAGGAGGGAGTACCCATGCCAAAGACACTTCTGAGCAGCAACTGGCAATGCTGGAGCCCAGGGTCAATCATGCAGCAGGTTGAGACCTACTTGGAGCAAGTAGTAAATAAGATGTAGTGTGATTTTGGAGGCAGCTGGAGACTTTGTCGTCCACACAGCAGCGGAGCAGCTGGCGTAACTGAACCCCACTGACACAGGAGCTAGTGTTTCTCTCTGTGCGGACGGCACTTCCAAGCATCAACTGGCTGTGTTGAAGCCCAGGATCAATCATGGAGCAGGCTGAGGCCTACTTGAAGCAAGTTTTATATCGGTTGTACGCTGCTACTGATTGTAACCGTGCTCCACTTAGGCCTCTGGCTCCATTGTCTCTAGTATTTCCCCTGGCCTCCAACCCCGCCAGTTGCTGCTCAGAAGTGGCGTCTGCACAATCCACACTTGATCCTGTGTTACTGGGGCCCATTCACGTCAGTTGATCCCCTGATGTGTGTCCGGCAATGTCTCCTGCTCTGTCCACATTCCCACTACTAGTAATGGGAATGTGGACAGAGCAGGAGACCTTGCCGGACACACATCAGGGGATCAACTGACATGACTGAGCCCCAGTAACACAGGAACAAGTGTGGATTGTGCAGACGCCACTTCAGAGCAGCAACTGGCGGGGTTGGAGGCCAGGGGAAATACTAGAGACAGTGGAGTCAGAGGCCAAAGTGGAGCACGGTTAAAAATCAATAACAGTTCGATTGTGGAGGGAGCAGGAGACTTTGCCGTCCACACAGCAGGGGATCAGCTGGCATTACTGAACCCCACTAACACAGGAGCTAGTGTTTTTCTCTGTGCAGACGGCACTTCTGAGTGACAACTGGCTGTGTTGAAGCCCAGGGATTACAGTTAAGGTGGTAGAAACATGAACACAACAGGAGACCTGGATACTGTTGCCAACCAATTATTTATTCTGGAAGAGGACTGGCAAATTCTGGCGAGATCCAGGCCTTGTTCATTTTCAGAAAAGTAAGCCGGTCAACGTTATCGGAGGATAGTCGCGTGCGACGGTCTGTTAGTACACCACCTGCGGCACTAAAGACGCATTCCGATAATACACTGGCAGCAGGGCAAGCCAGCACCTCCAATGCATACTGGCTAAGCTCTGGCCATGTATCCAGCCTAGAGACCCAAAACTTGAAGGGGGAAGAGTCATCTGGGAGTACACTGACAGGGCAAAACATGTAGTCTGTCACCATCTGACGGAAACGTTGCCTCCTGCTGACTGGAGCCGTCTGTGATGGTGTGGACATTTGTGGCGGACACACAAAACTTTGCCACATTTGGGCCATACTGGTCTTGCCTTGTGCTGAGGCGCTGCATCTGCTCCCTCTTTGTGCAGAGCTTCCTCCACTGCCTCGACGCAGAGAGCTGCTTTGTAAAGCACTAGCAGCACTTCTGTCGAGTGGAATGGAGAACATGATGGACTGCACCAGTGTGTCTTGGTCCTCCCACATTTTATGCTCCCGGTTCAATGGTGGCATGAGGCTTTGTAAGTTGTCCCGGTAGCGAGGATCTAGGAGGGTGTACACCCAATAATCAGCCGTGTTGAGAATGTGGGCGATGCGGCGGTCGTTTCTCAGGCTCTGAAGCATGAAATCAACCATGTGCTGCAGACTCCCAACTGCCAAAGAAACGCTGTCCCCTGCTTGAGTCGTCATCTCTGCCTGCTCTGCATCACCCCACCCTCGCTGTACATACTGATTAGAGCATTGTGTACCTCCCTCCTCTGGAGAGATGTCTTCCTCCTCCATTGACTCCTCCTCATCCTCCTCACAAAGTGTCCCCTGCCTAGGCCTTTGTGAGGAACCACGTAGCGCAGACTGTCCAGAAGCAGATGGCATTTGTGACTCCTCATCCTCCACCTCTTCGAAAACCTCCTCCCTTAGTGCTTGCAGTGTTTTTTGAAGCAGGCAGATAAGGGGGACAGTCATGCTGACTAGTGCATCATCTGCGCTCGCCATCCACGTGGAATCATCGAAGGCACGCAAAATGAGGCAGATGTCCTTCATAGAGGCCCACTCAGTGGTGCTGAAGTGTGACCGGCGCACAGTGCGACTTGTTTGCGCCTGATGCAGCTGGTACTCCATGACTGCTGCCTGCTGCTCACACAACCGCTCCAACATATGCAACATTGAATTCCACCTGGTGGGTAGTTCATATATGATGCGATGTTCAGGAAGGCGTAATCGGCGCTGCAGAGCAGCAAGGCGCGATCTTGCCGTGCTGGAATGCCGCAAGTGAGCGCACTCTATGCGGACCCTGTGCAGCAGTGCATCAGGATCCGGATAGTCCCTCAGAAAGCTCTGCACGACCAAGTTCAGCTCATGTGCCAGTCATGGGATGTCAGTGAGGTTGCCTAGGCCAAGAGCTGCCACCAGATTTCGGCCATTGTCACACACTACCAAGCCTGACTGGAGATTCGCTGGCACAAACCACACGTCGCTCTCCTGCTTGATGGCTTTCCAGAGCTCCTGCGCTGTGTGGCTTCGATTTACCAAAGAAATTAATTTGAGTACGGCCTGTTGACGTTTGGCCACGGCTGTGGTCATATCGGTCTTAACAGGCTCCTGCAGCGCTGTTTCTGAGGAACTTGAGTAGGAGGAGGATTCAATGTGTACAGACTGGATTCCTGCAATCCGTGGAGTTGGCAGAACATGTACAGCGCCACTCTCAAGATCTGTTGTGAGTTCATTTTCCCCTTCACCATTGAGGTCTGATGAACTCCCTCTTCTGGTGAAGGAAGGTAGTGAGGCTGATTACCAAGCACCTGAGCTGGATGATGATGACTGGGTGACGGGAATTGCTGACTGGATATAAGGCAGCCGACGCCCTTCTGCCTTGTTGGTGATTACTCTGAGGGATTCTAGGAGACCAGTCTGATTCCTGTTCCTCAAAAGCTAAGTTTTCTTCTCTGCTTTTTGCATTTGCGTTTTGGTTTTGTTTTGCCTTGTTTTTCTGGATTTCTGCCATTCCCTGCTGGAGTAAGCTGAATTCCTTTTTGCTCTGTCTTCAGAAAATACCTGAGTACTGATATAGTCTTTTTGAAGCCTTGCGTCTTCAGGACTTTTTTTCCTATCAGTCTGTTGGCTCTTGTTTTTAATAGGGTTTTTGGCGGATTGCAGACAGCAGCTATTCTATCCTGTCCTATTTAGTTAGCTTGGGCCCCATCATTTGCTCAGCCTATCTTTCTATCTGTGTGAGTGTTTTTTCATCTTGCTTCATCGTCATTATATGTTGGGGGCTGCCTATTGCTTTGGGGTCTGCTCTGGGGCAGTTTAGATTTCCCTTTCTGTCTTAAGGCTATGTAGTTCTCCAGCTGTGATCGAGGGGTCTAGGGCACCGTAGGAACCCCCCACGGCTACTGCTAGTTGTTGTTGATAGGTTCAGGGGTCTGCAATCCGATAGCTGCCAACTTCTCTGGTTTTCTGGACTTAACTAGTATTTCTGTTTTTGCCTCCTACGGTGACTCATTCATAACAGAATCACCAGCCATACCGCAGATCCTAGGGTACTCAATAGCAGGAAAGAATTGTAAAAAAAAAAAAAAAGGTGTGTATATTTTTTCCTCTTTATCTCTGAGGCCGTAGGGGGAATTTTTTTTTTCTTTCAATGGAGATAAAGCAATTGTCTGATCATGTGGAGCAGCTCGCTGCGGAAGTGCGGGGAATTTCCGCCTACCTTGCTCATTCACATGCTGCTGAACCAAAGATCCCTACTCCTGATGTGTTTTTTGGGGATCGGTGTAAATTTTTGAATTTCAAAAATAATTGTAAATTATTTTTTGCCTTGAAGCCTAACTCGTCAGGGAGCTCCGCACAGCAGGTTAAAATTATCATCTCTTTGCTGCGTGGCGATCCCCAGGATTGGGCATTTTCTTTGAAACCAGATGATCCTATTCTGACTAATGTGAACGCATTTTTTCAAGCCTTAGGGTTGTTGTATGACGAACCTAATGCTATTGATCAGGCTGAAAAGACCCTGTTGGCATTGAGCCAGGGTCGAGATTCTGCAGAGTTGTACTGTCAAAAATTCCGAAAGTGGGCGGTCCTTACTACCTGGAATGATAATGCCTTGGCAGCTCTCTTTTGGAAGGGTTTGTCAGAAGCCGTAAAAGATACTATGGTGGGATTTCCTGTTCCCTCTGGTCTTAACGATTCTATGTCATTAGCCATTCAGGTTGATCGGCGTTTACGTGAACGCAGGACTGCACGAGAGGTGTTGCCACCTGTTGAACAAGTGTCTGAACCTATGCAATGTGATAGAGTTTTGTCCAGGGAGCAACGTCAGGAGTTCAGAAGACGTAATAGGCTGTGTTTTTTTGTGGAGATGCCTCGCATATTATTTCTGTCTGTCCTCTAAACAAGAGAAACATTTTGCACACACGTTTTCTGTGGGTGGTGTTCAACCTAAGTTTCTTCTGGCAATTACTCTGATCTGCTCCCTGTCCACATTTTCCGCCAAGGCTTTTGTGGATTCGGGAGCAGCCCTGAACCTAATGGACTTGGATTTTGCTAAACGTTGTGGATTTCCGATGACACCTCTGCGGACGCCTATCCCTTTGAGGGGGATTGATGCTACTCCTTTGGCGAAAAATAAACCTCAGTTTTGGACCCAGGTGGTAATGCGGGTCGCCCCAGACCATCAAGAGAATTGCAGATTTTTGGTGTTGCATAATTTGCATGATACCATTGTTTTGGGGTTTCCCTGGTTGCAAATTCATAATCCAGTTTTGGATTGGAAATCTGTGTCTATGGTGAGTTGGGGTTGTCGGTGTGCCCTTAGTGAGGCTCCAGTTTTTTCCACCTCTCCTCAGTCGCATAATGTTCCTGACTATTTGGCGGACTTTTATGATGTATTTAGTGAGAATGAGTCTGCGTCCTTGCCTCCTCATAGGAGTTATGACTGTGCAATTGAACTGAGCCCGGGGTGTAAATTTCCCAAGGGTCGGCTCTTCAATTTATCTGTACCCGAGCATGAGGCTATGCGATCCTATATTAAGGAGGCGTTGGAAAAGGGTCATTTTAGACCATCCTCTTCACCCTTAGGTGCCGGGTTTTTTTTCGTGGCCAAAAAGGATGGTTCATTAAGGGCTTGTATTGATTATCGTGCCCTCATCAAAATTACTATTAAATATCAGTATCCGTTACCCCTGATTTCGGATCTATTCTCCAGAGTTAAAGGTGCTTGCTGTTTTACCAAGCTTGACCTCAAGGGGGCGTATAATCTTATCCGCATTAAGCATGGGGATGAATGGAAGACAGCGTTTAATACTCCGGAGGGACATTTTGAGTACCTGGTGATGCCTTTTGGGCTCACTAATGCCCCTTCTGTCTTCCAGTGCTTCATGAACGACATTTTCAGAGACTTTGTGGATAAATTTTTGATTATCTATCTGGATGATATTTTGATCTTCTCCAAGGATTGGGATTCTCATGTGGAACATGTTCGGACTGTGTTCCGGATCTTGTGTGAGAATTCCCTGTATGTCAAAGGATCGAAATGCCTTTTTGGGTAGAGAGGATTTCATTTTTGGGATTTATTTTGTCTCCGTCAACTATTGAAATGGACCCGGCCAAGGTACAGGCCATTTACGATTGGGTTCAACCCACTTCTTTGAAGGCCCTCCAGAAGTTTTTGGGTTTTGCTAATTTTTAATCAGTAATTTACAGCAAAATTTTCTAGTATTGCCAAGCCATTGACTGATCTGACTAAGAAGGGTGCTGATGTGTTTAATTGGTCTCCGGAGGCTGTTTCTTCCTTTCAGGAGCTGAAGCGAAGATTCACTTCTGCCCCGGTTTTGCGGCAACCTGATGTCTCACTCCCGTTCCAGGTAGAGGTGGACGCTTCTGAGATTGGTGCAGGAGCTGTTTTGTCCCAAAAGGATCCTGTAACATCTAAAATGAATCCCTGTGCTTTCTTTTCCCGAAAGTTCTCTCCATCTGAACATAACTATGATGTGGGGAATCGGGAACTGTTAGCCATGAAATGGGCATTTGAGGAGTGGAGACATTGGTTGAAGGGAGATAAACATCAAGTCATGGTCCTCACTGACCACAAGAATTTGATTTACTTGGAGTCAGCCAAACGCTTGAACCCTAGACAGGCTAGGTGGGCCTTGTTTTTTACACGTTTTGATTTTGTGGTCTCTTTTCTTCCTGGCATTAAGAATGTCAAGGCTGACGCTCTCTCTAGGAGCTTCTTTGCTGATTCTCCTGTGGTGACCAAGCCTGCTACCATCTTAGGCGAAGGGGTAGTTCTTTCTGCCATCTCGCCCGATTTGAGACGTGCTCTGGAAGAGTTCCAGGAGGACAAACCTGAGCGTTGTCCCAGTGGAAAGTTGTATGTTCCTGACCAGTGGAAGAAGAGAGTGATGTCTGAAGTTCATTGCTCTGCATTTGCTGGTCATCCAGGTATTTTTGGTACTAGAGATCTGGTGAGTCGGTCTTTTTGGTGGCCCACCTTGTCTCGTGATGTCAGGAATTTTGTGCAGTCCTGTGGGACTTGCTCCCGGTCTAAACCTTGTTCTCGCTCTAGTGGGTTGTTGATGCCTTTGCCGGTCCCCAGGAGGCCATGGACCCATATTTCAATGGATTACATCTCTGATATGCTTTTCTCTCAGAGAATGACTGTTATTTGGGTGATTTGTGATAGGTTCTCTAAGATGGTTCATCTTGTACCACTCCCTAAGTTGCCATCTTCCTCTGAGCTGGTGCCCCTGTTTTTGCAACAGGTGGTTCGCTTGCACGGGATTCCTGAGAACATTGTATCTGACAGAGGAGTTCAGTTTGTGTCTAGATTTTGGAGGACTTTCTGTTCCAAGCTGGGAATTCAGTTGTCCTTCTCCTCTGCTTTTCACCTTCAGACCAATGGGCAGACGGAGAGAACAAACCAGACCTTGGAGTCATATTTGAGATGTTTTATTTCCGCTGATCACAATGATTGGGTTTCATTTTTGCCCTTGGCCGAATTTGCTTTAAATAATAGAGCTAGTTCTGCCACTTTGATGTCACCTTTTTTTTGTAACTTTGGGTTTCATCCTCGATTTTCTTCAGGGCAGGTGGAGCCTTCTGCCTGCCCAGGTGTTGACACTGTGGTGGAGAGAATGCACCAGATCTGTCACCAAGTGGTGGATAAGTTATCTCTCTCCCAGGAAAAGGCCCAGCGGTTTTCCAACCGACATAGGACCATTGGTCCCCAGTTTAAGGTGGGTGATATGGTTTGGTTGTCATCAAAAAATATCGCTATGAAGGTGGCTTCTCCTAAGTTTAAGCCTAGATTTATTGGACCTTACAAGATTTTGGATATTATTAATCCGGTCTCTTTTCGTTTGGCTCTTCCTGTCACATTTAAAATCCATAATGTGTTTCATAAGTCCTTGTTGAAGAGGTTTGTTGAACCAGTTGTTCCTGGGGTGGCACCTCTGGACCCTGTATTGGTTGAAGGTAACATGGAATATGAGGTAGAGAAGATACTGGATTCCCGTCTGGCTAGACGGAGACTCCAGTATTTGGTTAAGTGGAAGGGTTATGGTCAGGAGGATAATTCTTGGGTCTCTGCCTCTGATATTCATGCCAAAAGATTGGTGCGTGCCTTTCATCGGGCTCACCCTGATCGCCCTGGTGGCGTGGATAAGGGTTCGGTGACCCCTCCTCAAGGGGGAGGTACTGTTGTGAGTTCATTTTCCCCTTCACCATTGAGGTCTGATGAACTCCCTCTTCTGGTGAAGGACGGTAGTGAGGCTGATTACCAAGCACCTGAGCTGGATGATGATGACTGGGTGACGGGAATTTCTGACTGGATATAAGGCAGCCGACGACCTTCTGCCTTGCTGGTGATTACTCTGAGGGATTATAGGAGACCAGTCTGATTCCTGTTCCTCAAAAGCTAAGTTTTCTTCTCTGCTTTTTGCATTTGTGTTTTGGTTTTGTTTTGCCTTGTTTTTCTGGATTTCTGCCACTCCCTGCTGAGGTTAGCTGAATTCCTTTTTGCTCTGTCTTCAGAAAATACCTGAGTACTGATATAGTCTTTTTGAAGCCTAGCGTCTTCAGGGCTTTTTTTCCTATCAGTCTGTTGGCTCTTGTTTTTGATAGGGTTTTTGGCGGATTGCAGACAGCAGCTTTTCTATCCTGTCCTATTTAGTTAGCTTGGGCCCCATCATTTGCTCAGCCTATCTTTCTATCTGTGTGAGTGTTTTTTCATCTTTCTTCACCGTCATTATATGTTGGGGCTGCCTATTGCTTTGGGGTCTGCTCTGGGGCAGTTTAGATTTCCCTTTCTGTCTTTAGGCTATGTAGTTCTCCGGCTGTGATCGAGGGGTCTAGGGCACCGTAGGAACCCCCACGGCTACTGCTAGTTGTTGTTGATAGGTTCAGGGGTCTGCAATCCGATAGCTGCCAACTTCTCTGGTTTTCTGGACTTAGCTAGTATTTCTGTTTTTGCCTCCTACGGTGACTCATTCATAACAAGATCTGTACCCGGCTCCACAACATTGACCCAATGGGCAGTGAGGGAAAGGTATCGTCCCTGTCCATGGTTACTGGTCCACGCATCGGTGGTCAGGTGGACCTTGCTACTGACGACGTTTAGTAGCGCATGTTTTATTTTTCTCTCCACATGCTTTTGCAGGGCAGGGATGACTTGCCTGCTGAAATAAAAGCGGCTGGGCACGGTGTATTGTGGGACTGCCAATGCCATGAAGTTATGGAAGGTGTCAGTCTCCACCAGCCCGAATGAGAGCATTTCAAGGGCCAGTAGTTTGGCAATGCCAGCAATCAGAGCCTGTGCTCGGGGATGGTTTGCCGAGAATGTTCGCCTTTTATGACATGCCTGTGCTACCGATGGCTGTAGAGTGGCCTGGGAGTGTGAGGATGCCTGGGAACGTGGTGCTGTGGGTGGAATGTCACAGGGTCTCCAGACAACAGTGCCAGAGGTTCTTCCTTGGCGATCCTGTGAGGAAGCCGAACCAGCTGTGTGTGAGCTGGAGGAAGAGGCCCCAACACGAGCTGAAGAGGTGGTAGGTGGTGCTGTACGTTGGCCTACGTCTTCAGTGTGTGTCTGTGTAACTCCACCTCGTGCTTGGTCCGCACATGTTTCTACATATTTGTGGTATTGAGGTTGCTGACATTTTTCCCTCTTTTGACTTTCTGATGACACAGCTTGGATTTGACAAAGCAAATGTCATCTGCAACTGTGTCAAAAAAAGACCACGCACTGCAAGTCTTGGGAGCGCCCGTTTTGGCATTTGGAAGAGGAATGCTCCTAATGGGTGCCGAAGTGGAGGCTACAGGTAGCCAAATCTGCCCCCTCCCTCTCCCTCCTGTTTTGGCCGTTCGGGGAATCTCTGCCTCAGAGCTGCTCCCACCACCTTCCTGTTCCTCAAGCCATGATGGGTCAAGGACCTCATTATCTACACTCCCCTCTTCAAACACCTGCTTCAGAGGCCAGAGGCCTAATTGGCGCATGGTTAAATCAGTGGTAGTCTACAACAGATATAAAACTTGATGAAATTAGGCCTCAGCCTACCCCCAGATTGACCCTGGGCTCCAACATCGCCAGTTGCTGCTCAGAAGTGTCTTTGGCATGGGTACTCCCTCCTGCCCAGCCTGGGTCCAGCACGCCTGCTGTTTCTGGGTAGTGTCAATGTCACTTTGCCACCAATTCGTTGTCCTGTCATGTTGCGGTCGGGTTAGCCGAGTCTATGGTGCCTGCAGTTTAGGTGCTTCCTATGTGGGCTGCAGGTTCTGGTAATAAAGGCTGGTTCTGTAGTGCCAATAAGACAAGCACCCCCTGTAAGGACTGTGGGTTTCAGTAACTGCGGCCGGCTCGTGGCCTTGCAGCTTTGTTTTTCATGGGTACCTTCTGCTACCCATCCGGGTTCCAGTACCATCAGCTGGTTCTCGGCAGTGCCTTTGGCTTAGGTGCCTCCTTCTCGGTATCCGAGTTCCAGCAACGTCTGCTGGTCCTTGGTAGTGCTTTCTAGCACAGGTACCTCCTGCTTAGTAACCGTGTTCCAGCACAGTCAGCTGGTCCACAGTTGTGCTATTGGCTCTTGTTCCTTCTGCTTCCCCTCCGGGTTCCAGCACCGTCAGCTGGTCCTCGCCAGTTCCATTAGCTCTTGCAGCTTCTGTTACTCACCCGGGTTCCAGCACCGTCAGGTGGTTCTCTGCAGTGCCTTTGGCTTAGGTACCTCCTTCTCTGTATCTGAGTTCCAGCAACGTCTGCTGGTCCTTGGTAGTGCTTTCTAGCACAGGTACCTCGTGCTTAGTAACCGTGTTCCAGCACCATCAGCTGGTCCACGGTTGTGCCATTGGCTCTTGTTCCTTCTGCTACCCATCCGGGTTCCAGTACCGTCAGCTGGTTCTCAGCAGTTCCACAGCCTTCTTGTACCATCTGCTACTTTTCCAAGTTCAAGCTTTTGGAAATGGTTTTTGGTTATCACTCTGGATCTCCCTGACGACGTCCCTGAAGACGACGACCCTGAAGACCACCCTGAAGAAGATGACGACCACGAAAATGATGACCCTGAATACGACAACCCGGAAGAACAACCCGAAGAAGACCAAAAAGATGACCCTGAAGAAGATGACCAAGAGGACAAAGAACATGAAGGCAACCACCAAGATTCAGAACAACAAGAGACAGAAGACCAAGAAGCAGAAGAACAAAAAGCAGAAGAACCAAAAGCAGAAGAACATTAAGCATAAGACTAAAAATCAGAGCAAAAGATATTATCTAAATTATAAGCAGAAGAAGACTAAGCAGTGTATGGGGGTGAGTCCATTCCTCCTCGTGGTGCCCCTGGAAAATGCCTGCTGCTGCAGGCCAAACTGAACGCGGACAAATCCTGTTGTAAATCTTTTGCAACAGGCAGAATGGAAGGTGTAATCTTCAAACTTTTATAGATAACAACTACAGGAATGCCTGTTACAAATAAGAATAAGATGAAGAAGAAGAATAGGAAGAAGATGAAGAAGTAGAATATGAAGAAGAATAATAGTTGAATAAGTAGAATATGAAGAATGTAAAAAAAAAGAATAATAGGAAGAAGGTGAAGAAGATGATAAAAAAGATGCTGCTGCTGCTACTGCTGAGGATCATGAAGGAGAAAGTGTGGGAGAAGTAGAAAAGGTGAAGAGCATGGAAGTAGTGAAACATACATATCTGACAAAATATATAAAAGGTTAACATAGTCAATATCTTTGAAACTCCGAACGTCTTTAAAAAAAAAATTATTCCTGCTATTCCATTTGATTGGGCTAAACCTCTATGCCTTTAATGTCTCCTCCACCTCCCCCAATACATTCTACCTTATTCTTAGTTGTTTTTCTTCATGTAGAATTAACCTACAAGGAAAGAAAGGGTTTTTTTTAATTCCGATATTTCTGTCCCATTGACTTGCATTGGTTTCCGGTATCGGAATCGGCGATACCCAATACTTTTTGGGTATCGGTCCGATCCAATCCGATACGATATTTCACGATATCGGATGGTATCACTCAACTCTAGTTGTCTCTGAACAATACTGTGAAATTACTGTATACTGGACTTTTCTAGTTATACATAGCTCTGACGTTTGCTCTAAATGACCTATTTTTCCCTCTCACCTTTATTAATTTCTTGTTCTTTTGTATAGTGTAGGAGGGAATAAACCATTGCACATAGTTTGATTTGTTGTTCATCTCTCCACCATAGAGTATGCTTATTATGTATATATTAATGTCCTGTGAAAAGAATAAGAAAGGCACAATATTCTACCACCATTTTCTATAAACATTGAACTTTAGAGTGGGTGACTAATTTGCATTGATTTCCTACAAATATGTCTAAAAAAAATTTTTATTCTAGAATGTACCAAATGTCTTGTGCTTGTTAACCCTAGAACGCATACCCATAGAAATCTACACATTCACGCACATGGGGCCTTTTAGGCCTGTTTACAATTATCATGGAATAACTCAAATAAAAATACTTTTCAAAGTTTATTGCAAAGTAAGGATGCATTCCCACTAGCGCTGGGGTCCGCCAGGACAGGATTCCGTAATGGATCTGACCTCCTGGTGACCCCAGCTAAGGCTGGCGGACGCATACCTGGGGCCTCGCAGGCCTGCCAGGTTACTTGTTTTCTATTTTCTGTAAAATTACTTTAGTTAGAATTTTGAAACTCTAGGTATTCCTCAGGTATATAGTTGTTAGTAATTTCCAGTTGTTCATATATTTTTACGTTATAGGCATTTCGGTATAACAACCTTTTTTTGGGACTACCCCATATTCACGCACCTGGGGCCTTTTAGGCCTGTGTGCAAATAACACGGAATAACTCAAATAAAAATACTTTTCAAAATTTATTTTACAATTGCAAAGTACGGATGCATTCCCACTAGCGCTGGGGTCCGCCAGGAGGTGATCCGTAATGGATCCGTAATCTGTAGAGCAAGTGTTTTTACTATGTCGGAACATAGGTCTTTCTGGACTGGAGCATCAGCTTCTTTGCAACAGTAAATCAGACCATTCATCCCATAATAGCTTGCTGAATCGCACATGCAGAAAATTTTTATGCCATACTTAGCTGGCTTACTGGGCATATACTGAATGAATTTGCAACGTCCCCTAAAGGCAAGAAGTTGCTCGTCCACTGTCACATTATCACTGGAATGGTAAAGCTTTGTACAGTTCTTGATAAAAAGATTCCAGATATAGCTAATAGGGGCTAATTTATCGGTTGCCAACCTCACAGGGCGAGTTCTATTTTCTTCAAAACGAAGGCATCTCCGAATACCCTCAAATCTATTGATGGACATAGTAGCTTTGTAGTGTGGATCTGCAAATGGGTTCTGAGATAACTCTCTGATTGGAACATCGTATAATTTTGTCGACCCTGCCAGAAGAGTAAGGCCAATATAAGCATATAGTTCCTCTTTAGCTATATTTTTCCATGTTTTTTTTCTTCCTGATGCGATACGTTTTCCTTCTACGTTAGTACACAAAACTACCTCATCTGCAATATCATCCGAAACAAATTTACAGAAAACATCTCTTTTGGACATGAATTGGGGAATTCCGACAGCTCCTTGAGCAACTCAAATAATGTTATGTGATGGGGTGCGTGCAGGAGCCGCAGCAGTACTGTTCCAAAAAATATTCGTTTTAGATGTTCTATTTGAACGTTCTGCTGGATCCACTACTTCTTCATCATCTGAAGAATCGCTGGACGATGAAGTTGATACATTAGCTTGTGGCATGTACTCTTCATCAGACAAAGAAATTTCACTTTCTTCATCACTATTGAAAACAATCACCTCGATTTCATGGTCAGTCAATCCCCTGGAAGTAGACTGTGCCATTGTAATTTTAGATGTCAGTAAACTAAAAAGAAAAAAAAAAAAGATTACAATCAGGCTTGTGCTCTGTAAACAGTATGTGATAAGACTCTTTGTTAGGGTCCCAGCACACCAAGCAATATAAAGCAGGTAAAGTGCAGCCCCCCTCCTCTTACCTCCAACAGATCACTTTCTTGTAGTGCAGTAGAAGCCTCTGGTTTTGGAGCTCAGAAAGTTTCTATTTCCAGACAAAAGAAAGATGACTTCTTCCTCCAAAGTCTCTCCAGCAATTAGGACAATAAGACCTGCGATGAGGTCAGAGACACATGACTTTGTGAGGGAGCCTCCCTTCCAAGATCACATGACCATGTTGTCATGCAGAACCCACACTCTTCCCAGCAATAGCAGAGTCATAAAAGTTCTTCCCCAGCAACAATACAGACAAAAAGACTGAGTATTACATGTAAACCTAGTACAGGCCTAAAAGGCCCCAGGTGCGTGAATATGGGGTAGTCCCAAAAAAAGGTTGTTATACCGAAATGTCTGTAACATAAAAATATATGAATAACTGTAAATTACTAACAACTATATACCTGAGGATTACCTAGATTTTCAAAATTCTAACTAAAGTACTTTTACAGAAAATAGAAAACAAGTAACCTGGCAGGCCTGCGAGGCCCCAGGTATGCGTTCTAGGGTTAAAATGGTTTTCCCTCAAACAAAGTACATTTGAATTAGAATATCTTGAAATAAAAATAATTTTCACAATTTGATATAGTAAAAAAAAGTTCCTGTGTGGTGAAATTATTAAAAATGTGCCCATGCTGTGTACTGTGTAATGGCTGTGTCTGACCCTGCAGGAAAATTGTCTGATCCTACCACATAAAATCATAGAATCATAGAATGGTAGAGTTGGAAGGGACCTCCTGGGCCATCTGGTCCACCCCCCTGCTCAAAGCAGGATTCACTAAATCATCCCAGACAGATGTCTGTCCAGCCACTGTTTGAAGACTTCCATGGAAGGAGAACTCACCACTTCTCGTGGCAGCCTGTTCCACTCATTGATCATCCTAACTGTCAAGAAGTTTTTTTTTTAATATCTAATCTGTGTCTCCTCCCATTCAGTTTCATCCCATTGCTTCTAGTCTTTCCTTGTGCAAATGAGAATAAAGATGATCCTTCTACAATGTGTCAGCCCTGGAGATATTTGTAGACAGCTATTAAGTCTCCTCTCAGTCTTCTCTTTTGCAAGCTAAACATTCCCAAATCCTGCAACCTTTCCTCATAAGACAGGGTTTGCAGAACCGTCACCATTCTGGTCACTTTTCTCTGAACTTGCTTCAGTTTGCTGATGTCTTTTTCAAAATATGGTTCACAAAACTGGACACAGTATTCCAGATGAGGTCTGACCAAAGAGAAGTAGAGGGCAATAATGACTTCACGTGATCTAGATTGTGAATTTAGATTGTGTGAGCCCCATTGGGGACAGCGATGATAATGTGTGCAAACTGTAAAGTGCTGCGGAATATGTTAGCGCTATATAAAAATAAAGATTATTATTATCTAGACTGTATAGACTGACATTTCCTCAGCAGGGGAGGAAGGAAAAGAAAGTATAAACACAGGACAGCATGTGATCACAATTGATTCTTTATACATAGAAAAACATTTCCCTGCCTGATTTAAACATAATTTATCTTGTAAAATGAATCAGCTGTGATCCTCTGCTGTAATGTCTGTATCCTCTCTTTTGCTTCCCCCCCTGTCCAGGAGATGTGGTATAATCAGACCATGTTTCTGCACAATCAGACACACAACCATTACACAATACACAACATGGGCACATTTATAAGATTATCGCAGCACAGGAATATTTTTTTAAACACATCCAATTGTGTAACTTACTTTCATTCCAAGATTCTTCAATTAAAATGTACTTTGTTTGTGGGACAGCTCCTTTAAGTTGTAAAGTAAGCAGTTTGTTTATGGCAAATATAAAACTCATATTCTTAATAACGGTATGTTAGACAATCATAGTAATCCAAAAAACGTAAAAATGCATCTGTTGTTTTATACAAAAGTATGTTTATTTAAGTTGTCTTTATCATCTTAAGAATCACAGAAATGTTACTATTGCCCAGAACATGCTTAATCTGTTTTTTAACTTAATTTGTATGTACATGGGTCCTTGCTATGTTCTTTACTATACTGGCCTCAAATCAGTGACTTTCCCGTTTCATACAATTTTATCTTAAAATGCATGTTCTTATGTCAACATAAATCTAGGTAATTATCATTCCTTCTTTCCCAACATATATATTCACAGGTAGATTTTAGCCATTTTTAAAATATTCACTGGTTTGAAGCAATGATCTGGTGAACATCTTGAAGTTTAGGAATGCCAATTGTTTTTAGGAAATGAAATTCTAGACTACTTGGCATTTCAAAGAAATGCATATTTTTGCAGATCTTTTTTAAGTATCAGAAGAATAAATTGGCTAGCTGCAGAAGAAGTACTTCTAGAAATACTGGCTGTGGCCATCCAAGCAGTAGCACTCCCACATGAAAGCCACAATTGACCTCTTTTGCCTACAGAAATTGTATTAGTAGGGAGAAAGAGGAAAGTTAGGAAAAAAATGGCACAACACTCGTTTTAGTGACACCAAGTCAATATTAACTCTGACTGCAATACCATTAGTTTCAATCAGGGCTGTGGTAAAAAATGACTAAGAATTACAAAGAAAGATAATTCTTGGGCGGGTATTTTAATGTAAGTAAAACATGAAAAGGTGTCCGGTGCTGAGTAGAGATGAGCGACTTTGCCTTTTTTCGGGTCGAGTCAGGTTTCACGAAACCCGACTTTCGCAAAAGTCGGGTCGAACGAAATCGGCCAACTATTGTGAAAAGTCGAAGTCCGACTGAAACACAAAACCCAATGTAAGTCAATGGTGAAGAAAAGTCGGCAGTGAGTGGAGGACAGGAAACACACCTAGAGTGCCCATTTTATTGCCAAAAACATCAATTCTTATTCCTTAAGCTTGTCAACCTTAATTTACTTTATAATAATAGTTAGGCATTGAAAACTGGGGGTTATTTGGCTAAAGTTGTGGGGGGGTAGTGCTGGCTCCAGATTTTCGTGGGCCCAGGGCCAAAGAGTGTCACTGGGCTCCTTTAACACATGCCACAATTCATGATCCTCTGATACGGCAGAGAAATAGCGGTTTAGTACAATGAAAAATACTTCACCTCTTACATCACATTATTGATATCCATTTTAAATTCTCCAATAGCTCCAAAAACAGACAGTATATTCCTCCATACAGTATTATGGCCACCGCATAGTGCGCCATACAGAGTAATGAGGCCCATATATTTCTCCATACAGAATCATTGGTCCCATATAATGTTCCATACAGTATATGATGAGCCCCACATAATGCTACAGTATATGTTGTTCACCATGGATGAAGCTCCAGTGTCTAATGGGCCCAAATAATGCTCCATATATAATGGGCCCCATTTCTAATGCTCCAGTGTATAATGGGCCCTGTAAATGCTGCTCCAGTGACTGATGTCCACCTTTTGAAAGCTCCAATGTATGGTGGGCCCAGATATCATTCTCCAGAGTATCGTGCTCCCAAAAATTGCTCCCAACCTTTAAAGCAATTAAATAAGTCTCCTCGCTAGGGAATCCCTGTACTCTGGACTCCTCGTCGTCCCCATCTTCCATCTCTCTGCACTTGGACTGTTTAGGCAGAGGACGTACAGACGTGATGTCATTGCGCTCTTTGACCAGAATGTCACTGTCAGGAAAAGTGTTTTTGGTTTCTGGGGGCAGTATGGTTGCAAAGCTGAACCTTAATGGAATATCCAGAAGGGCACCACCAGGAGAGGAGCCTGCGGCTTAATTGTACTCAACACGGGCAACCTCAACCATGCCATCCACAAAAAAAGCTGCACAGATTGCAAGCTTAATTCCGTTAACGAACGAGACTCAGGCATGCCCCCGCAGTTCACGTCCAGCTTACTAGAGGGACACGCAAGTCTCTGTCACGCGAGATCGGCCAATAACAGGTCTGTCATGCCCTTACATGTCTGGGGCTGCACGCATACTACAATGAAAGGACCAGCGTGTATCGCTTACAGGTGCGGATAACACGCTGAACCCCGTTAGTGATGGCGATTACAATTCTTTCCCGCGAACAAGCATTTCCTAGTAAGTGCAGGTCAACCTTAATTCCGGAATTAGGCCTAAACGTCATTCCAGAAAGAATGTGAAAAAATTAAGTGTCCAAACCACAGGTGCTGTAGCTTGCTTAACAGCTGGGCTCCTCTGCTGAGTAGCACACAGTTCTTACATAAACAGGCAGCATAGCTTGGTTCACGGGTCACCAACTCTGCTGAGTAGCATACACAGTTACTAGGCCCAAAGTATTAAGTGGTGTAAATGCAGTCAAAAACTGGTTCTTTCATAAACAGGCGGCATAGCTCGGTTCACGGGTGGGCTCCTCTTCTGAGTAGCAGACACAGTTACTAGGCCCAAAAGGATTTTCAGGACAATATGCGGTAAAAAATTATTAGAAACACACACGGTGTTGCTCCTTCACAGGTGTACTACACCGCTGGCTACCAGACACCGCTACTATGCCCTAAAACTGTCTATTATCATTGAAAACCATTATTAATGTGAAAAAATGATACGCTTTTGTTTAACGAAACGTTCTCGAATGGAAACTCGAACAGCCGAATTTTAATCAAAGTGTTGTAGCTTGATGAACGGATAAAACACTGCCCAAAACAGCTAGAATTTGAACTTGGCCAACAGTTCCACTCAAACACCACTCATCAGTAATCAGGAGGCAGATTCAGACAGTCTCAGGCACAGTATGAATTCGACAAGATTGCAGAAAGTTGAGAAAGGGTACAGTATCACCGGATAACAGGTATATATAGCAAAGTTTAAACATTTAAAATCTCCGTGTTTATTTCCAGAGTCTGACAAAGGCACTCACAGCCTCAGTATGGATTAGACAACAATCTAAAAAGTAGAAAAAAGGAAATGTTTTTGAAGCATACACCAGTATACACTGTTGGGGTATTTGTAAATCTTCATATATATTTCTGTCTCAGTAAGACAGTCCAGACTCTCCGCAAGAGGAAACGAGATGGATAAACGTACAGACATAAAGTCTAGTGATTGCAGAAATTTAGGAATTACCAATCACGGGGAAAACTCCCGGGAGAATTCTCAGAGGCGATGCTGACCCTCAATTACTTTGTGTGTGGAGACAGCGAAAACAGTTCTTTGTGAAGAAAGGGTTGCTGTATCGCAGTACCATTGATCCCATCACCGTTGCTCATCTCCATCAAATTTTGATCACAGAGAGAGATGTAGACATTGTCCTCATTGCCTATCATGATCTGTCAGGTAACTTTGGAGTGCAAAAGACAGAAGCCACAGGCTGTAGACGATTCTATTGGATTGGCATGAGAGGGCACATTTAAAAATGAGGGCAGGAATGTCACACGTCTATGAGTAGGAAAACTGTGAAAGCTGATGATAAACCACCACTGCATCTCATTGTGAGTCGACGTCCATAAGAAATGGAAGCCATTGATCACATGAAGCTAGAGCCCGGCCAGCAGGACAGGGCATAGCTACGTCTTAACCATCATCTACCAGTTCACCAAATTTTTAGTGGCAGTCCCAGGGAAGGATTTGACAGCCCAGACTACACAGCGGAGGAGCAGGGAGAGGTAAATATTGCAAATGATGGGGCCTTGCCCAAGCAAGGGGGACCCACTCGTGGGCGTCGGTACTGGCACTGGGCCCTTCATAGTACGCTGGTGTGTCTGACGGTGGGTGTGCACCCCCACTGTCAGAGACACTTGAATGCACTATGAGGGACCCTCTGCCAGTGCCGGCGCCCAAGAGTCGGCCCACCCACCTGTCCAGGGCAATGCCACTCGCACGGTTGCGTGCGCCAGGTGGTGACCCCGGCCATGGGGGGGAGGCAGCCCACTTAGGGAGGTTTACGAAATGGCATATGTTGATGTTGGACATTCAGCAGCTGCAAATGGAGGAATTGGAGAGGTCCGAGGAGGAGGAGGACAAAAGCGAGCCATTTTTCTGGCAACCTATGTGTCATCAGGGGAAGGTGGGACAAAATCCTTTGAAACCTATGCAAGGTTCATTTTAATGAAGGTTAGATCATCAACATTTTGGGTCGACAGACGGGTCCTTTTTTCTGTCAGGATGGAGCCAGCAGCACTGAAGACTATTTCCGATAGCACACTAGCAGCAGGGCAAGCGAGCTCCTGTAAGGCATATTGTGCCAATTCAGGCCAGGCGTCCAGTTTAGAGGCCCAATAGTCAAAGGGGAATGACCTGTGAGGGAGAGCATCGATATGGGACGAGAAGTAGTTTGTAACCATAGTTGACAACTGCTGTCTCCTGTCACTTTCAATTGATGCAGTGTTACCAGTCGTGTGAGTGGGACTTGAAAAATCAGTCCACAACATGGTCATGAAACCCCTGTCTCCAACGCCACTTCTGATGTGTGCACCACGAACACCTCTTCCATGTTGCCCCCTTCGACTCGTTGGAGAACCATCACCGCTGCTGTGTGCTGGGAATGCCTCAAACAAACGGTTTACCAGAGTTGTTTGTTTGTTAGCCAATATTAGATCAAGGTTCTGCTATGCATGATGTTTTGGAATTTGCCTTTATAGCGTGGATCCAGGATGCTGGCCAACCAGTAGTCATCATCGTTCATTTTGGCAATGCAGGGGTCCCTTTTTATGATCTGCAAGGCATAATCTGACATGTGGGCCAATGTTCCAGGTGTCAATGATGCACTGCGAGTGCTGGGTGGAGGAGCACATTCTGGAAATCCACATCCCTCCAGTCACACACAAACCCTGTACCTGACCTTGCCACACCAACATTTTCTCTTGCCCCACGAGAAGCATCCTCCTCCCCTAAATAATCATCCCCATCATCATCCTCCTCCTCCTCTTCCTCCACCTCGTCCAGGAGAGGTCCCGGAACAGACAATGGCTGACTGTCATCAAGGCTTCCCTCCTCCTCTTCCTCATCCTCCTCGGCTGCAGACGCCTGCTCCTTAATGTGCGTCAAAGTTTGCATGAGCAGACGCATAAGTGGGATGCTCATGCTTATGATGGCGTCGTCTGCGCTTACCAGTCGTGTGCATTCCTCAAAACACTGAAGGACTTTATAGAGGTCTTTCAGCTTCGACCACTGCACACCCGACAACTCCATGTCTGCCCTCAAAGTGCCTGGCCGTGTATCCTCCCACAAATGCATTACAGCCTGCCTCTGTTCGCACAGCCTCTCAACCATGTGCAGGGTGGAGTTCCACCTTGTTGCAACGTCGATAATTAGGCAGTGCTTGGGAAGTTAGAGCAATCGCTGCAGCTTCTGCATACGACTGGAGTGTACGGGCGACCGGCGGATGTGTGAGCACAGTCTTCGGACCTTCTGGAGCAGGCCTGTTAACTCCAGATAATTATTGAGGAAGCACTGCACCACCAGGTTCAAGGTGTGAGCCAAGCAAGCTATGTGTCAGAGTTTTGAAAGGGCTATGGATGCCACAAAATTCCGGCCGTTATCACTAACTACCTTGCCTGCCTCAAGATGTAGACTGCCCAGCCATGACTCAGTTTGTCGCTGAAAGTAGTCGGCCAGTACCTCCGCGGTGTGTCTGTTGTCGCCCAAACAAATCATCTTCAACACAGCCTGCTGACGCTTACCACTAGCTGTTCGATAGTGGGACACCTCATGTGCAACACTGGCAGCTGCGGATGGAGTGCTCGTGCGACTGCGCTCTGTGGACGAGCCTTCACTTCTTGAGGAGGAGGAGGTGGGTCGAACGCCTACAGCCAACTGTTTCCTATACCATGGGCTAGGCAGTACTGTCCCACCGCCGCTGTCCCCTGTGGACCCTGCATCCACCACATTAACCCAGTGCGCAGTGATGGACACGTAACGGCCCTGGCCATGCCTACTGGACCATGCATCTGTTGTGAGGTGCACCTTTCCACTCACTGATTGCTTGAGTGCATGGAGAATGCGGTCTTTCACATGAAGGTGGAGGGCTGGGATGGCTTTGCGAGAAAAGACGTGCCGACTGGGTAGGTCATAGCGTGGTACTGCATAGGCCATAAGTTTGCGGTAAGCTTTGCTTTCAACCAACCGGTAGGGCTTCATTTCTAACGAGATTAGTTTGGCAATGTGGGCGTTCAAACCCAGTGTACGCGGATGAGAGGATGAGTACTTTCTTGTCCTGCTCATAGTCTCTGGTAGGGTGAGCTGGACTTGAGAGCTGCATATGGTGGAACTAGCGGTGGACATGGAGGATTGAGAGAGGGTTGATGATGGTGATGAAGTTGGTGTTCTTTCTGATGGCCTAGATTCAGTCTTTCGCAGCAATAGCATTGTGACTCCCTGACTGCTTTGGCCTAGCGATGACACCTCAACATTTGCTACTAGTGGTGTGCTAACCGGTGGGCTTACAGTGGGGGAAACGATGTAGCATTGCTGACTGCCTTCATTGGGTGCAGTTGCACATGTGGTACGTGAGGTTTGGTAGTCTATCCACGCTTGCAAGTGCATGGTGGTTAAATGTCTAAGCATGCAACTGGTATTCATATTTCTCAGATTTTTCCCTCGGCTAAAGGTCTTTGCGCACTTCTTACAGATTACCTTTGCCTGATCATTAGGATTTTGTTCAAAAAAGTGCCACACTGCACTCTTCCTACTATGGAAGATATTTTGAGGCCTTGCACGCTGTGCTAATTTGACTGTCTGGCCTAGCTGCCCTGCAACTCTTTTGGCTTTTGTAACCTGTTTTTGGACTGCTCCGGGCCTGCCAGATAACAGCTGTTGCGATGTCGATACCTGGTGCGGATGCTCCTCCTCCTCTTCTGGGCTATTGGCAGCAGCACCCTCTTCCCCCAATGGATGCGAATTTGGGTCAACAACTGGGTCATCCATCACCTCCTCTTCAATATCATGTGCAACTTCCTCTGTGTCACCATGTAAGGTGGTATAGTATGCGGGAAGGGGCACCTGAGTTTCATCAGGGCCAGATTCTGGCTCAGTACACTGCGAGGACAATGTAGTGCTCTGAGTGAATGTACCAGCAGATAAATCTAGCAGTGGCTGTGCATCAGTACACTCCATGTCAGATTCTTCTTAGACTGGGAAATTCACGATATGACTTGATAACCCAGGCATGGTATGTGAAAAGAACTCCATGGAGTAATCTGTAGTGTGGCTTGCCACATACTTTACTTTTGGTATGGGTGAAGGACACAAGGAAAGGTGTGGTTCCTGACCATGAGCCTCCAATGACGACTAAGTGCTTTTATTTTTTGAAAGTTCAGAAGAGCAGGCGATAGAGCTGGAGGCTGTGTCAGCAATGTAAGCCAAAACTTGTCCCTGAAGCTCCGGTTTTAAAATCGGTTTACCTACTCCCAGAAAAGGGAGCCTTCGAGGCCTTGTGGAGCCAGATGATGACGCAGGCTCAGCACCTCCTGCATTAGGTGCTATTGTGCTTTTGCCACTACCAGCAGATCCACCACCACCACCAACACCTTCATTACCAGCTGGCAACCCTCGCCCACTTCCACGGCCTCTTCTAACAAACTTCCTCATTTTTGGGAATATGTACCCAAAATACCACCAGCAATATGGTACTGTAAAACAAGGTACAAGGTGTATATAGTATTGGGGAGAATTTGAATCTCCCTACAGACTTGAGCACACTGAACTAATATCTCAGGCCCAGTGTAGATTACACCTCAATATAGCAGGCTGAAATTGGATGGTGTATAAAATGTCTATATAGGACTGGGGAGAATTTGAATCTCTCTACAGACTTGAGGACACTGAACTATTATCTCAGGCCCAGTGTAGATTACACCTCAATATAACAGGCTGAAATTGGATGGTGTGTAAAATGTCTATAAAGGACTGGGGAGAATTTGAATCTCCCTACAGACTTGAGGACACTGAACTATTATCTCAGGCCCAGTGTAGATTATACCTCAATATAACAGGCTGAATTTGGATGGTGTGTAAAATGTCTATATAAGACTGGGGAGAATTTGAATCTCCCTACAGACTTGAGGACACTGAACTATTATCTCAGGCCCAGTGTAGATTACACCTCAATATAACAGGCTGAAATTGGATGGTGTATAAAATGTCTATATAGGACTGGGGAGAATTTGAATCTTGATACAGACTTGAGGACACTGAACTATTATCTCAGGCCCAGTGTAGATTACACCTCAATATAACAGGCTGAAATTGGATGGTGTATAAAATGTCTATAAAGGACTGGGGAGAATTTGAATCTCCCTACAGACTTGAGGACACTGAACTAATATCTCAGGCCCAGTGTAGATTACACCTCAATATAACAGGCTGAAATTGGATGGTGTATAAAATGTCTACATAGGACTGGGCAGAATTTGAATCTCCCTACAGACTTGAGGACACTGAAATAGAGTTGAGCGAAACGGGTCGAAAAAATTCAAAAGTCCCCGACTTTCGCCAAAGTCGGGTTGCATGAAACGAAGCCCGACCTTAGCGTGAGGTTGGCCATGAGGTCGGTGACCATCGCGCCAAAGTCGCGTTTCAAAAGATGCTTTTGCGCCCTTTTTCAGCCAATCAGGAAGAACGGACACTGTGGGCAACGTGATGACATAGGCATCGGTTACCACCATGTTTGTGAAGGGCATGCAAGTAATTGGCTTGCTTTGTGTTACGTCACAGGGGGTATAAAAGGGCGTGCATGCCGACCGCCTTGTTTCTTATGCTGATCTCAGAATAGGGAGAGCTGCTGCTGCTGATTCTGAAGGGAGAGAGTTAGGCAGGGAAGAAGATACCAAAAACTACTTCCGCTGTTAGCGATTTTGCCTGTACAACACACCAGTTACTGTGCAGTGCAAGGGTAGGCTGTTATAAATGAGTCACCGGAGGAGAAAACAAAAATACAAGCTAAGTCCAGAAAACCGGAGAGGTTGGTAGCTATCTGATTGCAGACCCCTGATCCTATTCACCACAACTAACAGTAGCCTTGGGGGGTTCCTACGGTGCCCTAGACCCCTCGTCACAGCCGGAGAACTACATAAGCCTAAAGAAGGAAAGGGGAAATCTAATCTGCCCCAGAGCAGACCCCAAAGCAATAGACAGCCCCCAACATGTATTGTCGGTGAAAAACAGGTGAAAACACAAACACAGACAGAAAGACAGGCTGAGCAAACAATGGGGCCCAACTAGCTAGATAGGACAGGACAGAAAAGATGCTGGCTGCAATCTGCAAAAAACCCTACAAAAATGTCCCAACCGTCTGATAGGAAAAAAGGCCCTGAAGTCGCTAGACTTCAAAATCACTATATCAGCACTCAGGTATATTCTGAAAAAGAGCAAAGAGATCAACTGATCAGAGACAAAAATGGAATTCAACCTGTCCCAACCAGGACTGGCTGAATACAAACACTAAGGAAGCCAGACAAAATCTCATGGAATAATAGCAGGGCAAAACTTAGCTTTTAGAAGACAGGAACTAAAACTGGATGCCAGAGCTCAGAGCAGAAAGGATCACCAGCAAACCCTGCAGGGCGTCGGCTGCCTTATATCCACTCAGAAATTCCAGATGTCCTATCACACTCCGCCTGTTCAGATAACAGGTTCTTCCCATCCCAATCAATTTCACTACCTCACTTCACCAGCAGAGGGATTTCATCAGACATCAAAGGTGAAGGGGAAAATGAACTCACAACAGGAGGCTATATTTCAGTGCATCAGCTCTGTTGGTTATAAGGCTGCCTTTTAAGGCTCCCTGATAGCTGCATTGCTGTTTTCACACTGCTGAGCAAACTGCTTTTTTCAAAGCAATCCAAATTTTATTGGTTTGTTCTGGTGAGTTACTGAGCGTTCATTTTTTCACACACTGTACATCGGTGTATGCCCCTTACACAGTACCGTGTACCGGCTGTTATCACGGCCAAATTGAAGCTATCCGTGTGTGACTCTGTAAGAAAAAGCAGAGGAGTTTGTCCTTTCTTACAGACCTACGCTCTAGGGAGATTCCAATTCTGCCCAATTCTATATACACCTTGTAGTTAGTCATACACTAGGCAATTTCTGCCTGTCACATTGAGGTGTAATCTGTCCTGAGCCTGAGACAATAGTTCAGCGGCCAAATTGAAGCTGTGTGTGACTCTGTAAGAAAAAGCCGAGGAGTTTGTCCATTCTTACAGACCTACACTCTAGGGAGATTCCAATTCTGCCCAATTCTATATACACCTTGTAGTTAGTCATACACTAGGCAATTTCTGCCTGTCACATTGCGGTGTAATCTGTCCTGGGCCAGAGACAATAGTTCAGCGTCCTCCAATCTACATTGAGATTCAAATTCTCACCAATTCTCTATACAGCTTTTGCCTTCTCATACACCAGCCAATTTCTGCTTGTCACATTGCGGTGTAATCTATACTGGGCCTGAGACAATAGTTCAGCGTCCTCCAATCTACATTGAGATTCAAATTCTCACCAATACTATATACAGCTTCTGCCTTCTCATACACCAGCCAATTTCTGCTTGTCACATTGCGGTGTAATCTACACTGGGCCTGAGACAAAATTTCAGCGTCCTCCAATCTACATTGAGATTCAAATTCTCACCAATACTATATACAGCTTCTGCCTTCTCATACACCAACCAATTTCTGCCTGTCACATAGCGGTGTAATCTATACTGGGCCTGAGACAATAGTTCACCGTCCTCCACTCTACAGTGAGATTAAAATTCTCACCAATACTTTATACAGCTTCTGCCTTCTCATACACCAGTTAATTTCTGCCTGTCACATAGCGGTGTAATCTATACTGGGCCTGAGACAATAGTTCAGCGTCCTCCAATCTACATTGAGATTCAAATTCTCACCAATACTTTATACAGCTTTTGCCTTCTCATACACCAACCAATTTCTGCCTGTCACATTGCGGTGTAATCTATACTGGGCCTGAGACAATAGTTCAGCATCCTCCACTCTACAGTGAGATTAAAATTCTCACCAATACTCTATACAGCTTCTGCCTTCTCATACACCAGTTAATTTCTGCCTGTCACATAGCGGTGTAATCTATACTGGGCCTGAGACAATAGTTCAGCATCCTCCAATCTACATTGAGATTAAAATTCTCACCAATACTCTATACAGCTTCTGCCTTCTTATACACCAGTTAATTTCTGCCTGTCACATAGCGGTGTAATCTATACTGGGCCTGAGACAATAGTTCAGCGTCCTCCAATCTACAGTGAGATTCAAATTCTCACCAATATTATAGACCCTTTACCTTGTTTTACAGTACCATATAGCTGTTGTTATTTGGGGTACCTTTTTCAAGAAAATGAAGAAGTATGGTGGAAGAGGCCGTGGAAGTGGGCGGGGGTTGCCAGCTGGTCCTGATGGTGGTGTTGGTGGTGGTGCTTCTGCTGATTGTGACAAAAGCACAATAGCACCTAAGGCAGGAGGTGGTGAGCCGGCGTCATTGTCTGGCTCCAAAAGGCCTTGTAGGCTACCTTTTCTGGGAGTAGGTTAAAGGCGGAGCATGAGGAACTGGTTTTGGCTTACATTGCAGAAACAGACTCCAGCAAATATGCCCTCCTCTTCTGAAGTTTCAAAAAATGCAAGTACTGAGTCGTCAAGAGCTGGCTCCTGGTCGGGAAGAACCCCTTTCCTTGTGTCCTTCACCCCCACCAAAAGTGAATGATGCAGCAGGCTACACTTCACATTAGTCCATGTAGCTCTTTCTATCATACCATGCCTGGGTTATCAAGTCAAATCATGAATTCCCAAGTCCAAGATGAATCAGACATGGAGTGTGGGTGGCCAGCCAGGGCAGTGGGGTTAATTGGTACCGGGCCGGTGTCTCACAGGGATGTGTCACGGTGGTGGTGACCCGTTCCGTGGCCCTGGGCGTCCATGCAAAGGGGTGAATTACGTTTATAGGTGAATGATACATGACGCCACCTGTGGTTTATGATTAGATTGACCAGCGCTGCAGTGTCGCTTCTCTGGGACAGATGTTGTGGTGCAGCTAAGATGTAGAAGCCCTGCACAGGTAGGGCCGTAGTCACAGGACAGATGAAAGAGTTGGTAGATGGTGTGCAGTGCAGAATGTAGCAGAGCCGTGCACCAGATGCAGGAGAAATATGGCTGACACAGTCGTGCAGTTCCTTTACCTGTACTTGGTAAGTGCCATCCAGGACCCAGAGTACAGATGGAGAAGGAGTTGGTCAGCCTGGAAGCCAATTTGGAATTCTATCTCTGCAGATAGGTAGTGTGGCCTCCGTTCTAGCGCTTATCTGAGGTATTCGCAGTGCTGAGTTCAATGAAGTTCCCCCTGTTGACTCTCTTTTGGAACTTTCTCATATGGCAGGCAGCCGTAGCCTTTTCCTTCTGGCTCCCACACATCGATGCTGGGGCCTCCCAGCCTTAGTTGTGTACAGAGCATTTACAACTGCTACTTCCTCCGGTTTCGGCTGTAGGAACGTCAGTGTCCCTACAAACTCGGAGACCGGCATCCGGACCATGCGCTCCAGCTAGGAGTGAGCCTTAACTCTGCTCATCCTCCAGCTCCCCTTCTCACGTCCACACACTTCCCCTTCCCTGCACAGAGTGCCCTATCTTACCTACTCCCGACCACAGAGAGCAGCTCCTCAGCAGTCAGGTTCAGAGGTCTCCCTGCTGGCCTGGAGTGGGAAATGTGTTGGTTGAACTGCTAGAGAGATCCTTCGTTGCTCCCAAGCATGACATCACACTCCCTAGAAGGAAGGTAATGCCACTGTGGCAGCCGCACTCCTGGGGACACCACAAGTGCACTGATGCCCAGCCACTGCTAGATGATTCTGCTGGTACATTGACCCAGACCACTACATTCCCCTGACACTCTACACAGCCAGAATGTGACCCTGAGGAAACTCAGGTTCCCCTTCCCGCATACTATACCACCTCACAAGGTGACAAAGAGGAAGGTGCAGATGAAAGTGCAGGTTCCTTGAGCAGATGGGGGGCATACTCATGGGCGATGGCACTGGCACAGGGCCCCTCATAGTACACAAAAGTGTCTCTGCCGGTGGGAGCCATACTATGAGGGGCCCTGTGCCCCTGAGCCATACTATGAGGGGCCCTGTGCCAGTGCCGTCGCCAATGAGTGGGCCCCCCCTGCTTGCTCTGGATCACAGCACTTGCAAAGTTGAAATACTTACCTCTCCCTGCTCCACCACCATGACGTCTTCCGCGTGCCCTGACAGTGATATTCTGATCAGAGAGCGCAATGACATCACATCTGTGCGCCCTCTGCCTAAACAGCCAAGTGCAGTGAGATGGAAGATGGGGACGACGAGGAGTCCAGACTAGTACAGGGATTCCCTAGTGAGGAGACTTATTTAATTGTTTTCAATGTCGGGACAGCAATTTTTGGGGAGCACTATACTCTGGAGAATGATATATGGGGCCCAACATACACTGGAGCATTCCAAAGGTGGACATCAGACAGTGGAGCAGCATTTACAGGGCCCATTATACACTGTAGCATTAGAAATGGGGCCCATTATATATGGAGCATTATTTGGGCCCATAAGACAGTGGAGCTTCATCCATGGGGACCAACATATACTGTAGCATTATGTGGAGCTCATCATATACTGTTTCAAACATTATATGGGACCAATGATTCTGTATGGAGAAATATATGGGCCTCAATACTCTGTATAGCGTACTATGCGGTGCCCATAATACTGTATGGAGTAAGATACTGTCCGGTTTTGGAGCTATTGGAGAATTTAAAATCGATATCAGTCATGAGATGTAAAAAGCGAAGTATTTTTCATTGTACTATACCGCTATTTCTATACCGTATCGGAGCATCATGAGTTGTGGTATGTGTTAAAGGGGCGCTCTTTCGCCCAGGGCACATGAAAGCATGGAGCCAGCCCTACCCCTCCAAAACTTTAGCCAAATAACCCCAGTTTTCAGTGCGTAACTATTATTATGAAGTAAATTAAGGGTGACAAGCTTCAGTAATAAAAATTGATGTTTTTGCCATTCAAATGGGCCCTGTAGGTGTGTTTAATGTCCTCCACTCCCTGCCGACTTTGCTTCCCTATTGACTTGCATTGGGTTTCGTGTTTCAGTCGGCCTTCGACTTTTCACGATAATCGGCCGATTTCGTTCGACCCGACTTTTGAGAAAGTCGTGTTTCATGAAACCCGACTCGACCCGAAAAAAGGCAAAGTCGCTCATCTCTACACTGAACTATTATCTCAGGCCCAGTGTAGATTACACCTCAATATAACAGGCTGAAATTGGATGTTGTATAAAATGTCTATATAGGACTGGGGAGAATTTGAATCTCCCTACAGACTTGAGGACACTGAACTTTTATCTCAGGCCCAGTGTAGATTACACCTCAATATAACAGGCTGAAATTGGATGGTGTGTAAAATGTCTGTAAAGGACTGGGGAGAATTTGAATCTCCCTACAGACTTGAGGACACTGAACTATTATCTGAAGCCCAGTGTAGAGATTTTAGCAACCTGACAAAGATGCTCTCAGTCCCAAGTATGGCAGCAGGCAGCCTAATAAGCAGGACTGCTGCACACAAAAGTGTGGAAAAATGAACGCTTGGTAACTCGGCAAAAAAGAGGAAGAAAAGCAGTTTGCACAGCAGTGTGAAAACAGCAATGCAGCTATCAGGGAGCCTTATAACGCAGCCTAATAACCAACAGAGCTGATGCACCAAAATATAGCCTCCCCTTGCACTGCACACTAACTGGTGTGTTGTACAGGCAAAATCGCTAGCAGCAGAAGCAGTATTTTGTATCTTCTTCCCTGCCTAACGCTCTCCCTACTGAATCAGCAGCAGCAGCAGCTCTCCCAATTCTGAGATCAGCAGAAGTAAGATGGCGGTCGGCGTGCACGCCCTTTTATAGCCCCTGTCACGCCACACAAAGCAAGCCAATCACTTGCATGCCCTTCTCAAAGATGGTGGTGACCGCTGCCTATGTCATCGCGTTGCCCACAGTGTGCGTCCTCCATCATTGACTGAAAAAGGGCGCTGAAGCATCATTTGAAACGCGTCTTTGGCACCATGGTCGCCGACCTCTTGGCTGACCTCATGCTATGGTCGGGTTTCGTTTCATGAGACCCGACTTTTGCGAAAGTCGGCGACTTTTGAAATTGACCGACCCGTTTCGCTCAACTCTAGTGCTGAGTTCATAAAGGGGTTTTCCTACAAACAAAGTTAATTTTAAAGTTGATTTTAATTAATACATCTTGGAATAATAATAATTTTCACAATTGGATACCGTATGTTAAAAAAAAATGTTCCTGTGCTTTAGATAATCTTATAAATGTGTCCCTACTACGTACTGTGTAATGGCCATGTCAGACCATTAGGGACATACAAATGCATCTCACAAAATTAGAATATCATCAAAAAGTTAATTTATTTCAGTTTTTCAGTATAAAAAGTGAAACTCATATATGAGAGAGTCATTGCAAACAGAGTGATCTATTTAAAGTGTTTATTTCTGTTAATGTTGATCATTATGGCTTCCAGCCAATGTAAACCCAAAAGTCATTATCTCAGTAAGTTAGAATACTTTATAACACCAGCTTTAAAAATGATTTTAATATCTGAAATGTTGGCCTACTAAACTGTTTGTTCAGTAAATGCACTTTATACTTGGTCATGGTTCCTTTAGCAACAATTACTGCATCAATGCAGTGTGGCATGGAGGCAATCAATCAGCCTTCGGCACTGCTGAGGTGTTATGTAAGTCCAGGTTGCTTTGATAGCAGCCAGATTCTTCTTGTCTGCATTGTTGGGTCTGGTGTCTCTCCTCTTCCTCTTGCCAATACCACATAGATTCTCTATGAGGTTAAGGTCAGGCAAGTTTGCTGGCCAATCAAACATAGTGATACTGTTGTTTTTAAACCAGGTATTGGTACTTTTGGCAGCGTGGACAGGTGCCAATTTCTGCTGGAGAATGAAATTTCCATCTTCAATAAGCTTTTCGGCAGAGGAAAGCATGAATTGCTCTAAAATTTCCTGGTAGACAGCTGCGCTGATTTTGGTCTTAATAAAATACAGTGGACCTACATCAGCAGAAGACATGGCTCTCCAAACCATCACTAATTGTGGATATTTCACACTAGACATTGGAAATCCAATAATCTGGAGTAAGAGTGGAGAGACAGACAATCCAAGCTGCTTGAGGTCTATTGTGAAGTTTCCACTATCAGTGATGGTTTGGGGAGCTATGTCATCTGCTGGTATAGGTACACTGCGTTTTATCAAGACCAAAGTTAGCGCAGCCATCTACCAGGAAATTTTAGAGCACTTCATGCTTCCCTCTGCCAACAAGCTTTTTGGAGATAGAAATTTCATGCTCCAGCAGGACATGGAACCTGTCTCCACTGCCAAAAGTACCAATACCTTGTTTACAAACCACATTATCACTGTGCTTGATTGGCCAGCAAACTCACCTGACCTTTACCCCATTGATTCAGTACTGTCAAGAGGAAAATGAGAAACACTAGACCCCACAATGCAGATGAACTGAAAGCTGCTATCAAAGCAACCTGGGCTTCCATAACACCTCAGCAGTGCCACAAGCTGATCGCCTCCATGCCTTGCTCTATTGATGCAGGAATTGATGCAAAAAGAGCCCCGACCAAGTATTGAGTGCATTTACTGAACATACATTTCAGTAGGCCAACATTTTGGATTTTAAAATTATTTTTTCAAGCTGGTGTTATAAAGTATTCTAGTTTACTGAGATAATGACTTTCGGGTTTTCAATGGCTGTAAGCCATAGTCATCAACATTAACAAAAATAAACACTTGAAATAGATCACTTTGCTTCCAATAACTCTAATATATGAGTTTTACTTTTTGTATTAAAGAACTGAAATAAATTAACTTTTTGATGATATTCTAATTTTGTGAGAAGCACCTCTAGTTTGATCGTATAACATCTCCTGAACAAGGGAGGAAGCAAAAGAATATACAGACTGGAAAGCATGGGATCGCAACTGATTATTTTTGTTAGGTAAAGAATTTCCCTGCCTGTTTTTAAGAAATGTTTTACCTCAAAGAAAGAATTATTTATTATCACATACTGTAAGGTCTACTTACCTTTCTAGTCCCTCTCTTTCCCATGATCAGATCATGTTCCGAGTACAGTTAAATTCAGCTATTACATAGTAAGGGAATATTTATAAGATTATCTCAGCACAGGAACATTTTGTTCAAACACATCCAATTGTGGAAATTATTATTATTCCAAGATCTATTGATTAAAATTAACTTTGTTTTGGGGAAACCTCCTTTAAATTGGCTGTTGGTCACTATTCGTTTCTTTGGTCTCTTTTATATTACTGAGGCTGTATTTTTGTTAATGAACTTGAAAGTGTTTGGATATAGTTAAAATAGATGTCAGAGTGTTACACATGTATTTCCAAGGCAATTGTAGTTGGAAAAATTGTCAACCTGACGAATTTGAATTTCAAAATATTTGATCAGCATTGGAAAATAAAGAGGTTTCCATTAACAATACAGGGCACCAAATGTAACAATCACTGCAGTTGCTCAACCTCTCTGGATTCATCTCTCTGCTTCTGCTTGTCTCTTTGTTATAGCTGCATTGGTAAAGACAAGACCACAGAGTACAATACTACCACAGCCAATCACTAGGTTTAGCGACTTATGCCATCTATATCTACAGATCAGTTTTGGTAAATTTGAAAATCACTTTAACCCCTTAACGACCAGGGGTATTTTTGGTTTTGCATTTTCATTTTTCCCTCCCCTTCTTTCCAGAGCCATAACTTTTTTATTTTTCCGTTTATATGGCCATGTGAGGGCTTATTTTTCGCGGGACGAGTTGTACTTTTAGATGACACCATTGGTTTTAGCATGTCGTATACTCGAAAACGGGAAAAAAATTCCAAGTGCGGTGAAATTGCAAAAAAAGTGCAATCCCACACTTGTTTTTTGCTTGGCTTTTTTGTTAGGTTCACTAGATGCTAAATCTGACTTGCCATTATGATTCTCCAGGTCATTACGAGTTCATAGACACCAAACATGTCTATGTCCTCTTTTATCTAAGTGGTGAAAAAAAATTCCAAAGTTTGCTAAGAAAAAAAAAAAAATTTGCGCAATTTTCCGAGACCCGTAGCGTCTCCATTTTTCATGATCTGGGGTCGGGTGAGGGTTTATTTTTTCCGTGCCGGCCTGACGGTTTTAATGATACCACTTTTGTGCAGATACGTTCTTTTGATCGCCCGTTATTGCATTTTAATGCAATGTCTTGGTGACCAAAAAAACGTAATTCTGGCGTTTTGAATTTTTTTCTCGCTACGCCGTTTAGCGATCGGGTGAATGCTTTTTTTTTATTGATAGATCGGGCAATTTTGAACGCGGCGATACCTAATATGTGTATGTGGGATTTTTTTTTTACTGTTTTATTTTGATTGGGGCGAAAGGGGGATGATTTGAACTTTTATATTTTTTTTATTTTTTTTTATTTTTAAACATTTTTTTTTTTTTTACTTTTGGCATGCTTCAATAGCCTCCATAGGAGGCTAGAAGCTTGCGCAACCTGATCGGCTCTGCTACATATGGGCGATGAGCAGATCGCCCATATGTAGCAGATTTACTGCTGTGCTTTCAGCGCCGTCCACCGGGTGGCGCTGAAAGCCTTATGCCTGGAACAACCATAGAGGTCTCATAGAGACCTCTGGTTGTCCAGGCAATGTGACGCCGACCCCCGATCACGTGACGGGGTCGGCGATGACGTCATTTCCGGCCCGGCGGCCGGAAATGCTATTTAAATGCCCGCTGTCAGCTTTGACAGCGGCATTTAACTAGTTAATAGGCGCGGGCGGACGGCGATTCTGCTCGCGCCTATTGCGGGCACATGTCAGCTGTTCATAACAGCTGACATGTCCCGGCTTTGATGCGGGCTCAGCGCCGGAGCCCTCATCAAAGCAGGGGAGATGTCCGATGACGGACTGTGTCCGTCATTGGACATTAAGGGGTTAAGATGTTTAATGTACAAACATTTCAGTGAAGGCAGTAGAGAACATTTTAAAACATGTTATGAGTGTTAGCGATGTAACAGCTTTCCATAGAGATTTTTTTTCCTACCTGTACAACTGGTTTTAAAAGCACTTTTAGTTGTATTTCTGCTGTACTTTCTAAGAAAAAAACGTTTCCATCTGTGACTTGTAAGAGAATTTAGCCAATTACAGAGGGCAATTTTTGTATTCTATGAACACTAGAGTTGAGCGATACCGTCCGATACTTCAAAATATCGGATCGGAATGGATAGGCCGATCTTTAAAAAAAGTATCGGTATCGCCGATGCCGATACCGGAAGTCCCATTCAAGTCTATGAGACTTCCGGTATCGGAATTGGAAAAACCCTTTCCTGCCCTTGTACAGCCTCTCGGGGGTCTGTACGGGCCTTCCGGGGGTCTCTGCCGGCCTGCCGGGGGGCTGTGCCGGCCTGCCGGTGGGCTGTGCGGACTGCCCGGGGTCTGTACCGGCCTGCCGGGGGGGTCTGTACCGGCCTGCTGTGGTTTTTTTTTTACATATAAGTAACACATTAGCCGGATGATGGGACTACTACTGTCCCATCATTGGCTAATGTGTCAATCACTGTCATGGTAGCAGGCATCGCCCGATGGGACTTGTAGTCCCATCGGACGATGCCTGCACAGCCCCCCGGAGCCTGCACAGACCACGGGAGCCTGCACAGCCCCCCGGCAGGCCGGCACAGCCCCCCGGCAGGCCGGTACAGACCCCCACAGGGTGCACAGACCACCGGCAGGCCGGCACAGCCCCCCGGCAGGCCGGTACAGACCCCGGGCAGTCCACACAGCCCCCCGGCAGGCCGGCACAGCCCCCCGGCAGGCCGGCAGAGACCCCCGGAAGGCCCGAAATGACGGCGCATCATGATGCGCACACACCGCGCATCATGATGACGTCATTTTGGCTGTCAATCAACTTTGAACTTCCGATTCCGATGCCCGATATTGAAAAAATATCGGATGTCGGTATCGGAATTCCGATACAGCAAGTATCGGCCGATACCCGATACTTGCGGTATCGGAATGCTCAACACTAATGAACACATTTATGTTGGAAGCAGAGAGCCCAAAGAGCTCTGTTGAATTTTGATTGCTGCGTTTGGGGTTTTGCTCAAAAACATTTTCCTGTCTTGTATTATGTAACTCAAGAAGAAAATTAACCTTATCAGTCTTCCTTTTGAAAATTTTATGTAATGCACACTTTTTATAATGCTGACTTATGGTCCAATGTTTAAAACCATAAGCTATAAAAAAAAATCCAGAAAGACTGTGCATGTAGAAATAACTGTGAATCAATGATGAGGACCAGCCATTGGGCTTGTATACATACATAAACTAAAGAGTTCAATGAATAAAATGCAAGTATTACTAAAATCCTTCCAAGAAACCTATATAAGATTCTGCTCAGCTTCTCCTTCTCTATACTATGCTGTCCACTGATCAGACTGCATGTATAACTTGATATTTTCACTATATAATGCTCCATTATTTACATGGAAATCTTGATTTAGCTCAGAGCACTAACTTAAAGACATTTATTTTATCACAGTTTTCAGTCCAAAACCTCATCATCCCTCATTACCCATAGAAAAAAAGCATTGTAACACTTTGTGAAAACGCATGTTCTGTAAATACAGACACCACAATTGGGGTTTGTGAGAAATAGAGTAAATTGCAGTTTTTCAATGGTATAGTAGTGCCCCAAAAGATCAAAGCCATTCATTATGATAAACTTTTGCCATACGAAAACCCCATTTATACGTTAATTTTTGCCAGAATCTTTTTATTTTTATTCTTACATAGTGTATAATCTTTCATATTTGCTCTGGCATTATGACATCCTTTGTACTTTTGAATAAAAACATTTTTATTGGAACCCTAATCTAATGGCTGATGTAAGCTCAGAATGTATTTGGCACAGATGCTCCCATGGAGCCATCTAGTGGTTCATTTATTGAAATTAAGTACGTATTAAAATTGTTACTTGATTTATTTGCCATATTAAATGCACATAAAGTACGGAAAATATTAACTTTTTATGTTTTAAAAATATTTGCTTTTATCATGCATTACCAAATGAGTTATATATTTATTTTACACACCACACACATACAGTATATGTTTCACAGCATAAATGAGTACACCCCAACACATTTATCAGGTAGTTTAGTTTTGTGCCAGAATCAACATTTTCTGTGATATACCATATTACAAATTACTCCCACATATGTGGGCCAATGATTGCACATAAGAGTTGTTATTTTACACATGCAAAAAAGTAATTTTTATAACAAATTCATTCAAAACCATATGCAAAAATAAGTACACCCCAAAGCAATTTACACTAAAGTTGAGACTACAAATTTCTAGTTAACAATAATTCAATCATAAGAAAGTCTAATTATTTATAAAATGGGTATCCAGCAGACAGGTGACTTTAAATGGGTGTTACTTAACATAGAAAATACCTTCCCATTTCATGTTGTCAGCGTTAGAACCACATGGAAGAGAAATGTCTCAAAGCCTCAGAAATAAAATAATTTCTTTATGCAAGAAAGGTGAATGCTACAAGATAAGCAAAGCTTTTCTTATCACGCAGAATACTGGAGTTATAATGATACCATTATTTAAAGGGAATCTGTCACCCTTTTTTTGGCCTTTCAGCTGCCAACATAAACATCGGGGGCTTATCTACAGCATTCTGTAATGCTGTAGATAAGCCTCCAATGTAACCTGAAAGAGAAGAAAAACACGTTATATTATACTCACCGAGGTGGGCGATCCGGTCCGATGGGTGTCGCCGTCCCGTCCGGCGCCTCCCTTCATGTGATGATGTCCTCTTCTCCCGTCCTGTAATGGCACCGGCACAAGTGCACTGCTCTGCCCTGTTGAGGGCAGAGCAGGGTCCTGCAGTGCGCAGACATCAGGAGAGGTCTGGCGCCTGCGCACTGCAGAATTCTGCTCTGCCCTCAACAGGGCAGAGCAATGCACCTGCGCCGGAGCCATTTCAGGTTGGGAGAAGAGGACATCAGCGCATGAAGAAGTGAGGCATCGGACCGAACAGCAACACCCACCGGACCGGACCGCCCACCTCGGTGAGTATAATCTGACTCTTTTTTCTTATCTTTCAGGTTACATCGGGAGCTTATCTACAGCATTACAGAATGCTGTAGATAAGCCCCCGATGTCTATGCCGACAGCTAATGGGGCAAAAAAAGGGTGACAGATTCCCTTTAACAAAGATGGAACTGCAACCATCTCTGTTGTGAGTTCATTTTCCCCTCCGTCACTGAGGCCTGGTGAACTCCCTATTCTAGTGAAGGAAGGTAGTGAGCCTGATTATCAGGCACCTGGGACTAATGAAGACGATTGGCTGAGTGGAGTCACTGACTGGATTTAAGGCAGCCTACGCCCTTTCTGCCCTGCGGGTGACTTCTCTGTGGACTCTTGGACACCAGTCTGATTCCTGCTCTCCTAAAGCTAAGTTTTCTGTTTTGCCTTTTTGCATTTAAGATTTGTTTTTGTTTTTCTTGCTTTTTGGATTCTGCCACTCCCTGCTGGAGTGTGCAGTGTCCGTTAGCTCTGTCTTCAGAATGTACCTGAGTGCTGATTTAGTTTTTGAAGCTTAGTTGCTTCAGGGCCATTTTTATATCAGCTTGTTAGCTTTTGTCTCTGATAGGGTTTTGGCAGATTGCAGACAGCAGCCTTCCTATCCGTTCCTATCTAGGTAGTTTTTGGGCCCCGTCTTTGCTCAGTCTGTCTTTCTGTCTGTGTAAGTGTTTTCATCTTGCTTCACCGTCATTATATGTGGGGGGCTGCCTATTGCTTTGGGGTCAGCTCTGGGGCACTTAGATTTCCCCTTTCCTTCTTTAGGCCTATGTATCTCTCCGGCTGTGATCGAGGGGTCTAGGTCATCATAGGAACCCCCCACGGCTACTGCTAGTTGTGTTGGGGCACGGCTGTGTTTATTGTGCCACACTCTTCTATAGGTATGTGACCTTCCACTTATGTCTAGGCAATAATTTTATCCTTGAATGGTTAGCCAGGGATTTTTCCCTTGATTTTGATGGCCTCCTATATAGTACTTTTGCCTTTTCACTATTGGTGTTCACAATATCTATGTATTGTTGCACTGTTATACCATCCCTATACTTGTGGCCCACTATACATTGCCATTTTATAGTGTCACTTTTTAGCTGTATTGTGCCTCATTTGTTTATAATAAAGACTGTGATTTTTACGTTTATACTGGACTTTTTACACTGGTTCTTCTTGGTGTTTGTATAGTTGTGTTGATAGGTTCAGGGGTCTGCAATCTGATAGTTGCCAACTTCTCTGGTTCTCTGGACTTAGCTAGCATTTCTGTTTTTGCCTCCTACGGTGACTCAATCATAACACATCTCACAGAAGTGTCCAGGTAACATAAATTCATAGATATATTGGTCCATAGTGAACAAAATGATGCTACCATTACTCCATGCCAGTGATAGATGTGGACTTTTCCAGTTTATAATGATTCAAAACACACATCTAAGGCTACTGTTGTATTTCTGAAGAAGAATGGGGTCAACGTGATTCAGTACCAAAGTATATCTACTGATATGAATCTAATTGAACATCTATGGGGAATTTTAAAAAGGCAAGTTTATTATCACTCTTGATCCAGCCTCATGGTTCTAAAAAATGGTCTTTCTTGAAGAGTGGAAAAAAATAGATGTTGCTAGGTTGAAATATGTAGCTACCTTGTTTATTCCATGCCTAGAAGACTTGGTGTTATCCTTAAGAATCATGGAAGTCTTAATACTAGATTTAGTATTTTTTGATGTGGGGTGTATACATAATGTTATATGTACCAACTATTGTATTCTAAAACTATCTCTCATGTTGCAATTGTTTTTAAAAAAAACAGCTTAGTTATGATCCTTAACTATTTAGTACTCTGTGCCAGTTTGTAGAAAATCACTTTCTATTTTCTTTACTTAGCTAACATAAGACAAAGCTGCTGACCAACCAACTAGACTCTTAAGTATAGCAATTCCTTGGTGCTCTTAACAATCACAGCTTGTTAATAGAGTTGAGTGAATTTGTTCGGATTCGGTTGCCAAATTTGAATTTGCCACATTCGTGCCATATAGGTAGCCTATTTGTGCCAATTGTATGTTTGATAATCGGTTCCGGACATATTCGGTAATTTCTACTCTCATTGACTCTAATGACGTTCGAATGTGTTTGATGAATATTGCAAAAACAATATTCGCTGCCGATCATAGAAATAGAAATGTTATTGTACTTCCTTGTGACCATATGTCCCTCTCCGCAAGGAGAAACTTTACCCCTTTGATTCTGGTCAGATGCCTCTCACCCAGCCAAACTAGATCTCACATTTGCACTGACAAGGAGCAGTACCCCAAAACACAGTGTCTACAAATTGAGATTATGGTTTTGGCTTTTATCCTAAGTCATTGGCAATGCTCGTTAAATGGTCGATATTGACTTTTAGAATTGCTACTTTCAATATGTAGTACTAGAGTTTTAGTCATCTTCCTCTCTGAAGAAACAATTTGCACATGGATATAAGCAATATCAGCATAATAGTTACTAACTTAAAATGTTCTTTTAGCTACAATAAATGTGCCACTAGTTATATAAAAAGTATTTGACAATTAAAAGAATACAAAATACAACAATCTAAAAGTCTGAATTTTCATAACTATTGTAACAAAAAGGAACATTTGATTTAAAAATAAGTCAATAAATTGTTATTTCCAAATTTCAAAATGCACATTGCAAATTCCAGGAGGTCAATGCAATTTGGTTTATGTTAAATTTTAAATTTTTATCCATAAAAATTAAAAAAATATATTGTCAAGAACATGTATTTGCACTATTTGGAATGGAATATTGACCTTAAATCTTAAAGAAGGTTTGAACTTCTAAATAAGCTCATAAACATTGACTGTTCCAGTAATTATTAGAATGGAAAGAGAATGATTCCGTCCTGTATTCAATAGCATTTAAAAAGCACAAGGAAGTAAATCAACTCACATATGAGGTCTCTGCGGGGACCAGACAAATTCAATAAATTAAACAAGCTTAACAGATAACTTCCAGTTGCCTTGAGATCAAGAATTGGAACAACAAAAGTATACCATGAATATAATCTATAACTCGTTAAAACATTCCTTCAGAAATATATAATATTATTAGAGATGAGGCTGACTTTCAGAATAAGAGGAAATTATGTTGTTTACAGAATATTGTTTTCTGATTCCAAGTATTTCCTTCGGATTTGCATCTATAACTGAATATGAAACTTGAATGCTACTTACCACCAGCCTTTAAGTAAATCAAATGGTTTGTATATGTCTGGCTACACCTCAGCAATTTCCAAAACATGTAATTTAATTACATGTAATACAGAAGAATAGATTGGAAAGCATTTAGTCCACTTTTTTCTGTTTATCATGGTGAATAACGCAATAAACCTTATTGTGGATGAAATGGGCCCAATGGAGTTGATGTGTGTGAGGGACTAGGGAGACTCCATTTTTGATTTATGAATTAAGGCCCCATAGCTTAACCATGGATCTCTCTCCACCCCTGGAATGTGGACCCACCCTTGGGAGAAGTACACAATCCCCAAAGAATGGAACCTTTGACAAATGGCCAGTGAAATGGAAGCCACGTGTTAATGAGGCAAGGAGAAGAAGAGCTAGCCTGCTGTCTTTTGTGCAAGTCTGCTTACTTCAAGGGAGAGCTCTAAACTCTTTGGAACCAACATCTAGAGATGGATTATGAATGTACCTTGCATCTCAGGGTTAAGTCCAATGTATCACCAGAACTCTGGGAGTTCCCTGCACGTACCACTGCGCATCATATTGCTCTAGCTGTCCCAGATGCCAAGTTCTCAAGACTGACTCTCCAGAACCACTTAGCCAACCCAAGTTTGGACTCGGTCCAGCCCCAACAAGCCCGCAGAGACATTAGTCATCCCATTTGGACCTCCCGCTAGGAAGTTATGACCCATCCTAGATATTGGGAATTATTTCAGCCTGGATATCACGGGAGGAGAATTCAGTCCAACCCAGAGGGGCAGTGGTAAATATGGGAGGGGGCCACAAAGGGATAAAAGCTAGCTACACACTTTTAGCCCCATCTTTGTTCTACCATGGAAGCCACATCACATTACATGTGGAGATGGACTAGGAACTAAGAAAATATGTGTGGACTCGAGCACTTCCCTGGGGCCCACATGCTATAAGAAATGGTAACTTGACACTTACAGCTAACTGCTATTTCCAACCTGTACCCTACTTTTATCTGTACTTCTGACTGTAATATCTGTATATATTTGTAGTGCGCCTTTCGGCAATTAAAATATCAATTAATTTTGGGCTGCTCTTTTATCTTGAAACCTGATTTCCCAATTTCGTGAGTCCGGCTAGTACTTATATGCTACCTGGAGTTGTTTTCTGACTCGATATAAGCTTGTCAATGTACCGGACTTATATCTTATGAGGAACTGGTGGCAGCATGCCATTCCGATGTTATTGGGGGATCCTGGCAGTGGCAGATTGGAGGTTAATATATATATTCTCAGCCTAGGATATATATACCGCCCTCACTGCAGGGTACCCTGAAAACCAGTACGTGACAAGGCAGCCTCTCTGGCAACTACTTATCCTAGGTGCAGTTCCCTGACTGACCTGAGGGTAAGGGGCAACAGAGACATGTGACTGTGTAAGCTCCATCGCAGATTGGTGACAGCGGGGGGATATCCGAATCACCCTGTCCTCTAATGTGTGTGTTTACCTTACAATGTGCAAGGCCGGGTAAGAGATGTTGCAATGAACGAGCTCTGAGAATCAAGAGAATGCTTGATAGTAATAGTGTTCAACAAAACATTCAGCTTTAATGGAATGCAGGCAAGAGTTATATACACCTCTGAACAGAAAAGACTGTGCCAAAATGTAAGTTACTGTTTTCTGGAAATTAGACATAGAAAAGTCTAGGTTTCTGGCTTTGATTCAGTTTCACAGGCACTTGGAATGTCTAGGGGGAGCTTCTTTGTAGAGATGCTACGTGATGGATTAAAGCATAGAATGGGTACTGAGAAGACAAAATGTATCCTGATTTCCTTCATTTTGTGATTCTAGAAAACTGTAAATATTCCTGTACTGTACTCCAGGGGCTAAACCATCCTGCTAGACTTATTAACTCTTCACCAGATTCTAGAGAACAGATAGTTTTGGGTTTCTTTAAACTCACAATTTTTCTTCCTTCAGGAGGGGTCTTCTCAAAATTGCAGTCTTTATCTTACAAAAGAAAAACATATTAATAACTATCATAAGAATAAAACATGCAAAAAAATTATTAATTGACTATCTGAGTTCCTGAAGAGCGAAATCCCATAAAAATATCTTATCAGTGATGGTCAGTAAGGTTACTTATTGACAAAAACAAATTTACCAGCTTATCTTTGACAAAAACTGCATCTACTACAGATTCTTGTAAAGTGAGGTTATCATCCTTTATGTGATTATTTGTATTTAGTATCTTTTGTAATGTAGACATATCGAGAGAGAAATTCTAACCAGGTGTTTCTACTAGTGTAATCTTATAAAAATCAGTTATAAATTCTCATGAAAAGTAAAGTTTTCTTTTTACTATTTTAAACTTGATACATTTGTCAAACAACCATCAAATGGTCCTGTTGCGAATTACTTAAGAATTGGTAACAAATATTTATAAACTTGTCACACTAGTTATTCCATACAGTGAATGCCATAAAAAAGTGCTAAAAAGTGCAAAAAAGTTTTGCTTTTTCATAATACCGCTGGAAAAAAGTGGAATAAAACACGATCAAAAAAGACCAATGTAAATACATATTGTATCACTGAAAATGTCAGCTTGCCCCACAAAATGCTAGCCATCATACAGCTTCATCATTGAAAAATAAAAAAGTTATTGCGCTCAGATGCAAAAACAAAATGTTTTCTATAAAATCGTTTTGTATTGTGTAAAAGCAACAAAACATAAAAAATTATACAAAAGTGGTATTACTGTAATCCTACCCTACTGACCTGAAATATAAAGCTGCCTTATCACTTCTACACGCAGTGAATGGCAGAAAACAAACCCCAAAAAACAATATCTGAATTGCTGGATTTTGTTTGTTCTGCCTCCCAAAATTCAGAGCAAATAGTGATCAAAAATGTTATGTGCCCAAAATGGTACCAATAAAAAATCAACTCATCCCACAAAAAAGCCCTCACACAACTCTGTTGGGAGAAATACAAAAAAATTATAGCTCTCAATAATTCTTAAAATCCATATATCGCTGAATAGAAGCCACACAGAGTCTAGAATATTTCTGCTTCCTCATTTGCAGAGTTACTATTAGCCTGTTTAAATGCTGAATCATGGGTACTGCCGCCATTTTGCTCTGATTAGTGTAGGGACAGGATGCAGCTGGAGTGAAGGACAGTGGTAGATTTTCTATTTGCGCACTCTGCAAAAAAGCATTTGTGTGTACTCTGCACCCATGTCTGTGGGAGTACGCTGCCAAAAAGCATCTGTGAGTATTCTGTGTTTGTACTGCGTCTTTAAATATCACCCCACTTGCCAACGCAACAGGGCAAGCGGGAAGAGCTGAGGCTGGTAGATGCACCATTTCTGGGGAGGCTGAGGGATGGTGTTATATCTAATATCCATAGACCCTTCTCAGCCTATTAATATCAGCCTACAGCTGTCTGCTTACCATTTGCTGATTATTAAAAATAGGGGAGTCGCACATCATTTCTTATGGGTCCCCTTTTTAATAACCAATAAAGGCTACTTAGAAAGCTGTGATGTGATATTATTAGCCTGGTAAGCTCTGTTTATTGCCTCATTTCCCAGAATAATAACACCAGCCCCTAGCTGTCTGCTTTCCCTCAGCTGGGTATTAAAAATAAGGGGGACCCAATGCCATTTTTTTATTCTATTTATTTTCTTTTAGCGAAATGCATGTACAGTAAGTTACAGCCATTTTACTAAAATATACTACTCAAAAAATAAAGGGAACACTAAACAATACATTGCATTGTTTAGTGTCCCCTTTATTTTTTTGAGCAGTATATATATTAGATCGAAATCTTTCTTACTATACACAAGTGTTGGCTGGTAAATATTCTTACCAGTGTCGAGTGTTCTAGCTGCTATCAGTGAGAACAGGTGTATGCTGGTGACAGTAGTATATAGTAGCCGATGCCTTACTGACGATAACCTTTTCACCATCTGTCAAAGGTGCTGGCTCACACGCTATCCTCTCTGTGACAGCGTGGAAACAACAGAGCTGTAAACAGCAGCAATGTCCGTAAGATTACCGCCGATCAAAGCTGGTGTTTCCCGCTTTGTCACACAGATGACAGCATGGGAGCCACCAGATGTTCGGGCCCCCATTCATTTGAATTGAGTCCAGGTTCGGCATCAAGTTTGGGTACCCGAACCAAACTTTTTTACAAAATTCAGCCTAACCCAATGGACTCAAACATCCATGGGTCCATCAATCCCTGGTAGGGTGGGGTTTCTGTGCATTGGTACTGCATGATAGATTTAGAGCATAAAATGTGGACTGATAAGACAAAACGGATCTTGATTTCCCACATTATGTATCAGAGAAAAAGATGAATGAAAGATGATAAATCAATTATCTGATTTTAAAATTACACCAAAGAGTAAGAAATTATAGATTTACATCTCTCCAGTGTTAACACTGGGTTTAGATTTAGTGGAAGATGCAGTAGTCCGAAACAGATACATTTTTTAAATAGAAGGCAAAATATGATGTACAGCATACTTTAATACTAGAGATTATTTCAACAAATGTTCTAAAAATCTCCAGATAGATCATTATCAACTCTTAGAATGACAATTAGTAACTGGAAACTGATGTTTAAATTAGTTATTTAAAGAGCACACTGATATATAATTTTGTTGTATAAGACTTAGTACTGTATAATGTGTAATTGATGCATTTAAAGATTTGCTAGCACTGGACTTATTAGTCCTAACATGCACCAATTTTTAAAGTGTAAATAGATGATTAAGACCATTCACTGGACTACTAACTTTAGATTTAGGAGACATCTGAAATAATCTATTACATGTTATTATAATGAATTGTTTCCTTCAAAAATAAATATGAATCTACTCAGCTTCTGCTTTTCCCAAACCCACTACCCACTTTTAAGATAGCCCTGGAAAGTGCAACGGAGTCGTTTTAATGTAATGATCGAAGATCAAAGTCAAATTTATGTTCTTTTTTCCTATTTACAAGGTATTGTGAGGTTGCTCTGTTATAATCAATAAATGTACTATCCATTGTGGATACACTTGACAATGTGTACATTCTCCAATGCTACATGTCTGCTGAAACACCTCGAAGCTAGGGCTGATGAAGAAGTTGCAGCACCAATTCATCAATTGCATTTTTCTTGTTTTGTTTTATTGTTTTTTTTAATTATTTAACTTTAAAGTTTTTGGTCTTTGCTTATTAACGTAATGACAAAGGCACCAAAATGGCCCACAATGTTTTATGAATTTGTCACAAATTAAAAGAGGATTTTTTTGGTGCTCACTTTTTGTGTGTGCCTTTTTAGAGTAAAATACTATACATAAGGCTTAAAATGTAAATCCTTAGTCTTAAACTATGTAGAATTCAAACAGACCCTAGGGTATATGGAGGATATTTCAAAAAGTCATATTAAACAAATTCACCAAAAGCATTTGTATACAAAAGCCATGTCCAAAAAAGCCACAATAAACTTGGATAAGAAATAAAAATACTAAAAATCCAAACTTTTACCCCAATAAAAAGGCACATAGAGATGACTGTCTGTACGTTATAATGTGATGGGTAAACCAGTGGATGTTCGGGTCTGGTGGTTTCGGTCGAACAGTTAAAAAAGTTTGGTTCAGGTACCAGAACAGTATTGGAATCTGAACCCGTACCTGTACCCTATTCAGATGATTGGGAGGCCGAAGCATGAATTGTTTGCCACGGTGTCATGCAGATGAAAAATTTCTTACAGTGAACTACGGTGATCTCACTGGTGCTAGTGGTGATCTCATTGAGGTCACTGCAGTTCATTGGTCTGGCTCACAGCAAACTGAGCTGGGATTGCAACCCCAATGACCTGTGGTAACCTCGATGACCACCACTTATTACAGATATGGATTACAACGTGGGACAGTATGTCGGACTGGTTAGGAATATGGTTGTCTTTTATTTATTTATTTTTTCAGAAGACCAGGGCTGCAATGGAATGGGCATAAGGTGAGTTTATCTTTTGTTTTCTATTTTTAAATAAAAAGTAAAGCGGTGTGTATTTTTATTTCTAATAAAATACTTTTTTCTGGCTGTGTGTTTATTTATAATCCATTATTCACTTGTGAGCTTGATGTCAGCAGTCATAAAACAGCAATACCAGCCCCCAGATGCCTGCTTTAGTTTGGGTGGTTGTCATAAACGGGGGGACCACATGCTGTTTTATTAAAATATTATTTATTTAAATAGTTTAAAAAAACTGTGAATGAGTGGGGACCCCTCTATTCTTTATAATCAGCCATGATAAAGCTGACAGCTGAGGGTTGAAGCCCCACAGCTGTCAGTTTTGCTATGTTGGCAATCAAAAATACAGGGGAACCCATGCCGTTTTTTAATAACTTTTTTTATAGCATAGGCACCAGCTATCACCTGCTCTTGCTGTTAGCACGGACAGCAGACGTAGGCTGTTGGGAGTAATACTTACATCAGCCAATGCTTGTAAACATTTTACCTCCTTTCACAACTGCTGGCTCATGCTGTCATCTGACAGTGTGGGAGCCGCATCACTCTGGCTGGTGGTAATGATTTTACTGCCGGTGGTTCTGGTGCTCTCATGCTGATGACAGCAATGGAAACATCCAATGTTCAGGGTGCCGGAGTGGCTGAATTTTATGAGTAGAATAACATAATAAATCAGTACTCTGTCAAACAAGTAAGCATAATACATTTAAAGGTACAGTAATATGTCTCTCTACAGTGTATTTTAACAGTCAATACTTGCAAGTAAGTTATTATGGGTGCTTTCCTTAGATACCGTAGATGAACTGAGTGAGGTTAAGCCCATGTCCAAGTGCAAACAGAATATAAGTAAATGAGAATGTTTCATAGCTTTTTTAATATTTTTTTGTTTAAAATTTAGTCTTTCTGTGAGATACAGAGGGTAAACAAAGTATTCAGACCCCTTTACATTTTTCACTCTTTGTTTCATTGCAGCCATTTGGTAAATTCAAAAAAGCTCATTTTTTCTCATTAATATACACTCTGCACTCCATCTTCACTGAAAAAACCCAGAAATGTAGAAATTTTTGCAAATTTATTAAAAAAGAAAAACTGAAGCATCAAATGGACTTAAGTAGTGTTGAGCATTCCGATACCGCAAGTATCGGGTATCGGCCGATATTCGCTGTATCGGAATTCCGATACCGAGTACCGATATTTTTTCAATATCGGATACCGGAATCGGAAGTCCCCATAATGCAATGAGCCACTGTTGTGGCTGTGATTGGCTGCTGAAATGATGTCATCATGATGCTCGGTCTGTGCGCATCATGATGCACGGTCTGTGCCGACTGTGGGGGGTCTGTGCCAACTGTCGGGGGTCTCTACGGGCCTCTCGGGGGTCTGTACAGGCCTGTCGGGGGCCTGTGCCGGCTGCCGGTGGTCTGTACGGGCCTCTCGGGGGCCTGTGCCGGCTGTCGGGGGCCTGTGCCGACTGCCAGTGGTCTGTACGGGCCTCTCAGGGGCCTGTGCCGGCTGTCGGTGGTCTGTGCCGGCTGCCGGGGTCCTGTGCCGGCTGCCGGGGGTCTGTGCGGGCCTCTCGGGGGCCTGTGCCGGCTGTCGGTGGTCTGTGCCAGCTGCCGGGGTCCTGTACCGGCTGCCAGGGGTCTGTGCAGGCCTGCCGGGGGTCTTGTGTGTGTGCAGGCATCGTCCGATGGGACTACAAGTCCCATCGGGCGATGCCTGCTACAATGACAGTGATTGACACATTAGCCAATGATGGGACAGTAGTAGTCCCATCATCCGGCTAATGTGTTGAATGTAAAGAAAAAAAAACCATACTACATACATACTACATTCATACAACATACATACATACTACATACATACTTCATATATACTACATTCATACAACATACATATATACTACATACTACATACATGCTACATATATACTACATTCATACAACATACATACATACTACATACATGCTACATATATACTACATTCATACAACATACATACTACATACATGCTACATATATACTACATTCATACAACATACATGCATACTACATATATACTACATTCATGCAACATACATACTACATACTACATACATGCTACATATATACTACATTCATACAACATACATACATACTACATACTGCATACATGCTTCATACATACTACATTCATACAACATACATATATACTACATTCATACAACATACATACATAGTACACACTACATACATACAACATGCTACAGACATACAACATACATACATACTACATACTGCATACATACTACATGCATACTGCATACAATACATTCATACAATACATACATAGACATACAGTACATATAACATAGAGTATATACTCACCATCACTTGTCACTTTGATCCGCGAAGCTAGTGTCATCTATGAAAAAATATGAAAGTAACAAAAAAGCTATATACTCCCTGATCCGCAGAAATCCACGAGGGTCCCACGCCGATTTCCCGTGGAGAACAGCAGCATCAGCTGATGCGACTGCTCTCTAGGGGCTTCAATAATCCAATGACGGGAGGTAGATATCCTTCCGCACTCTATTCCTCCGCCACTGAAAAAAATGTACAAGGCAAGAAAGGGTGTTTTTTAATTCCGATATTTCTGTCCCATTGACTTGAATGGGACTTCCGGTATCGGAATCGGCGATACCGATACTTTTTGGTGTATCGGGCCGATCCAATCCGATCCGATATTTCTGAATATCGGATGGTAGCGCTCAACACTAGTCTTAAGTATTCACACCCTTTGCTCAGTATTGAGTAGAAGCAATAATTTGAGCTAGTACAGCCATGAGTCTTCTTGGGAATGATGCAACAAGTTTTTCACACCTGGATTTAGGGATCCTCTGCCATTATTCCTTGCAGATCCTCTCCAGTTCCATCAGGTTGGATGGTGAATGTTGATGGACAGACATTTTCAGGTCTCTTCGGAGATGCTCAATTGGGTTTAGGTCAGGGCTCTGGCTGGGCCAGTCAAGAATGGTTATAGAGTAGTTCTGAAGCCACCCATTTGTTATTTTAGCTGTGTGCTTAAGGTCATTGACTTGTTGGAAGGTGAACCTTCGGTCAAGTCCGAGGTCCAGAGCACTCTGGAAGAGGCTTTCATCCAGGATATCTCTGTACATGGCCGCATTCATCTTTCAATCAATTGCAACTAGTCATACTGGCTCTACAGCTGAAAAACACCCCCTTAGCATGATGTTGCCACAACCATGTTTCACTGTTGGGATTGTATTGGGCAGGTTATGAGCAATACCTTGTTTTCTCCACACATACCGCTTAGAGCTATCACCAAAGAGTTCTATCTTTGTCTTATCAGACCAGAGAAAGTTATTTCTCATAGTCTGGGAGTCCTTCATGTGTTTTTTAGCAAACTCTATGCTGGGTTTTATATGTCTGGTACTGAGGAGAGGCTTCCGTTGGGCCACTCTGCCATAAAGGTCCAACTGGTGGAGGGCTGCATCTTAGAATTATGAAGGCCACTGTGCTTTTAGGAACCTTGAGTACTGCAGAAATTCTTTTGTAACCTTGGCCAGATGTGTGTTTTTTCATAATTTTGTCTCTGAGCTCCTCTGCCAGTTCCTTTGACCTCATGATTCTCATTTGATCTGACATGCACTGTGAGCTGCGAGGTCTTATATAGAGAGGTAGTGCCTTTACAAATCAAGTCCTATCAGTTTAATTAAACACAGATGGACTCCAATGAAGGAGTAGAACCATCTCAAGGAGGAACACAAGGAAATGGACAGCATGTGACTTAACCACTTTCTGCCATATGACGTACTATCCTGTCCATGTGCCCTGGGACTTAAATGCCAGTGACGGGATAGTACGTCATAGCGATCAGCGGCGCTCACATGGTGAGCGCCGCTGATCGCGGCTGGGTGTCAGCTGATTATCACAACTGACACCCGGCACTATGTGTCAGGGGCAGTCACGGACCGCCTCCAACATGTTAACCTCTGGCACACTGCGATCAAACACGATCGCAGTGTACCGGGGGTTTAGGGATGCATCAGCAGGGAGGGGGCTCCCTCCGTGCTTCCCTGCGACCCCCACAGCAGTGCAATGTGCATCGATGCTGCAGGGGTCTCCTTCCCTGCAGGTCCCCGGATCCAAAATGGCAGCAGGGACCTTCAGGGGCCTGCAGGGAGCCGGCTTCCTCATGCCTGCAAAGCGCCCGCATGAGGAAACCTGCAGCACTGCCTGTGACAGATCGCTGATCTGTCACAGCGATCTGGGACAATGTAATAAAGTTAAAAAAGTGTAAAAATAATTTATAAAAAAATCGCTAAATAAATTTTAAAAAAAAATATTCCCTAATAAATTCATTTTTTGGAAATAAAAAAACAAAACAATAAAAGTACATATATTTGATATCGCCGCATCCATAACGACCCGCCCTATAAAACTGTCCCATTAGTTAACCCCCTAAGCGAAACTGTTAAAAAATAAAAATAAAAAATAGCGCAAAAATAATGCTTTATGCCGAATAAAAAGTGCAATAACTAGTGTTGAGCATTCCGATACCGCAAGTATCGGGTATCGGCCGATACTTGCTGTATCGGAATTCCGATACCGACTTCCGATATTTTTTCAATATCGGAATTCGGCATCGGAATCGGAAGTTCAGTTGATTGACGGCCTGACGTCATCATGATGCGCGGTGTGTGCGCATCATGATGCGCCGTCATTTCGGGCCTTCCGGGGGTCTCTGCCGGCCTGCCGGGGGGCTGTGCCGGCCTGCCGGGGGGCTGTGTGGACTGCCCGGGGTCTCTGCCGGCCTGCCGGGGGGCTGTGCCGGCCTGCCGGTGGTCTGTACCGGCCTGCCGGGGGGCTGTGCCGGCCTGCCGGGGGGCTGTGCTGATGTCCAGGGGTCTGTGCAAGCATCGTCCGATGGGACTACAAGTCCCATCGGGCGATGCCTGCTACCATGACAGTGATTGACACATTAGCCAATGATGGGACAGTAGTAGTCCCATCATCCGGCTAATGTGTTAAATGTTAAAAAAAAAAAAAAAAAAATACTACATACATACTACATGCATGCTACATACATACTACATGCTACATACATACTACATATATACTACATACATACTACATACATGCTACATACATACTACATGCATGCTACATACATACTACATGCTACATACATACTACATGCATGCTACATACATACTACATATATACTACATACATACTACATACATGCTACATACATACTACATGCATGCTACATACATACTACATGCTACATACATACTACATGCATGCTACATACATACTACATACATACTACATACATACTACATACATGCTACATACATACAATACATACATAGACATACAGTACATATAACATAGAGTAACATACTTACCAATACTTGTCACATTGTTCCCCGAAGCCATTGTCTTTCCGGAATAAATATTAACATAACAAACCACAAAAATACTCACCCACGATCCGAAGCAGTCCACGAGTGTGTCCCACGACGATCTTGGGTAGAGAACTGCAGCATCAGATGATGCTGCCGTTCTCTACGGGCTGCAGGAATCCAATGACGGAAGGTAGGTATCCTTCCGCACTGTATTCCTCCGCCACTTAAAAAAAAAAAAGTCCCTAGTCTCACTTTATGCCATTGCTGCGTGGGAATTTCCCACACAGCAATGGCATAAAGTGAGACTAGGGACTTTTTTTTTTTTTAAGTGGCGGAGGAATACAGTGCGGAAGGATACCTACCTTCCGTCATTGGATTCCTGCAGCCAGTAGAGAACGGCAGCAACAGCTGATGCTGCAGTTCTCTACCCAAGATCGTCGTGGGACACACTCGTGGACTGCTTCGGATCATGGGTGAGTATTTTTGTGGTTTGTTATGTTAATATTTATTCCGGAAAGACAATGGCTTCGGGGAACAATGTGACAAGTATTGGTAAGTATGTTACTCTATGTTATATGTACTGTATGTCTATGTATGTATTGTATGAATGTATTGTATGTAGTATGTATGTAGCATGCATGTAGTATGTATGTAGCATGCATGTAGTATATATGTAGTATGTATGTAGCATGTAGTATGTAGCATGCATGTAGTATGTATGTAGCATGTAGCATGCATGTAGTATGTATGTAGCATGTAGTATGTATGTAGCATGCATGTAGTATGTATATGGTATGTATGTAGCATGTAGTATGTATGTAGCATGCATGTAGTATATATGTGTTATGTATGTGGTATGTATGTAGCATGCATGTAGTATGTATGTAGCATGCATGTAGTATGTATGTAGTATGTATGTAGTATATATGTAGTATGTATGTAGCATGTAGTATGTATGTAGTATGTATGTAGCATGCATGTAGCATGCAGTATGTATGTAGCATGCATGTAGTATATATGTAGTATGTATGTTGCATGTAGTATGAATGTAGCATGTATGTAGTATGTAGTATGAATGTAGCATGTATGTAGTATGCATGTTGTATGTATGTAGCATGTAATTTTTTTTTTTTTTTTACATTTAACACATTAGCCGGATGATGGGACTACTACTGTCCCATCATTGGCTAATGTGTCAATCACTGTCATGGTAGCAGGCATCGCCCGATGGGACTTGTAGTCCCATCGGACGATGCCTGCACAGCCCCCCGGAGCCTGCACAGCCCCCCGGCAGGCCGGCACAGCCCCCCGGAGCCTGCACAGCCCCCCGGCAGGCCGGCACAGCCCCCCGGCAGGCCGGCACAGCCCCCCGGAGCCTGCACAGACCACCGGCAGGCCGGCACAGACCACCGGAGCCTGCACAGACCCCCTGGCAGGCCGGCACAGCCCCCCGAAAGGCCCGTACAGACCCCAGAGAGGCTGTACAAGGGCAGGAAAGGGTTTTTCTTATTCCGATACCGGAAGTCCCATAGACTTGAATGGGACTTCCGGTATCGGAATCGGCGATACCGATACTTTTTTTAAAGATCGGCCGATACCATCCGATACGATACTTTGAAGTATCGGACGGTATCGCTCAACTCTAGCAATAACGCGCGATCAAAAAGACGGATGTAAATAACCCTAGTATCGCTGAAAACGTCATTTTGTCCCGCAAAAAATGAGCTATGACACAGCATCATCAGCAAAAAAATAAAAAAGTTATAGCTCGCAGAATAAAGCGTTGCAATAATAATTATTTTTATATAAAATTGCTTTCATTGCATAAAAGCGCCAAAACATAAAAAAAAGACATAAATTAGGTATCGCTGTAATTGTACTGACCCGAAGAATAAAATCGCCTTATTAATTTTACCACACGCAGAATGGTGTAAAGGCACCCCCCAAAAGAAGTTCTTGAAATGCTGGTTTTTGTTCATTCTGCATCCCAAAAATTGAAATAAAAAGCTATCAAAAAATGTCATGTGCCCAAAAATGGTACCAATAAAAACGACAACTTGCCCCGCAAAAAATAAGACCTCACATGAATCGCTGGGTCAAAATATGGAAAAATTATATCTCTCAAAATATGTCTCAGAGTATGACAGCTGCCAAACATAAAAACCCACCATAAATAGTAAATCAAACCCCCCTTTATCACCCCCTTAGTTAGGGAAAAATAATAAAATTGAAAAAAGTATTTATTTCCATTTTCCCATTAGGGTTAGGGCTAGGGTTAGGGTTAGGGCTAGGGTTAGGGCTGAGATTAGGGTTAGGGGTGTGTTGGGGTTATGGTTGGCGTTGGGGGGTTTCCACAGTGTGGGCACATCAGGTGCTCTCCAAACGCAACATGGCATCTGATCTCAATTCCAGCCAATTCTGCGTTGAAAAAGTCAAATGCTGCTCCTTCCCTTCCAAGCTCTGCCATGTGCCCAAACAGTGTTTTACTCCCACATATGGGGCATCAGCCTACTCATGACAAATTGTACAATAATGTTTGGGGTCCAATTTCTCCTGTTACCCTTGGGAAAATAAAAAATTGGGGGCAAAAATATCATTTTTGTGGAAAAAAAATATGATTTTTATATTTTCACGCCCGGGCGTTATAAACTTCGGTGAAGCACTTGGTGGTTCAAAGTGCTCACCACACATCTAGATAAGTTCTGTGGGGAGTCTAGTTTCCAAAATGGGGTCACTTGTGGGGAGTTTCAACAGTTTAGGCACATCAGAGGCTCTCCAAACGCGACATGACACCCGCAGACCATTCCATCAAAGTCTGCATTCCAAAATGTCACTACTTCCCTTCCGAGCCCTGATGTGTGCCCATACAGTAGTTTTCTCCCACATATGGGGTATCAGCATACTCAGGACAAATTGGACAACAACTTTTGGGGTCCAATTTCTCCTGTTACCATTGGGAAAATAAAAAATTGGAGACTAAAAGATCATGTTTGTGGAAAAAATATGATTTTTTTATTTCACGCCCGGGCATTATAAACTTCTGTGAAGCCCTTGGGGGTTCAAAGTGCTCACCACACATCTAGATACGTTCCTTGGGGGGTCTAGTTTCCAAAATGGTGTAATTTGTGGGGGGTTTCCACTGTTTAGGCACATCAGTGACTTTCCAAAAGTGGCATGGCGTCCAATCCCAATTCCAGCCAAAAAAGTCAAATAGTGCTGCTTCCCTTCTGAGCGCTGCCATGCACCCAAATAGTGGTTTACCCCCACATATGGAGTATCAGCGTACTCAGGACAAATTGCACAATAACTTTTGGGGTCCTGTTACCCTTGGAAAATTAAAAATTGAGGGTGAAAAGATCATTTTTATGAAAAAAATATGATTTTTAATTGTATGGCTGTCTGTTATAAACTTCTGTGAAGCCCTTGTGGGTTCAAAGTTCTCACCACATATCTAGATAAGTTCCTTGGGGGTTTCCAAAACGGGGTTACTTGTAGGGTGTTTCCACTGTTTAGGTACATCAGGGGCTCTCCAAACGTGACATGGCATCCGATCAGAATTCCAGCTAATATTGCATTGAAAAAGTCAAACGGCACTCCTTCCTTCTGAGCTCTGCCATGCGCCGTAACAGCGGATCTCCCCACATATCAGGTATCAGCGTACTCAGGGCAAATTTCACAAGAACTTTTGCAGTCCAAATTCTCCTGTTATCCTTGGCAAAATAAAAAAAATTGAACCTTAAATATTTTTTTTGTGAAAAAAAGTTAAATGTTCATTTTTTTTATACATTCAAAAAATTCCTGTGAAACACCTGAAGGGTTCATAAACTTCTTGAATATGGTTTTCAGCACCTTGAGGGGTGCAGTTTTTAGAATGGTGTCACTTTTGGGTATTTTCTATCATATAAACCCCTCAAAGTGGCTTCAAATGTGATGTGGTCCGTAAAAATAAAATGGTGTTGCAAAAATGAGAAATCGCTGGTCAACTTTTAACCATTATAACTTCCTAACAAAAAAAAGGTTGGTTCCAAAATTGTGCTGATGTAAAGTAAACATGTGGGAAATGTTATTTAATAAGTTTTTTGTGTGCCATAGCTCTGTGATTTAAGGGCATAAAAATTCAAACTTGGAAAATTGTGAAATTTTCACAATTTTTGCCAAATTTCCGTTTTTTTTTCACAAAGAAAACGCAAGTTATATGAATGAAATTTTACCACTAACATGAAGTACAATATGTCATGAGAAAACAATCAGAATCACTGGGATCTGTGGAAGCGTTTCAGAGTTATTACCTCATAAAGGGACAGTGGGCAGAATTGTAAAAATTGGTCCGGTCATGAACATGCAAACCACCCTTGGGGGTTAAGGGGTTAAATATGAGTGTCTGCACAAAGGGTCTGAATACTTATGACCATGTGATATTTCAGTTTTTTCTTTTTTTAATACGTTTGCAAAAATGTCTACATTTCTGTTTTTTTTCAGTCAAGATGAGGTGCAGAGTGTACAATAATGAGAAAAATATGACCTTTTTTGAATTTACCAAAAGGCTGCAATGAAACAATGAGTGAGAAATTTAATGGTGTCTTAATATTTGCCATACCCACTGTATATACAGGTTACAGTATGCTTAGATTATACTCTGTTTATTTTATAGTGTCTGAATATTTCAAATGTCATGTTTTGAGCAGTACAACTTTAGTAACTTTAATCAAATATAATTTATGATTACTTTAATGCAAAACACATTACTATAAAATACAACAAAAAGTCATATAAATAAAAGCTGCAAAAATGAGTCTCATTAATTTGAAACTTTTCTTTTGTGTCTCTTATCTACCACAACTTGTGTGATTTTTCCACAGGAGACAACTTCATAAACAGTTCCTGTGAACACTACTGGGAATATGAAGATACAAATCAAAGTCCCATAGAGAACAAGCATTCCTGTTTTCCTGCAGTGCACTAGGATAACAACAGATGTATCCAAAAATCATTCTTTTTCAGTCTTGACCTTCACTGAGAAGCTTCCTAATGCCTTGGGAGGGACATTAGTAATTAGGTAAAATGCCTTTCTCATATTTATTGAACAGCTAAAGATTAATCTCTCTGCATGTCTGATGAGAAGCAAAGTGATTGTTTTGCCCACTTCAGATGCCTTTTCATTAATGTTTTATCACTCATTTTCTGGATGCACAGGCATGGAAGGTGCTCTAAATGAAATAAAAGTCAAATCAAATCTTTAGGCAAAGTAACAATTTGGATTTATTTGAGAATGATAAATGAAATATGCCCTTGCTTGTATCACATAATTTATAGTTAAAAAGCATAATTTATCTTATACTGAGATCAATGTTTATTTGAAATATATGAAAATTCCACCTCCTGCAGCCAAGAAATAGTGAAATAGTGGTATAAGGGCACTCCCTAAACAAACAAAAGATTTTTTAAGGAAATAAATGTGTTTTAATGTAGTTTGGAATGTGGCAGTAAAAATAGATACAGATAAATTTAACTCCTGCTGAGAAAGCGCTAACCTACTTTCTGATATGAAAAGATGAAGGTCTACTGTACATTAACATCTTTGTATTTCATTCTAAACCCTGGTAATGAATTGATTAGGCACACAGAATTTTTTAGAATTCCTAAACAGCAATGTATAGATGTAACCAAGTTAACTTTAACACAGATAATACAGATCTGGGATACCACTTAGCAAAACAATATAATTTGACACCTAATCTAAAGCCCCCGTTACACATAGCGATAACGCTAGCAATATCGCTGTAACGTCACCGATTTTGTGACGTAGCAGCGATATTGCTAGCGATATCGCTATGTCTGATACTTACGTCCGACCTGCTCCCCCGCTGCTCATCGCTGGTCGTGTGAGAACGTCCTGGATCATTTCTCGTCGGGCGCTTCCTGCTGGGCTTCCTGTGGCGCTGACGAGCAATGCGTGGACGCAGGCGGGAGGACGTCAGGATCGCCGCGTCTGACAGGTAAGTAGCGACCCCCGACCCCTGCTATGTCGCTGGTGAGATCTGCCTGTGTGGCAGCTCACTAGCGACCACTTAGCGATGCACCAGCGATCCATATCGTTGTCGGGATTGCTGGTGCATCGCTAAGTGTAACGTACCCTTACATGGGCCAATGGTTGGTGTAATGTATAGAAAACCTTTTCAGTGAGATAACCTTCTGTGAAAAGTTACCAAGTAAACATGAAAACATCTGTAACTTTTATACAGAATATATAAATAATTCATGCTTTAAGTTTTTTTTACTTTAGCCTTATTTTTTAGTCCTATATGAGGACTTGAATCTGTGATTGTTTGATCACTTGGACTATATACATCAATACTACAGTATCACATGTACTATATGCATGTACTATATGCAGTGTTGCTGCATATAACAAAAGTCAGTGTATCCTATAATGCCTAGTCTATGGCTTGACATCCCAGGAGAAATAAAATGACAAGGCATGTGGACCTTCAGCAGACCCCTGTCTCACACATCAACCTATCGGGACCTTGCGTTCTCATCAAAGGGTACTGATGGGTGCTCGAACTCACAACACTTAAATACCACTGTCAGTAACTGACAGCAGCATTTAAGAGGTTAAAAGGAATCTGTCAGCATGGTTCTACATATCAAACTATTTCTCTGTACATGCAGCTCTTTCAAGAACTAGTCTAGCAATGTATTCACATGGCTAATCCCTTCCACTTTCATTGAGAAATCAGCCTTTAAATTGATACTCAAATGCTGTAGAACTATTTACTATTTGCAGATCTGAAGCCTCTGTGACTTGAGCACTATTCCATGCTCTGGACCCCATACTCCTACTGGACTATAGACTCTTTTGCTTAGAGTCACACAGTATAGAGGCTGTCAATCAGGAAGTATTAATACAATAATGGGATTAAAGCTAGAGTTACAGAGGCTTCAATTGCTTATTTCTCAATATCAAAGGAACTGACTGTCCATGTGAAGGTATTACCAGACTTGCCTTTGAAAAAGCTACATACACATAAAAATAGTTTGGGGATGAAATCCTGTCAACAGAATTCCTTTAACATCAGTAATCAACAGTAGCACTGATAGCTACTGTTAAAAAGACGTTATTTAGGTAATAAAGCTGGATAATGCCTTGTTTACAGCAGGTTCGGATCATTAGCCAGCCCCAAACACCCTCACATGGAGAATTAAAGAATAAAAGATATTAAGAGTAGTAAAACACTTCAATAAACCATTGAGTTTTTAAAAAACAAATCCTATAATGAACTTTTTTTTTTTAAATACATGCACCTGTAAATCTGTGGCATGCAAATAAGCATTAAGTTTAACCCCTTAGTGACTGGGCAATTTTTTAAAATATGACCAGTGTCACTTTATGCGGTAATTACTCTGGAATGCTTCAACATAGCCCAGTGATTTTGAGACTGTTTTTTCAGGACACATTATACTTTATGATAATGGTAAATTTATGTCGGTATTTTCTGCATTTATTTATAAAAATATGAGAAATTTTACAAAAATTTCAAAAAATTTGTAATTTTCAACATTTAAATGATTATCCCTTTAATCCAGATAATCATACACCACAAAAAATTTATAAGTAGCATTTCCGACATGTCTGCTTTACATTAGCACCATTTGTGAAATGTTGTTGTTCTCATTTTTGAAGGAATAAAAATGTAGCAGTAATTTTTCATTTTTTCAAGAAAATTTGCAAAACTGATTTTTTCAGGGACCTATTAATTTTTGAAATGACTGTGGGAGTCCTATATATTGGAAACCCAAAAAAGTGATACCATTTTAAAAACAGAACCCCTCAACATCTTCAAAATTGCTTTCAGTTAGTTTATTAACCCTTCAGGTGCTTTTCAGGAATGAATGCAAAGTGGCATAACAGGAATGAAGTAATGCATTTTTACAATCAAAATGTTGATAACTTTTGAACAGGCCACTGTACCCAGCATACTTTAAGGTGATTATATGGCCATGAATTGCTATGGCAAACATCAGGACCACACGCGAAAGATCTCAGGTGCCGATGGGGTTAAAGAGGGAGACCCCACACTCTGTTATCCATCTAGATGTTGTAGTCATTCACTACAGTATTTAAGGGGTTAAACAACTACAGTCGGTACCAACATTGATCGTGGCTAATGCAGCAAGTTGTCTGCTATAGTGTACAGCTGTCATCTGCTGGATTGTCACTTGTTGGAGGATGCTAGTCTCTTTTAACGCAAGTCAGTAAAATTACATATTGGTGGTCATTAAGGGGTTAAATAAGGCCTCGAAATAGGTTAACTTTATCTTTTACACCGCAATCACTGACATTTATATGATTTCAATAAGGCATGACATTATATTTGAAATTAGAGATGATAATATGGATCTGCAAATCAACGTTCAGTTGAATTTGATGAAATTTGCAAGTCCACAAGAATGAAAAGAAATTGCAATTTATTTTGTGCAAATCACCAAACAAATGTCCCACACCCTTTCACACAATACGGAGGATTACATGAGAGAGTGGGCTTACATGATGTCACTTGCAGCCATGTGGGCTTCTCCAAAATGCCTTTCAGCTTTTGCAACATGTCATCTAATGAAGCCAATTCAGGAGGAAGCATCATAGCCGCTATAAAACATGAATCAGGGAACACAGCAGTCATTTTATTGACTTACAACCTAAGGAGAGGAGGTCAGAGTGAATAGCTCAACATTAAAATTGGAGAACAAATGCAGAGCTGAAAAACATAAATATGGGAGTGGTAGATTAATGCACACAGTGAAGGAAATAATTATTTGATTTATTGCTGATTTTGTAAGTTTGCCCACTGACAAAGACATGATTTTAAGGGTAGGTTAATTTTAACATTGAGAGATAGAATATCAAAAATAAAATCCAGAAAATCACATTGTATAAATTCTATAAATTTATTTGCATTTTGCAGTGAGAAATAAGTATTTGATCCCCTACCAACAATTATGTGTTCTGGATACCACAGACCAGTTAGAAAAATATTTAGAATTGAGAGTCCTCAGTGGTTGATACCTTTTAATGGCTAACTGAAAAGATGGTAACAAATTTGCAAGATTTTGAGACTACTCAGGTCTCTTCATCAGGCAAAAACTAATACAGCATCTGAAGATTCACATATTTAAACACAAAACAGCACAGAAATAATGCAATAAATAAGACAAGTGATGTGAAGCAGAATTGTCATTATGGAAGAGGGATAAACATAAATATTGGAACAGTTCATAGGTAAGGAGTGTGAAAGTTTTATTGCCCTTTGGTTGGGGTCTGGAACTGTGCTGTGATGCCCCCAGAAGGTCTGAAGAGCAAATTCCTTAATTAATTCCTTAATGGCCAATTCAGCTGCTCTTTGTTTTACTGAGACCTGGTTGATTGACACCATCCCTGATTGTAGTCTGGATCTACCTGGTTTTGTTATCTACAGAGCTGACCGTGATTGTGTAGCTTCAGGTAAACAAAGGGGGGGGTGGGGTATGTCTCTACATCAACACTAGCTGGTGCTGTGATGTTAACATACTGGGAAAAGGTTGCTCTCCAGATCTAGAGTACCTTGCACTCAATTGTAGACCATTTTACGCTCCAAGAGAGTTTTCATCTATGGTTCTGGTTGCAGTATATATTCCCCCTCAAGCATCTGTTAAAGCTGCTATTGGTGAATTAGCTTGCAAAATATCAGAATGGGAGAAAGGATCTCCAGAAGCATTTGTGATCGTAATGGGGGACTTTAACAAAGGAAAACTCAACCTGGATCTCCCCAAATTTACTCAACATATAAACTGCTTCACGAGAGAGAACAATACGCTTGATCACTGCTATACTGTCTTAAAAGGGGCCTACAGGGCAGTGAGGAGAGCAGCAGTGGGCTTTTCAGATCATTGTCTAATTCATTTAATTCCAGCCTACAGGCAAAGGTTGAAAACATCCAAACCTACAGTTTATACAAAGAAGACATGGTCTGAGGAGGCAAAATTGCAACTGCAAGCATGCTTTGAATGCACGGACTGGGAGGTATTCCAGGAAACATGCTCGGGTCTGGATGAATGGGTTGATGCAGTGTCCTCATATATCCGTTTTTGTGAAGACACGTTTATTCCATCCAAATCTGTCCACTTTCGGGGAAACAACAAGCCGTGGTTTACAAATAAAGTCAGGTTGATCCGTAAGAGAAAAGAGGAGGCTTATAAAGCAGGCGATATTACTGAATTCAAGAAACTTAGGAACTCGCTATCTAAAGAGATCAAGTTAGCCAAACACGAGTATGCAAAGATTCTGGAGGAAAGGTTCTCATCAAAAGATACTAGATCTGCATGGAGAGGATTAAGAGAGGTCACCAATTATAAAAGCCACCCCACTATAGTGAACCCCAGCAGAAGTCTGGCAGCAGAGTTAAATGAATTCTACTGCAGATTTGAGGCAAGCTCTACACACAGTGGCTATTCATCTCTAAGCTCCTCAGTCTGTTCATATAAAGATCATTCATTGTGCAACACCCAAGTAGTGATCTCCGAGGCAGAGGTGATACGCATCCTGAAGGGACTTAAGGTCAAAAAGGCACCTGGCCCTGATGGTGTATCTCCAATGTGTCTGAAAGTATGTGCTACCCAGCTTGCCCCTATACTGACAAATATATACAATGTGTCACTGAAAGAGTGTGTTGTACCTCAGTGTTGGAAAAATTCCACAATTATCCCTGTCCCCAAGAAAGTGGGATCCTCTGAGTTGAACGACTATAGACCAGTAGCACTCACATCTGTAGCTATGAAAGTCTTCGAAAGAATTATGATGTCCCACCTGATAAAATTCACGCAGAAGCTATGGGACCCGCTTCAGTTTGCCTATAAGGAGAATCGTTCGGCAAACGACACTGTCAATCTGGCACTGAAGTACATTTTGGATCATACAGATGAACGGCACTCATATGTCCGGATTCTTTTCATGGACTTTAGCTCAGCGTTCAATACCATTGATCCGAATTTACTTCATAAGAAAATGGTAGCTCTTGGAGTCCCTCTCAACTTATGCTTGTGGATTTATAACTTCCTGACAGCCAGGATACAGAGTGTAAAAGTTGGACCATTCACTTCGGACACCTTGGTCACAAACATCGGGGCACCTCATGTGTTTTGTCCCCGTTAATGTTTTCTCTCTATACGAATGATTGCATCTCTTCAGCAGACTCAGTAAAAATCTTGAAATTTGCCGATGATATGACACTGATTGGTCTCATCAGGGGAAATGCTGAAGACTTGTATCGGAGTGAGGTGGAAAGAATATGTGACTGGTGTAAAGCCAATAATCTTGTACTCAACACTAAAAAAACTGCTGAGATGGTTGTGGATTTTAGGAAAGATCAACATGAGATACTTCCAATCTACATCCATGACGAAGTGGTTCTTAGGGTCACAGAGACCAAATTCCTTGGTGTTATCATCTCTCATGATCTTAAATGGGGGGAAAACGTGGATGCTGTTATAAGAAAAGCACAACAGAGGATGTTCTTCCTGCATCAGCTGAAAAGATATGGTTTGTCTAAGAATCTGCTGATCTTATTCTTTAATGCTGTCATCAGATCTGTGATTTGTTCCTCTCTGATAGTCTGGTATGGGGGAGCCACTGCGCATGACAAACTCCGCTTACAAAGGACTTTCAGAACAGCAGAGAGAATTATAGGCTCCCCCCTGCCTAAAATCCAGGATCTTTATGATAAGAGTATTCGATCCCACGCATTGAAAATTTCATCCGATCCCTCTCACCCGGGACACTCCTCATTCCAACTACTCCCTTCAGGAAGTCGCTTCAGAGTCCCCAAATGCAGTACCAACCGCCATATGAACAGCTTCTATCCACTCTCTGTTCAACAATTAAATCGTCATGTGTAGACTATATACTGTATCTGTCTTGTTAGATGTTACTTGTTGTATCTGTTGTTATATATTATGTTGCCTCTTTGCCACAAAGAATTCCTTGTATATATGTAATATGTACTTGGCGATAATAAATTTGATTGATTGATGTAAAAATGCATAAATCCATGTGACACATTCATTCCTGCACTGAGTGTGTCAAAGGTTGTCATAAATTTATACTCCCAGACCTTCCTGTCTCTCTAAGACTTGAAGTTACCTTTTAAAACAAGTAATTTAATGTCCATGATGCTATGACTGGGGATACAAAAATGTTTTGCCATAGGTAGATCCATTCTTTTTTCTCTAATTATGTGGCAATGAGATTTCATCCTTGTTCTCAGTTTTTGCCTGGTATCCCCCACATATAGACCCCCAGTTGGAAATTTAGTACAAATAATTAAGTACACCACATTAGATGTGATGCAGCTGAAAGTACCTGGGATCTTGCAGACCTGATGTGAGTTGGGGATCTTTATCTTGTCCGTGGTCATTATAAATGGACAGGTTTTACATTTTTCTGGTTGCAAGGAATGGTTCCTGTAGCTGTTGGTGGACAGCTACAGGAACCTTTCCTTGCAACCAGAAAAAATGCTTCCCAACAGCTATAGGAACCTTTCCTTGCAACCAGAAAAAATGGAAAACCTGTCCATTTATAATGACCATGTGATATTTGTTTTTCTTTTTTAAAAAATGTGCAAAAATTTCTACATTTCTGTTTTTTTTCACTCAGAATGGAGTGCAGAGTGTACATTAATGAGAAAAAAATGAAATTTTTTGAATTTACCAAATGGCTGCAATGAAACAAAGAGTGAAAAATTTAAAGGGGTCTTTATACTTTCCGTTCCCACTGTTTATATATATAATTTCCAAATTGGGGAGAATGCCAAATAAACCCTCTCTAGAAGATCATAAAATTTAACTTTTTTTCTGTTAATTAAAATAAAGTATATACAAATGGTATAAACATTTTTTTCCTAATCTGTTTCAAAAGTCTGCAGTTATTTCATGCAGTATTCCTGCTAATTTATATTTATAAAGTGTATAGCACCCTGTATGTTAATACATATTGGCAGAATAGGACAACAAATTTTAGAACCAGCATCCCTCATCATGTTTCACCGCAGTAGCGGCATTATCAGGGGATGGGACACAGATTAAGCCTATGTCTCATCCCCTGTTAATGACACTAATGAAGTGAAACATATTGAGGGGGACGCAGGTGCTAATATTTGTTGTCCTATTCTGCCAATATGTTTTAGCATACAGGGTGCTATACATTTTATAAATATAAATTAGCATGGATACTGCATAAAATAACTGCAGACTTTTGAGACAGATTAGGAGCAAAAAGTTTTATACTGTCTATCTACTTCATTTTAATTAATGGAAATGAAAGTTAAATTTTATGGTCTTCTAGTGAGGGTTTATTTGGGGTTCTCCCCAATTTGAAAAAAATTTCAATCAGGGTGGAGCCAATCAGAAACTCAGGGTGGAGACCAACAGGAACTCAGGGTGGAGACACTCAGAAACAACTTAGGTACAAGTATTTAGGTTAGCACAGAACTGTTCAGTGAACTGAATAGCTCAGAGGGAAGAGCTGCCACCTGTTGCACAACAGCTGCTGAGTTTGAATCCTGACAACTGGCGTCACTGTCGTACAAACTGAACATGAAGAGGAAGCCAGGGCTGCAGCTCACCTCAGACTTCATCTTCATGTTCAGTTTGTCTGAGGGTGGAGACAGTAAGCCAGCATTGATTGGGCATAACGAATCATTACACTGCATCAAAGCTTTGGTAGCGCAAGTGCCGACACCACAGGAATGCAGCCTGCACGTGAGGTAAATATAGACTTAATATTTTATCAGGGCCAAACATTTAGTTTTGTCCTAGTAGTGGACAAATCCTTTAAGGCAATAAGCACAAAACCTATGCTGTAGAAAGCTACATGAATTTATGCTCACTTCCACATTAAGGTATATTCACAGTTTTTTCTGAGCATTAAGAAGCGGATTTACTACAACATTCACATAAAAATTGCTTCAGTTACTCTTTGAATAAGCTTCCTATAAATTTTAACAATTTTTTTCAAAAATGTTAAACTGTATATATCACTAACAACGAGCAGAGAAACTGACTAAATCATTATTTTCTCCAGTTTTTGGTGAAAATATTGGCTCCTGAAGATCAGGGTCCCCAATATGCAAATTTCCCCTTCAACCAAGGGGGCATTAATATAAATTATTTCCTTTGGGTATTTACTTTTTTCTTCTTGTAATGCAGCCCAACTATAATAAGGCAGCATCTTAGAGGGGAAAAAGCAAACACCAACGGAGAACAAATAATGTCAAAACACCTCTAGCACTCAGAGCAATATCAAAAACGAAGTTGCTTCCACAAATATATTCATTTATTTCATCTTTTTATTTCATCTCTTTATGCACTGGGAATTCACAGCCAATATATAAACTTGTACAGCAGAGTATTAAAGCCCAACGTTTCGGCCTATCTGGCCTTTATCAAGGGTTAATTCTAAATAAACAGAAAAGAAAATTATAAAAAATTATAAAAAATGTAAAAAATGCAAAAAATACAAGAAATACAAATAATGCATGAAATAACAATATAAAAGTATAATATAGTCATACAAAAATTCCTAGCCAAAAAATACCTTCTGTACAAAAATACCCTGCATAAACAAATACCCTCTATACAGCGAAAAAAGGGTTAAAAAACTGTATAAAATTCCATACAAATAAACAAAATACCGCATAAAGAAAACATGCTGCTGAAGTCCTAGGACCTCTGTAGAACATTCTGAAACAAAACAAATTGTATCCTCCATCTTATAACATAAATAACAAAGAGAAAAACAAAGAGAAAAACCCCCTGACAAGCAGGTCAGAGACACCGAGACATAAAAGAAAAAAAAGGAAAAACGATCCAGCAGAGAGGGAAAAGGGATAAACGCAGTGAAAATGAAAAAAGGAAAGGAAGATAAAGAAAAAAAAGGAAAAAGAAAGGGAAAAAAAAGGGGAAAAAAAGAATTACCTGCACCTTGCCATTCGTGCACGTAGTGAATCCCAAAGAGCGTCCCCCTGCAGTGCAAACCGGACCTTTTCTAATGACGTGAAAGCTCACATGACCGGAAAACAGGTGTCAGCCAATAAAGGCCATAACAGTGAGTACGTCTGCACATGTGCTTGTGGTCCTCCGTGAAGATTACCTTATTTAGCCAAAGCAAAAATCCCGACGTGTGCAAAGGGCTCAATTCACACCAATGCGTTTAAATCAAAGTGCACATAACCGCATCCCAAGCAGTCCACAAAATAAAAATAATTTAGAAAAAGGAAAATGAAAATAGCTTAGAAAGAACCAATTCCCTACGTTATCTGGAAAAAAAAGGAAAAACAAATAATATTATTACCGATAAGAAAACAGAAACATACACTTTGTATAAATGCATAAAAATACATAAGATATTTAGGCCATCAAAAGGTAACCTCATATTCCCTGTTCATCCCCCATGGTTCTAAAGTTTGCAAAGTATATATCCAATACGCCTCCCTAGATTTTAATTTTTTAACCCTATCACCACCTCTTGTTAGAGGAGGAATACAATTGATTATCTGGTATTTTAATTGTGAGACGTTATGTCCTGCAGATAAAAAATGAGCTGGGATCGGCAATAATGTTTTTTTGCAACGAATCGTAGACTTATGTTGCGATATGCGGTCCAGGATATGCTGGGTAGTCTCACCAACATACCCGAGACCGCAAAGACATTTAACAAGATAAACAACGTATGATGACTCACATGTGTAATAACCCTTAACTGGAAATCTCCTTCCCGATCTCGGATGTGTAAATGTATCACCTCTATTAATATTGGAACACTGCAAACAGTGAAGGCATGGAAAAGTGCCTCTTTTCTGCGTAATTAAAGTTCTTTGTCTATCCAAGGGTCTGTCCGACCCAATGTCAGCCCCGACTAATTGATTCCTAAGATTAGGGGGTCTTTTATAACATGTAATAGGCAAGTGTTGAAACTCTGTAATCTCCGGATAAGAATCTTTCAAAACATGCCAATGCCTAAAAATACTCCCTCTAATAACACGTGTGAAAGGATGGTATGTGGTAATAAAAGGTATCCTACATCTATTCTGCTTCTGAGTAGAAGGAGTAGTCAAATTTATTTCAGAATCAAAACGTGACATCTGCGGGGGATAACCTCTCTGTATAAACCTCAAGGACATCTCCTCATGTCTGATCTTTCTCTTGGACGGATCAGATACAATACGTCCTATTCGATGTTGTTGTGACTTGGGGAGAGACTTTTTAACATGCACCGGATGGCAGCTCGAAAAATGCAAGAGGCTATTCTTATCCATAGGCTTAGTATATAAATCTATATCAAGAGTCCCGTCAGCCCCAATAGTTATGAGTGTGTCCAAAAAATCAATGCTAGACGAGCTCATACTCGCAGTGAATGACAAATTGGGAACTGCAGCATTAATATCTCGGATAAACTCATTGAGAAAATTTTGATCCCCCTTCCATATCATGAATACATCGTCAATGTATCTCTTCCAAAAGAAAGAATGTGTTTGAAAAAGTCTATTGCTATAGATGTAGGTATCCTCAAAAATAGCCATAAAAATATTTGCTTATGGACATGCCATATTCGACCCCATTGCAGTCCCGGTACGCTGTTGGTAAAACTGATCTGCAAACAGAAAAAAGTTTTGATGCAATACTACAGATAGCATAGCTAAACAAAATTGAAGTTGCTGTGGCGAAAAACTGGTGTGATTAGTCAAAAATTGATGCACAGCTGAGATTCCTCTATCATGATTAATACAAGTATACAAACTATTCACATCTAAGGTTACCAATGTACAACCCAAGGGAATGGGAGAAACATCGTGCAATTTAGTCATGAAATCCATGATATCCTTTAAATAAGAAGGGATATGAACAAGCATGGGAGTGAGAATCCAGTCGAGGGTCATAGAAAGTGGTGATAGGATAGAATTAATGGATGCCACGATAGGATGTCCAGGTGGATTTGTCAGGTTCTTATGCACTTGGCAGTACATAAAAAACTGGTACAATTGGATGTTGATTAATTAAATAGTCCTTAAGCTTGAGGTCAATGGTGCCATTAGCTACATAAGTATCTACTAATTGCTTAATGATTTTAGCTATATCACCAGTGGGATTACGGTCTAGGGGCATATATGCAAATCTGTCACTTGAGACTGAATAATAGACACATAATGGACTCTATCCATTAAGACTATTGCCCTGCCTTTATCAGTGGGCTTGATGACAATTTGTTTATTATCCCTTAATGACCTAATGGTATCATTTTCTACTGGTGTCAAGTTTCTATGAACACGCATTGACCCCTTGTTAACATCATTCAAAAAGAGTTTAATATCCTTTTCCACCAATGCTACATAAGTTTCTATGGGATGATAAACTCGAGGAGGTTGGAAACTACTAGGGCTATAAAGTCCCAATTCTTTAAGTCTAAATTGTGAACATGGTTCCATCTCTCTATCAGAGAAAGCTACATTGTTAGACTTATATGAAGGGACTCTGTTAAAATGTGCTTTCAAGCGTATAGATCTAAAAAACCAATGAAGCTCCTGATCTAATACGAAACCATTGAACGGAGGGGTTGGGCAGAGTGATAAACCCTTTTGCAAGACACTGAGTTCTGCCGGAGAGAGATTGTATGACGAGATGTTGTATACGATCTGGTCCCTACCTGAGAGCGGGTACGTACCCGCGAGACCTCGGTGACGGGAATGTCTGTGGCCCCGCCTCATTGGCCTCTTGTATAACGTCCCTTCCTCCATCCTAAAAAAGGAGTGACGGTCCTGGGTAAATAATCGCTTTCCGAACCTGACGAAGTTGAAGAATTGCCCCGGCGGTAGCCACCTCTTTCTCTGTAAAAAGTTGTATCCCGCCATCTATAAACTTGATCCCTGTGATAATCCTCTGTGTCCCGCAAGAATTTTGATTTCTTCCTTTCTTGCAATTGAATCCTGAAGTCCTCAATGGTTTTGTTAGTTTTCTCCAAAAGAATATCAAATTTCTCTGTAGAGTTCCACTTAATTGTTGCTTAAGAGTGGAAATATGTTCCCCCGTAGACACAATCTCCTTTTCAAGATATTCAATAGTGAGTATGATGATGTCCATGGAACATTTATTTAGAATGCCCTCAAACTTAGAACAAAAATCCGGTTTGTCTTGGAAAAGGGTGGGTCTTAGAGAAACACGAAGCCCCCTTGGTATCCTTTTAACTTTATGGTATTCAGCCAATGTTACATACTGCAGTTCCAAAGCTGTCTTTTTCCTAAGCTCCCTTTCCAGGTCCCGTGACCTAATCTCATCTGAGGGAGTGTGAAGAAACTCTCCAGGGATATTTACACGAGAAATTATCTCTTCAATTTCAGCCTATCCATAAGACACTGAATTAAAAGACATTTGTACGGCAATAAACGGTGCAGAGGACCCAATATAAACGGAGAACAGGCAGGCATGTTAGCATGATGTCATGAAACATTCCTCACTCTTGTTGCTTCCTGTCATTACAGTGCCAGGAGAGGATAGGAGTTGCCTCACGAAGGGTGGAGTTAAGCAAATAAATGTGGTGTTAGGCTGGCAAAACGCACCAAATAATAAAGATGATAATGAGGTGAGTTCGCAGCCTGGGGTCCACCGTGCAGAGATGAAGAACTGCTGCTCGGTAATGGCAGTGGTCATACGGCAAATAATAAATGAACACACGCAGGTTAGCATCACCCAGTGTGTACAGGAATGAGTTCTGTTGATTCACAGAACCGCAGTGCCGCACAGTGTAAATGCCAAAGCCTGTTAAACTCACAGGGCTCGGCCAGATGAGTGCTAGTATACAGACACAGGACTCTGCCCCAAGGACACGGGGTTAGAGTCCCTTTAGTCCACTAGCACTTGCCGCCGCTGCAGCGGAGCCAGCAAGAGACAAAGAAAAAACGCACTAGTGTGCACTGCACAACACTGGCGGAAGCCACTAACCACCCAGACTAAGGAGGAAAGGTCTAGATCTGTGCATGGCACCACACTGGAGGATGCAGCCACTAGGTGCCTTTTGCTGGATGGCACAATATGGGGCCGAGAGAGGTGCTGTGACTAGGAAGCACTGTGGCACTAGGCTTAGCCACTACAAGGCGCTGACTCAAACTAGATAACCTTGCAACATGTGTATCAAAGGGAGGGGTTTCATAATAAGTCATTCACCAGTTCCATGCATCCATTATCACACACACAAGTTATAACAACTGTCTATACTAGCGCATGGCCGAGCGGCCATGCGACTCTTTTATAGCAGCATCCTTCCGGGACCTTCCCAGTGGACCAATCCAAGCAGAAGTGGGACCTGCGCATGTGACCTCTGACCTCCAATGAGAGGTCGTCCCACAGGCATGCTCAGTAGGGGAAAAGCAGAACTTTGTCCCAGGAGCGTCCGTTTGCTGCAGACTCATGCATGATACAATAGCAGACCCAGGAGGAGCAACCAGACACCTAGCATCAGCCTGAGCAAAGCGCTGGGACCGAGGTCTCTGCTGAGCAGCCTCCTCTCTGGCTGGAGAGGAATGGGAGACTGTAGAAGGCAAGGCTCGAGTTCCCTCCTGTGCAGAGGCAGGAACCCGATGCCTAACATGTAGGAGAAGCGTTTGTCACATACAATGCTCTCCATCTACCATGGATGCAGGTGATTAGTAACAAAATGAAAACGAGTTTACACACCTTTACAATAAAATTAATGTACAGGTGCACAATACAATGTGGCCAATAAACAAATATATATATACTGTGCATCAGCGTCCTGCAAATAATCAAATTATCTTTTTTAATATCCAAATGACTTCCATCATTCTGGCTAGGGGAAAGAGAATAGTAACTAGAGGCAACAAACAGCAATATCTAACACTGCAATATAGGACTTTTTAGGCTACCTAAATTGTACAGTCTAAAAATCATAATTTTTGGAAGGGGGCAAATGCATGCAAAACTGTTGTTTATAGGCAGGTATTATGACTTATTGTGAGGCATCAGGTTCCTGCCTCTGCACAGGAGGAATCCTGAGCCTTGCCTTCTGCAGTCTCCCATTTAGTCCCAACTGCAGAGGAGCATGCTCAGCAAAGGCTTCGATCCCGGCAACTTGCTCAAGCTAGAGCTGTCAGATTGGTTGCTGCTGCCACCTCTGGTTCAGCTTTAGCAATCCGCACTAGCCAGCAGCGAGCAACTCCAGAGGCTAAGTCCATTTTGCACCCTACTGAGCATGCCCGTGGGACAACCTCTCATTGGAGGTCGGAGGTCACATTCTCAGGTCCTCAAGCAGCTTGGATTGGACCATCAGGAAGGTCCTGGAAGGCCGCTGCTATAAAAGGTTTGCATAGACTCTAGTATAGACTCTTATTGTATTTTGTGTGAGTGATGATGGATGCATGAAACTGGTGACTGACTCATTATGACTCTCCTCCCTTGGATACGCATGTTATAGGGCTATTAGAGTTAGAGTCAGCACCTACTAGTGACTTCATCTGCACCACTGTGCTTTCACGTCTCAGCACCTCACTCAGCGCCATATGGCGCCATCCAGTTCTGGGCACCTTCAGTACCGCATTAAGCGGCTGCATCCGCCAGTGCGACACCGTACACAGGTCTAGCGCTTTCCTCCCTTGTCCGGGTTGTTAGTGACGTCCGCCTGAGCGATGCAGTTCACACGTAGTGTGCCTTATCTATTCATTTGTTTCTTCCTGGCACCACAGTTGCTGTGCCAAGCACTAGTGTGTCTAGAGGGACTCTAACCAAGTGTCTCAGGGGTAGAGTCTTGTGATTATACACTAGCGCTCATGTTGCCAAGCTTTGTGAGCATAAACAGGCTACGGCATTTGTGTTTGGTGGTCGGGCAGCTCTGTGAGGTAACAAAGTCTGCCTCTGTACACACTAGGTGGAGTTAATCCCGTGTGTTCCTCTATTGTACCGCCATATAACATCTGCCATTCCCGAGCAGCAGTTAGCATCTCTGCACGGTGGACCCCAGGCTGCAAACACACCTAAATACCTTCTTTATTATTTGGTGCATTCCGCCAGCCTTTAACACTTATCACTTAAGGGTAATTGAAAAAGGGAAGACCTACTACAGGAAGACAATGCACTCACAACCAACTAACCCTTGTGCAGACCCTAGCCGTACAACTCAAAAACACAATCTTGGACCTGCTTCCTAAAAGGCTATCAAGGGGTTTCTCATACCACGTGAAAGACCAGAGTCCAGGCTGCAGGCAGCAACACAATGCCAACAAGAGGAGAGTAAAGTGTACAGATAGATAAACCAGTGTGATAAAATTAAAACACATTCATATAGAGTAGAAAAGCTAAGGAGAGCGGAAAGTAAAAGGAACAAGTATAATCTCCCAGAAACCTAAAGAGGTGAAAGGAAAAGGACCTTGGAATGAAAACAAATACAATCTTTGCAGAAATTCAACTGGTGTTTACCATGCAAGCTAAACCCCTTAGCTGAAGGGCTGGAACTCTTAAACTCAAATCCACCTTGGGATGTAGCCTGCAAGAAAGTACAGGGAAGGTTGAACATATTAAATCCAACCATTCAACCCAGAATGTGTATGTGTTAGAGCATACCAAAATGGTAAAATGGAAAACACCTGGAGAGGAGCAAAACAATAAGGGGAACAAAGTCATCAACATTTGGACAGGGAAAAAAGGAAATAGCTAAACAAGCAGGGGACCTGGCCATGCAACAGGTCAGCAGATCAAATTATTAAACCAAACTATGACAGCAAGTGGTGAAAATGAAAGAAGCTGTGGTGTTTTCACATGGATGGGTTCAACAATTATTATTGTGAGAATATAAAAAGCTTTGCCTTTTGCTAAATGAAGAAGCAATAGCTATTTTAGAAGCTGTTTAAAAATTAATACTTTTCTGTCTGCTGTACTTTATAAAATGTGAAGTAGTAATGGCCTCTCAATGGAAGTGAAAAAAACATCCATTTTTTGGGGTCTGCATTTGATTTGCTAATCATAAAATTATTAGACATGTCTCCAAAAATTATCCCCTTATTTCTGGAGATAGTGCCATTGTTTTAATATGAAAAAATGTTGGCTTGTTGTCATCATGTCTTTTCAAAAATTAGCCCTATTTTAAGTGCCATTTCTTAAGGGTGCAAAAACATGAGTGTATGTTTACAGAATCAGCATTGCAATCAAGTACTGTAGTGAAACCTCCACCAGGGGGAGCTGGTGAGGGAAGAGAGGTTACACACTAAGAGCAGCAACCCTGAGCAACAGCACAGGTGCCACAGGTAACGAGAGAGAATAGTCAGACGAACCGAGTCAGAAACTAGCAGGAGCAGACGTACCAGAAGTAGCAGCAATACACGTAGTCAAAATACCAAGCCGAGAGTCAGAAAGCCAGAACATGAGCACGGGTCCAAAACGTGAGACGAAATACGTGGTCAGGGTACAAGCCGGGGAGTCAGATGCCAGAGAAGGAACGTAACAGCAGAGACGAATACCAAGAGACGAGGTCATTAATCACTATGGGTCATACACGTGAATATCAGTCAGAGGCAGGAGGATCACCAAGGCACAAGGGTCAGAGGCTCTAAACTGGAAGCTTGAGCTATCACTAACACTGGTCAGCAGGCTGTGAGAGACTGAAATAGCCCAGCTTGCTCCAGAATGAGGCTGAGGAGATTAACTCCCGCATGACCAGTCCGGAGTGAAGACAGCAGAAAATAAACTCCGAACTGGACCATGACAAGTACTATGAAACACAGTTGTCAGCACGATGGTGTGCGTCTAGTCTGACTATGTACCAGCTGTAAGAGTAGCAGCTTAGATGAGAATTAAGATGTGACAGTTATGGTCAGCAATGACAGTCACTGCAGCAGCAACAGTTCAGTCAAGCACTATGAAATACAGTGAGAAGCCATGAGGTGTGTGTTTAGCCAGTGGCTGTGGCAGGAGCAGCATGGTAAAGAATTAAGACAAGTTAGGGGATGCTTTGCAATTTACAGCCAGCTAAGGCAGACCTAACATCAGCAGTACTACAGTATAGAAGACAAGATGTACACGGAGGAGATGTCTAGCAGAGTGTGGTCCTTCAGACTTGGTGGCAGCAGAGTAGTGTAGATGACATTCTATAGACAGACAGACAGATTGCACAGCTAATTTAATAATTGGCATTAACAGATGATGCATGAACGTCTGCATTGATTCATTTTGACAAATATTAGATTTTTGTCTCTTATAGTAGACTAGATGGAGGCCCAATGCTATTGCATCGGGAGGGCAGTAATGTCACAATGGGGGCAGGCTTTGCAGCATTGAGAATCTCTCCACCCCATGTGCTCACCGACCTATCCACTATCTCTTCCCCATGTGCTGATTTCTCCCGCCTGTGCTCTCTTTGACCTGTCTACCTCATCTGCTGTCTCTCTCCTTCCTGTGCTGTGTTCTCCCCTCATGTGCTGTCCCATTTGAGCTGTCTCCCCCTGTGCTCTGTCTCTCTCACATGCTTTGTTTTTGTCCTAGCGATGCTGTTGCTCTTCAAGAGTCTCATTTGCCCGTTGTTGTCTTCCATGTTGTGTCTTTGGTGCTTTCCTTTCATTGTCAATGGCGTACTTTTTAGGAGGAGCCATGTTGGCGTTGATATTTGCTTTCTAAAACAGTTTTCCCATGAACGAAAGTTCATTTTAAAAATTGTGTCTCACCATCTACAGAACATCCTGGGCAGGGGAGGAAGCAAAAGGCAATACTAATATTACAGCAGAGGATACATTTTGTGAGGTAAAATATTGTTTAAAAACAGTGAAATATTTTACCTCACAAAATGAATCCTCTGTGATCCCCTGCTGTAAAGTCAGTATTGTGTTTTGCTTCCTCCCCTGCCCAGGAGATGTGGTATGCTCCGTACAGGGTCAGACAGACAATTTTTAAAATTAACTTTTGTTCTTGGGAAAACCCCTTTAATGTGACTGGCTTCCTCTGCCTGTAGACACATCATGAATCTGCCGCCGGGATCAGCCGAATGATTCACTGCACCTGCGCGGAATTCGCTTGAAAATTGCCACAGATAGGAAAAAACTTGGCTGTTCATGTGGTGAAACTTTGCTGATGGGCATCAGTTATTCCATTGCTTGGTAAAACATATGGACCATCCTGTCATATATTGTAAATGGTGCGGTGTCTGCCTCAGTCATTTGTAAAATTTATAATCATGTGAAAGAAAATTGCACTTATGGAATAAATAAAATTTGGGATAAAAAATTAAAAATGTTGGCGCTTTTGATAATTTTTCTCTTGCTGACCTACCTTGAGCAGAAGCCAAACATTAGTTAAGTGTTGACTCAGCAGGACTCACAGTGGCCACCTGGTCATACATGAGGCTGGCAACTTTTAACTATGCAAAAGCTTCACTAATTGGGGAACTCATATTTCCTTGTTAATCAATTCTCCCACTCAAAACATTTCCTCTTAATTTTGGAAGCTAATTGATCTATTTAAAAAAAATTCTGTAACAAATTCATTATTTTTAATAATTTTAAAAACAATATTTCCATTTCTGACGTATTCTGCACAGCAAGACGGTGTAGAATATAGACAATGGCTAGTCTGACAATCAAATACTATATCTTTATAATCATTAGCATCACCTGCAGGTGAATGAAAGTCAGCACTGAGCCATGCCTGATTCATTTTGGCAAAGGTTAGGTTTTCCCCACTTTTGTCGGTTAATCTTCAGTATAGCAAAGCCAAAGCCATCGCTGCACTGAATACCATCATGGACCTTACACTGGAGGCTAGTCATGACTAGTGTTGAGCGATACTTTCTGATATTGAGAAATATCGGATCGGATTGGATCGGACAGATACCCAAAAAGTATCGGGTATCGCCGATTCCGATACCGGAAGCCCCATTCAAGTCAATGGGACAGAAATATCGGAATTAAAAAAAACCCTTTCTTTGCTTGCACATCCTGTTCGGGAAGGGGGAAGAGTGTGAGCGGTGCATGGGCGGACACTGTGCGTGTCTGTGTGTGCGGGCGGGGTCTGTAGTATGTATGTAGTATGTAGTATGCATGTATGTATGTTGTATGAATGTAGTATGTATGTAGTATGCATGCATGTATGTTGTATGAATGTAGTATATATGTATGTTGTATGAATGTAGTATATATGTAGTATGCATGTAGTATATATGTATGTTGTATGAATGTAGTATATATGAAGTTTGTATGTAGTATATATGTATGTTGTATGTATGTAGTATGTATGTAGTATGCTGTATGTATGTAGTATATATGTATGTTGTATGAATGTTGTATATATGTAGTATATATGTTTTGTTTTTTTTTACATTCAACTCATTAGCCGGATGATGGGACTACTACTTTCCCATCATTGGCTAATGTGTCAATCACTGTCATTGTAGCAGCCATAGCCCGATGGGACTTGTAGCCCCATCGGACGATGCCTGCACACACACCGGCAGGCCCGCACAGACCCCCGGCAGTCCGCACAGACCTCCGCCAGCCAGCACAGACCCCTGGCAGGCCCGCACAGACCCCCGGCAGTCCGCACAGACCACCGGCACAAACCGCACATCATGATGACATAATTTCAGCAGCCAATCACAGCCACAACAGTGGCTCATTGCACAATGGGGACTTCCGATTCCGTATCCGATATTGTAAAAATATCGGTACTCGGTATCGGAATTCCGATACAGTGAATATCGGCCGATACCCGATATTTGCAGTATCGGAATGCTCAACACTAGTCATGACTGTTCACCCATATCAAATTGGGACAGTCCTTGTGACTCTTCCAATTTGTTGATCCAGAACTACACAAGATTGGATGTGCAACTATGTTTGCTGAGGTGCATCGGTTTATTGCACTGGTAGATATATCATTTGGTCCATCATTTCATATATATTACAAATGGTGCTCCTGCTTACTTGTTTATATGTAAAATTGTTAATTTAGTAGAAGAAAATTGCAGCCATAGCAGTAAGAACAATTTGGTTTGATTTTAAACAATTTAACGCTTGCTCTAATAGCTGCAGAAAACACCCCACCTGTGCATGCATGTATGTTGTATGAATGTAGTATGTATGTAGTATGCATGCATGTATGTTGTATGAATGTAGTATATATGTAGTATGTATGTATGTTGTATGGATGTAGTATGCATGTAGTATATATGTATGTTGTATGAATGTAGTATATATGAAGTATGTATGTAGTATATATGTATGTTGTATGTATGTAGTATGTATGTAGCATGCTGTATGTATGTAGTATATATGTATGTTGTATGAATGTAGTATATATGAAGTATGTATGTAGTATGTATGTATGTTGTATGAATGTTGTATATATGTAGTATATATGTAGTATGTGTTTTGTTTTTTTTTTACATTCAACTCATTAGCCGGATGATGGGCCTACTACTGTCCCATCATTGGCTAATGTGTCAATCACTGTCATTGTAGCAGGCATAGCCCGATGGGACTTGTAGTCCCATCGGACGATGCCTGCACACACACCGGCAGGCCCGCACAGACCCCCGACAGTCCGCACAGACCACCGGCAGCCGGCACAGACCCCTGGCAGGCCCGTACACACCCTCGGCAGTCCACACAGACCCCCGGCAGCCGGCACAGACCCCCGGCAGGCCCGCACAGACCCCCGGCAGGCCTGTACAGACCCCTGCAGTCCGTACAGACCCCCGGCAGGCCCGCACAGACCCCCAGCAGGCCCGCACAGACAGCGCATCATGATGCGCACAGACCACGCATCATGATGACATCATTTCAGCAGCCAATCACAGCCACAACAGTGGCTCATTGCACTATGGGGACTTCGTTCCGTATCCGATATTGTAAAAATACCGGTACTCGGTATCGGAATTCCGATGCAGTGAATATCGGCCAATACCCGATATTTGCAGTATCGGAATGCTCAACACTAGTCATGACTGTTCACCCATATCAAATTGGGACAGTCCTTGTGACTCTTCCAATTTGTTGATCCAGAACTACACAAGATTGGATGTGCAACTATGTTTGCTGAGGTGCATCGGTTTATTGCACTGGTAGATATATCATTTGGTCCATCATTTCATATATATTACAAATGGTGCTCCTGCTTACTTGTTTATTTGTAAAATTGTTAATTTAGTAGAAGAAAATTGCAGCCATAGCAGTAAGAACAATTTGGTTTGATTTTAAACAATTTAACGCTTGCTCTAATAGCTGCAGAAAACACCCCACCTGTGCTCTACTGTGTAGGAGTATGTGGCCAACTCCATGGAGTAGTCATTGAGTTTGAAAGGTCCCACAACATCATTGTGTGGAGCCACAATTAAATAAAGTGAAAGTACATATTTTTATGGCCCACTGGTTGAATGTTTTGAGTTGCGGCAATGCAAACCGCAAACAGGACAGATAATAGTTAAATAGCACAACTGGGAACTAGGTTTGTATCAAATCTAGCTGGTGTGCATCCACCTCAGCCAACTTATCTTTCACCTTCTCTTCACCCTCCTCATCCAACATCATCCCATATCCAACAGCACCATGGTGCAACATTGCATCAACTCCTCAATGTCAGTCTTTTCATTCTTGTAAGCTTAAGTTCTGCCAATCTGTTTTACAGCTTATGAGCACTGGCGGCCAGAGTTATGCAATAAACAAGTTGATCTTCTACATCAGGCAGCAAGACTCACAGGGGATGCGTTTCCATTGACTTTAACCTGGGCTTTTAAGTAAGTAACAATCCCCAGAACATTGAAGCTGATCTGCACTTGGGGAAAGTAACACATTTTCTCTACATCATTCACATTCTAAACTTCATCATGCAAAATGTTTTGAAGAAATACACTTGTAAAAGGTAATACCAAGGTACATCTACACTGTTATGTCCATTTCCAAAATGTACTCTACGGACCTTTGGAAAAGTAAGCTTGTCTGCCTGAAAACTGCCTGATTTTCAAGGATTTTGCAACATAGAAATCAAAGTTGCATTTATTGGAGCATCTCTAGGAGAAACAAAGCAGTGATTGATTATAACATTCAGCAGGGAAATTGGAGCTTGGCTTTCTTTGAATTCCTCCATGAGCAGATGATGAGGGTCTCTTGCAGCCTTCTGCTACACTTTGAAGAGGCTACTAATTATGTCAGTAAGTATAACTGTGGCATTAATAATTTCATGCCACTAATTGGAAAAAAACTCACAAGGATGCAATGAGGCATGGAGCAAGAGCAGCAACTTTTTATATATTCAACTCTATTCTCCTTACATGTTTCACTGTTTACATTGCTTCATCAGGGAAAGAATACGGGCAAACAGACATTAGCCACTTTTCTTCCCATGATTAATATAGTTTTCCCATGAATGTTACTAGGTAAGCCTCTCTCTCTTTGTTTATTTTAATTTGCGCTTAGCCAAAATCAGTTTTAGTTTTAATATTGTCTCTAGTATTATATTTTATGATCAGTGGAAGATGTAGTCAGTTTTTGCCTTCATGTTCATTAGTAAATATGAAAATCATTATGACTATCACAACATCAGGTCTAATTTTTGTAAATATATCTTTTCTTTGACAAATTTCCTGAGTCCCAACCTTGTGATTTGAAAGTTCTGGCCCAGTTTACCATGGGTGGATTAACTTGTCTTGCCTCCAGTATAGTATCAGAGGGTATATTAAGGGCAGCAGATTGCACTGTCACATTCAAGCAAACCAGAATATTCTAATAGTCTACATTTCCGTGTGTAAAACTTTACATTTGTCAAAATGAATCAGATTTAGAATTCCCATGAAAATATAAATATTTCTTTTAACAATCATTTAAAAATATTGAAAAGTTCTATTATGTGTGTGCGTGTGTATGTGTGTGCGTGTGTGCGTGTGTGTGTGCGCGTGTGTGTATATATTAGATTTAAACTGTCACTTGAAATTTTTATCAGGATATCTAATATACTTCTAGAATGGTGATTTAGCAAAGCGTCGGAGTCTTGTTATTGACCAGGAAGAACTTTTAATGTCATTTATGGAATATATGTTTTTTTTATTTGATAACTTGTTTTATTTCTTTTAATAAAAATTCAAGTACTTCTGATCTTTCAGCTACACAGTTTTTGATGATACAGTGTGCTGAGTTTAGCAATATCTTTATCAAAGGCAGTATGTATCAGTTGACATCTTCTTGAACTTGAACACTGCATGTTTGTGGCAGTAAGGATAAGAATGAATATTTAGTATCATTTCAGAATAAATTTTACACACAAGTCCTGCATTAGACATGGAAGCATTATACTTGATATGCTGGGATTTTACATTAAAAATAAAAACATAAAAAATGTGCACAGCTCTGTCACATTAATTTTACACTGCAATATTGAAAGCAATTTAAATGCATTAAAGCATATTAGTCTATAGATGTTGTAGAAACTAGTACCATAGCAACTAAAGTGTTTTGCAATTGATTACAGTGACCTTTGCTAAAATATCTATCAGAAAATATTAAATGTCAAGAAAGTATATGAACTCTACTTAACATAAGCCACATTTCACTATTCTACTTAAGCTAATAGAGTAAAAAAGAAAATTGTATAAGTACCTTATTATAAGCCAATTACAACACATTGTTGAGAAGAGAAATGCAAAATCAACACAATTGCTGTTATGTAAGCAGGGAGGTAAATGAGGTGGTTCATGGTTTTCAGTTGCACTAATAGCATAATATTCTGTACTATTAAAAAAAAATGTTGATACCCTTTAACCAATCAGAAAACCATTATTTAATCAGTGTAGGAACATTCTTACAAAAAAAATGCAGTTTGGCGAATGAAAAGTTTTCTAAAATGTGAGTTTATCCTAAGTCATGTGACAAGGCTCTTTAAAGGGTCGACATTGACTTTTAGGATTGCTACTTCCAATAGGTGGCACTAGAGTTCTAGTCCTCTTCCTCGCTGAAGAGACAATTTGCATATTTTCCAGAGGAGCATTGTGGCTTAAATTCTCCTCATCTCGGTATGCTTAGCATGTCAATCTCCGCAAGGAGAAACAATACTTCTATATCGGTCGGACGCCTCATACACAGCCAAACTAGATCTCACACTTTGCACTGATTAGGAGCAGAACCCCGAAACACAGTGTCTGCAAATTGAGATTCTGGTTTGGTTTTTATCCTAAGTCATGTGACAAGGCTCGTTAAAGGGTTGACATTGACTCTTAAGATTGCTACTTCCAATAGTTTGCACTAGAGTTCTAGTCCTCCTCTCTGAAGAGACAATTTGCATATTTCCCAGAGGAGCATTGCGGCTTAAAGTCTCCTCATCTCATCCTCATGCTTAGCATGTCAATCTCCGCAAGGAGAAATTATACTTCTAAAATTTGAGTAGAATTCAATTAAATTTGCATATATTTGCACCATCCATGCTGCCAATATATTGGATAACTAGCTTTGTATAGGGACAGACTGCAATCTCCAGGTTATTTTCAATGTAAGCAGTGGACTGTTTTGAATTTCTATTGTTTAATCAAATATCACCCATAATCAAAACAAAAGGAAACATCAATTGCAACACATGTTGTCTGTGCCATACATCAGTTGCACATCATGAGCTTTAAAACTGCAACACACATTAGTAGTAATAGAAGTAGTAGTTGCAATTAAATCCAAATTCTGAATTCAAGGCTTGTTTCGGTTTGTAAATTAAAGCATGATGATTATGTTTTGAGATGCACCATTTTTAAATAGCAAAGACTACCTCATCCTGAAACTTTGACACAAGAGATTACTGTCATGATCCAGGGTGGATCTGACAGATTAAAAGCACAAGTAACCTTTTTTTTCCTTTGGCTGTGTGCAAAAGTTTGCTCAGGGTTGGTTTTGTATCCCGGTGGCCAGTATGGTCATTGCACTTGTGGGTAGAGATAGTTTTTCCACGGTGGCCAGTATGGTCATTGCACTGGTGTTTTTAGAGATAGTTTGCCCCAGTGGTGGTTAGAGTAATTGCATGGGAATCATTAACAGGTGTGTTTGCTCTATAAAGGTGTGTCACTGTGCTCACTGACGTTGGGGATATTATTATTGTTGGGCTTTTCAATGAGCCTGGGTGATGGAAGGAGCTGGATGGGGAGCTGGAGGAGAGTCCAGGGCAGCTCATTTAGAGTCCTGGAGTGGCAGCTATGGTGTCAGCGAGGAGTTCATGTAAAGCATGGTGGAGTGGCAGCTATGGTGTCAGTGAAGAATTCCTGCAAAGCTTGGTGGAGTGGCAGCTATGGTGTAGAGCTGCACTCAGTTTGCTGGACTCTGTTACTGAGAGCTGCCCTCAGTTTGCTGGACTCGGTTGCTGGACAGTTGCACTCAGGTGCTGGACTCTGTTGCTCCAAGGCGGCACTCAGTGCTGGATGCTGTTGCTGTAAAGCTGCACCCAGGTGTTGGACACAGTGGAGGAAGATGCACTCAGGTGTTGGTCTCTGTTGCCAGGAGCAAGTGCATCAGAGCAAAGCTAAGTGTTTCCCTGTTTGTCACTTTTCCTCATGTTGGTGTTAGTGCAGCAGTGGGGCCAGTGACTGCGCCACCCAGCTCCCTAGCAAGGGATAGGTGTAGGGTGTGCCAGGGCTACAGGTTCCTGAGCGGCGCCCGGTGCAGAACCGGCATAGGGAACGTTAGGAGCGTTAGGGACACTGACTCAGGGGAGTGCAGGAGGTCTCCACGTCCCCTGTTCCCTATTGCAGGGCCCTCCATTGTAAATGTTTCCCTATCCTCTTTGTCTGGTTGTATTAGTTACCGGCGTGCGGGCCGTGTCACACTGGACAATTACACGTGCCGCGTCCTGTTGTTTCAGTTACAGGCCTGCGGGCCGTGTCACACAGGACCGGGCACATGACAATTACTAGGGATGAGCAAGCACTATAATTCTCAGATGCTTGTTACTCAAATGCTTGTATGCTTGTTTAGAGTATAATCAGAGCCAATGGTGAAATCCAAGCTTTTTTTGGCAGAACCTACAACAATGCTGAATGAAGGAGAACAGCATGGGGAAGACCACTAAATGCATTTCTGACTCCCAGATCACTGCTGAGAACAATGGTGTTACAATGTTACCACATCTTAAGGACTGACAATAAAACATTAAAAATTTATAAGATATTAGATTTTACAGGAAAAAAAATTAACAAACATTTTTTCCTGTATAATGACTTAAACCAAAATTTAATTAAACCAAAATATTTTTTTTATTAATTTTTATTACATTTTTATGATTTTTTTTAAATAAAAAGTGGAAATTTCAGTGTAATTTGCAAAAACAGCAAGAACTGCCAAATATGGGAGATGGAAGAGGGACTCAGATACACTAAGTATTAGACATAAAGAAGGGCCTCATGCACATTATGTTCAAATTATCATGTAGTGGTACTCCTACATTCTTAAAAGTTTCTCGCAAAGTGCAAAGCCAGAAAAGAATTATAAGTAGGGTCATCCAGCCATCCATAGACCCTTGAAGGTGACAACTATAGGGCCTCATTCCAATGTTGAAAGTTAAAAACACTGTCCTCTGCTGGTGTTGTAAAGTTGGGGCTAGTCCAAGTTTTGCTCATTTATTGTCAGAGTGAGCCGATCAGTACTTTCTGTTGACAGGGACACCTCATGCCAGGCATACAGCTTTGATACCCAATAGCTGAAGGTCGCAGAGAAATTAGGGGGTATGCTGGCTTTGTCAGCCAGGTATTGCTTGACCATCATTAAAGACTTTTCCCTCCTTGTCAAAAATACCCAGTCACCAGCTGCTGGCTTGTGCGGATTGCCAAAGCTGACCCAGAGGTGGCAGCAGCAACCAACCTGACAGCACTAGCCTGAGCAAGACTCTGGGAATTACATCTTTCCTGAGCTGGCTCCTCTGCGGCTGGAGAGGAATGGGAGACCGCAGAAGGCAAGGCCTGGGATTCCTGCTGTGCAGACGCAGGAGCCCGATGCCTAACATTACCCCCCTCCTAGGGCTCCCTCCCCCCTGTGCCTCGTTATGCTCAAAGGCCGCAATGAGCAAGGGAGTACCAATATTCTCCACAGGTTCCCTAGTCCTATCCTCTGGGCCATGACCCTTCCAGTCCACTAGATAATATTTTTTGCCCTGTACCAGCTTACCCCCACGATGGCATTCACCTCGTACTCGTCCGAGGACAAGCTTGATGTCCCGGTAGGTGACTTTGAAAACCAGGACATGTGAACGGGCTTAAGGAGGAACACGTGGAAGGTGTCAGTGATACCCAGTTGTAAAGGAAGAGCTAGACGGTAGATCACAGGGTTAACCTGCTCGAGGACCTTGAAGGGACCAATAAAGCGAGGTGCGAACTTAGTGGATTCAACCCACAGCCTGATGTTATGGGCAGATAACCAAACCAAGTCACTCGGAGGAAAGGACAGAGCGGGGCGCCGGTGAGCGTGAGAGGAAACCCTCATTCTCTCATTGGAGGCCCGGATAGCATCCTGAGTGCGGTCCCAAATGTCACTTGCCTCCACCGCCCACTCTGCCACCCTAGAGTCGGTGGACGACATGGACATTGGCACAGGAACGCGCGGATGCTGGCCGTAATTAAGGAGGAATGGGGTCTGACCAATGGAGTAGGCCACAGCATTGTTCAAAGCGAACTCTGCCCACGGCAGCAAGGATGCCCAGTCATCCTGCCTGGTCGAGACAAAATGTTGTAGATATGTGACCAGGGTCTGGTTGGCTCTCTCTACCAACTCGTTCGTCTCGGGGTGATAGGCCGAGGAGAGGTTCAGCTCCATACTGAGCAGGTGACATAGCTCTCTCCAAAACCGAGAGATGAACTGGCGACCCCGGTCACTGACAATCTTGTCCGGCATGCCGTATAGGCGGAAGACATGTTTAATGAACAACACTGCCAGGCCCCGTGCAGAAGGTAACCAAGAGAGTGGTACCAGATGCACCATCTTGGAGAAATGGTCGGTGACAACCCAAATGACCGTGCTGCCACTGGACTTGGGCAGTCCCACCACAAAGTCCATAACGACCATCTCCCAGGGCCTGTCCGCTACCGGCATGGGGTAGAGTAGCCCAGCAGGCCGCTGCCAAGAGGACCGATTCCAGGCACAAGAGACACATGCCTATAGTCCCTGACGTCACGGGCCATATGTAGCCACCAGTACGTCCTCGCCTGTAGCTCAGAGGTTTGTTTTGTTCCAAAATGTCCACCCACCCTGGATGAATGAGCCCAAGAGAGGACCTCCAGTCGCAGACGGGCAGGGACAATAGTCTTGCCCGGAGGTACAGACTCAAGGGCGACCGGAGCCACGGTCCTCAGCCGAGGCTACTCCTCCTCCGATGACACCACGGAGCAGGAGAAAGCATCAGCCCGGAAGTTCTTCTCCCAGGAGAGAAAATGCAGGGTGAAGTGGAATCGGGAGAAGAACAAGGACCATCTGGCCTGGCGAGAATTTAGCCGCTGGGGTGTTTGTAGATAAACCAAGTTCTTGTGGTCGGTGAACACCTGGAAAGGGTGGCGAGCTCCCTCCAGGAGGTGTCTCCACTCTGAAAAGGCCAACTTCATCGCTAGCAACTCCATGTCCCCGATGGAATAATTCCTCTCCGCCGGTGTGAAGGTCTTGGAGAGGAAGAAGCATGGGTGCTACCGACCTTGCGAGTCCTTTTGGAACAGGACCGCTCCAGCACCAACGGAAGAGGCATCCACCTCCAGAATGAAGGGTTTATCCACATCGGGGCGATGTAGAATGGGAACACTAGAGAAATGGAACTTAATAGAGGAGAAGGCGTTGGAGACAGGTTCCTATCACAACTTGGGGTTTGCACCCTTCTTGGTGAGGGCTACCAAGGGGGCTTACAAAGTCGAGAAGTGAGGGATAAATTGGTGATAGTAATTTATGAACCCCATGAAGCGCTGCACCGCTTTGAAAGAATGGTGTTCCTGCCAATCCATCACCGCTTGTAGCTTGACAGGATCCATGGTCAATCCCTGAGTGGAGATGAGATAGCCCAGGAAAGGCAAGGACTCCTGCTCAAACACACACTTCTCCAACTTGGCATAGAGGGAGTTTGCCCGCAGAAGGTCGAAAACTTTGCAAACATCTCTCCGGTGGGAGTCAATATCTGGAGAATAGATGAGGATATCTTCCAGATAGACTACCACCAAGGTAGTAAGCATATCCCAGAAGATATCGTTCACAAAGTCTTGGAAGATGGCCTGGGCATTACATAGCCTGAAGGGCATCACCATGTATTCATAGTGCCCATCCCTGGTGTTAAATGCTGTCTTCCATTTGTCCCCCTCACGGACGCAAAACAGGTTGTAAGCCCCCGGCAGATCAAGTTTGGTAAACACTCTCGCTCCCCGTAGCCTATCAAACAGCTCCAATATCAGGGGCAGAGGATACTTATTCTTAACGGTGATGGCGTTAAGACCCCAGTAATCGATGCAGGGACACAGTTCCCCACTCTTCTTTTGGACAAAGAAGAATCCCGCCCCTGCTGGTGACACTGACTTCCTAATGAATCCTCTTGCCAAATTCTAACTGATGTATTGAGACATGGCCTGTGTCTCCGGTAGAGATAGGGGAAAGACTCGACCCCAGGGAGGCTCAGCACCAGGCAAGAGGCCAATAGGAAAGTCATAGGGGTGGTGCGGAGGAAGTGTCTCCGCCGCCTTCTTGGAGAACACATCTGCATACTGTTGATAGTGTTTGGGGAGAGAAGAAAGATCTGCAGGGACTTCGGTGGAAGCAACCTGAACGCACTCCCTCTGACATCTACCCTCACAGGTTTTACCCCAACCAAGCATCCTCCCCGAGGGCCACTCTATATGGGGAGATTGGAACCACAAACAGGGAACCCATAAAAGGACCTGATCGATATCCTCGGGCATGATGAGGAGGGATATCATCTCCCGATGAGATGGAGACACCGAGAGTATTTGTGGTGGGTAATTTGTGAGGGTAAGGTTGTGCCGTTGTGCTGTTCACCACCCTGACGGTGACTGGCTTGGCCATCATGACCAGAGATATTGTGTGCCATTTAGCGAAGACAGAAGACATGAAATTGCCCTCCGCTCCGGAGTCCACGCAAACCTCCACCGCCAGAGTGGATGAACCGACCTCAAGCGTTCCCTTAAAGGTCAGCTTGGAGGAAAATGCTGCTGATTCTAGTGAACCCCTTCCGACGTCCACTAGAGGCGAGCATTTTCCCGACCGCTGTGGGCACCGGTTGGCAAGGTGACCAGACTGCCAGCAAACATGACAGACCACAGGTGCTCGAGCAGACATGGACCATGATCCCGCACAAAGAGCCCCCGGAGGCTCGGACGCCCGATCGGGAGGTTCCAGAGGTTTAGCGAAACTAGGTGCCAACCTAAACCTCTGCCTACAGTGGGACCGCTCCATCCTTCGCTCGATGAAGCAAAGGTCTATACGGGTGGAAACAGTGATAAGCTCCTCCAGTGTGGCAGGAACCTCCCTGGTGGCCAGAGCATCCTTCACATGGTCAGCCAAGCCTCTCCAGAATGCCGGAATGAGGACCTTATCTGGCCACTCCAACTCAGAGGCCAGTGTCCGGAACTGGATGGCAAAGTGGCTGACCATGGACGAGCCCTGTGATAATGCCAGCAGCCGGAGCGTGGTGTCTGGGTGACTTGTGTTCCCAAGAAACCTGCTTCAGAGTGGCCAAGAACTGCGAGGCACTCTGCACCACATGATCACCATGCTCCCATAGTGGTGTGGCCCACTCCAAAGCCCTGTATAGCCCACTGGGTCACAAAACCCCTACAAGAGGCACTATCACCTGAGAACTTCTCGGGCAGTGGGAGGTGAGACAAAGTCGGAGCAGGGATGGCAGTGGTCACACCGGAGACAGCCTCTGTGGCTGCCTGGAACGCGACTGCAGTAACATCCACAGCTGAGGTTGGACGCTCAAGAGCCTCCAGCTGCCAGATGTACTCAAGAAGTCGCTGCTCGTCCGCCATTACTAGCCAGACCCTGATTCTAGTACAATGTTAGGGTTGCGGATCGCACTAAATATAAAATATAAGGAAGTGCGATCGCAACCCGGGGTCCACTGTGCAGAGATGGAAAATTGTTGCTTAGTAATGTCAGAGTAGTAAAAGAACACCGCCCGGTTACCCACTGACCCAGTGTGCACTGGGGCGAACTCTGTTACTCCGCAGAGCCGCTGAAAGAAACACCAGAGCCTGTTAACACCACAGGACTTGGCAGAAGGAGCGCATAGCATAAGGTTCACAGGACTCAGCTTTTAGACCGCAGGACTGGAGTCCGTTTAGACCGCTAGCACTCGGCGCCGTGACTGCGGTGCCAGCAAGAGTCACTAAAATAGCTAACGCGTGCAAGTGTGCACAGTGCTGCTGTCACTTGCGGTGGTAGTGCCCAGCAGTGGGCGACACCATCGTATGCTACTGTGCGAGTGCTATGAGCACTGTGGCGGAAGCATAGCCACCTGTTGGCACTGACTCAAATACTCTAACTCATGCATATCAAAGGAGAGGGTAATTTATTGAGTCATTCACCAGATTCATGCATCCATCATCACACATAGCAACAACATTATGAGTCTATACTAGCGCATGGCCGAGCGGCCATGTGAACCTTTTATAGCAGCGTCCTTCCGGGACCTTCCTAGTGGTCCAATGGGAGCAGCAATAACACCTGAGCACGGACCTCAGAGCTCCAATGAGGGGACTTCCCACTGGCATGCTCAGTGGGCCGAAATAAGGACTTAGTCCCAAGAGCTGCTCGCTGCTGGCTATTGCAGGTTACCATAGCTGAACCCTGTTTGGCAGCAGTAACCAAGCCAACAGAAGTAGACTGAGCAAGACGCTGGGAATGATGTCTCTGCTGAGCAGGCTCCTCTGCGGCTGGAGAGGAATCAGAGACCGCAGAAAGCAAGGCCCTGGATTCCTGCTGTGCAGAGGCAGGAATCCAATGCCTAACACCTGGGAAATCTGTGTTTCTTAATCTGTGAAGCTTTTATATAGCATGTATGACCAGATCACAGTCAATGCTTCCCTGAGTGTTTGGCCTCTGAGCAGGGCAGGTCAAAAAGGGAAACTTTATTAGAAATGTCTATATTTTTTTAAATTTTAAGCCAAAATTCTTTGAATTCCATAAGTGAAAATTTCTTTCACAAAATTAACAATTTTACAAAGAATGGAGGCAGTAGCACCTATTACAATATACTGTATATGACATGATGAACCAGGTGGTTTATGTGCTGTTGCAAAACTAATGCACTTCCGCAAACAGAGTTGCAATGCCTGAATAGTCAAGTTCAGTCTTACCTAGATTGTGCTCTTTCTCAAACAGATACCCTGAGCCTTGTTCTTATGGATTTCTATGTCAACAAATTGGACCAGTAGCAAGAACTGGTCCTGTTTGATATTAGCATCCTGTCATGTCCAATCTCCAGTGTATTATCAGTGAAGGTGTTCATCATGGCCAGTGAATTTATCACATCAAAATTGACCAGGTAGTGCACTACAAATGCGGAAAACCTAACATTTGTCAAAATGCGTATGATATAAATAAACACACACTTTCATGTATCAGTGGCTGATGCCAATGAGCAAATCAGCAAGACCATCTATATGTCTGTTTATATGTACATCATATACAGGAGGGATAGCTAATGCTAGAGAAGAGAGAGAGGATTAAAACATATTTAAATAAACTGGAGCAGTGGGCAGCAATTAACAGAATGGTTTTTAACAGGGAAAAATCCAAAGTACTACATCTGGGCAATAAAAATGAAAAAAGCATATACAGAATGGGAGGAATAGGGCTAAGCAACAGCACATGTGAAAAAGACTTGGGTATACTAATAAATAATAAACTCAGCATGAGTCAACTGTGTGATGCAGCAGCAAAAAAAGCAAACGCAGTTCTGCAATGTATTAACCCCTTCACTACCAAGGGTGGTTTGCACGTTAACTCCCGGGCCAATTTTTACAATTCTGACCACTGTACCTTTATGAGGTTATAACTCTGGAACGCTTTCATGGATCCCAGTGATTCTGACATTGTTTTCTCATGACATATTGTACTTCATGTTAGTGGTAAAATTGCATTCAAATAACTTGCGTTTATTTGTGAAAAAAACGGAAATTTGGTGAAAATTTTGAAAATTTCGCAATTTTCCAACTTTGAATTTTTATGCCCTTAAATCACAGCGATACAGCACACAAAAAACTTAATACATAACATTTCCCACATGTTTACTTTACATCAGCACAATTTTGGAACCAAAATTTTTTTTCCTTAGGAAGTTATAAGGGTTAAAAATTGACCAGCGATTTCTCATTTTTGCAACACCATTTTATTTTTAGGGACCACTTCACATTTGAAGCCACTTTGAGGGGTCTATATGATAGAAAATACCCAAAAGTGACACCATTCTAAAAACTGCACCCCTTAAGGTGCTTAAAACCACATTCAAGAAGTTTATTAACCCTTTAGGTGCGTCACAGGAATTTTTTGAATATTAAAAAAAAATGAACATTTAACTTTTTTTCACAAAAAAAATACTTCAGGTTCAATTTTCTTTATTTTACCAAGGGTAACAGGAGAAATTGGACTGCAAAAGTTATTGTGCAATTTGTCCTGAGTACGCTGATACCTGATATGTGGGGGGGAACCACTGTTTCGGCGCATGGCAGACCTCAGTAGGGAAGGAGCGCCGTTTGACTTTTTCAATGCAAAATTGGCTGGAATTCAGATCGGACGCCATGTCGCGATTGGAAAACCCCTGATGTACCAAAACAGTGGAAACCCCCCACAAATGACACCATTTTGGAATCTAGACCCCCCAAGGAACTTATCTAGATGTGTGGTGAGAACTTTGAACCCCCAAGGGCTTCACAGAAGTTTATAACGTACAGCAGTACAATTAAAAAATCATATTTTTTCCACAAAAATGATCTTTTCACCCTCAATTCTTATTTTTCCAAAAGTAACAGGACCCTAAAAGATATTGTGCAATTTATCCTGAGTACGCTGATACCCCACATGTGGGTGTAAACCACTATTTGGGCGCATGGCAGAGCTAGGAAGGGAAGCAGCGCCATTTGACGTTTTTGGCTGGAATTGAGATCGGACACATGTCGCGTTAGGAAAGCCCCTGATGTACCAAAACAGTAGAAACCCCCCACAAATGACACCATTTTGGAAACTAGACCCCCAAGGAACTTATCTAGATGTGTGGTGAGCACTTTGAACCCCCCAGTGCTTCACTGAAGTTTATAACGTCAGGGCGTGAAAATAAAAAAATCTTATTTTTTCCACAAACATGATCTTTTAGTCCCCATTTTTTTATTTTCCCAAGGGTAACAGGAGAAATTGGACCCCAAAAGTTCTTGTCCAATTTGTCCTGAGTACGCTGATACCTCATATGTGGGAGAAAACTACTGTATGGGCACACGTCGGGGCTCGGAAGGGAAGTAGTGACGTTTTGGAATGCAGACTTTGATGGATTGGTATGCGGGTGTCATGTGCGTTTGGAGAGCCCCTGATGTACCTAAACTATTGAAACTCCCCACAAGTGACCCCATTTTGGAAACTAGACCCCCCACGGAGCTTATCTAGATGTGTGGAGAGCACTTTGAACCCCCAAGTGCTTCACAGAAGTTTATAACGCCTGGGAGTGAAAATAAAAAAAACATTTTTTTCCGCAAAATTATATTTTTGCCCCCAATTTTTTATTTTCCTAAGGGTAACAGGAGAAATTGGACCCCAAAAGTTGTTTTGTAATTTGTCCTGAGTAGGCTGATGCCCTACATGTGGGGGTAAAACACTGTTTGGGCACATGGCAGAGCTTGGAAGGGAAGGAGCACCATTTGACTTTTTCAACACAGAATTGGCTGGAATTGAGATCAGACGCCATGTTGCCTTTGGAGAGCACCTGATGTGCCCAAACAGTGGAAACCCCCAATTATAACTCAACCCTAACCTCAACACACCCCTAACCCTAATCTGAGCCCTAGCCCTAACCCTAGCCCTAACCCTAACCCTAGCCCTAGCCCTAACCCTAACCCTAGCCCTAACCCTAGCCCTAACCCTAACCCTACCCTAACCCTAACCCTAGCGGGAAAATGGAAATAAATACATTTTCTTTTAGTTTTATTATTTTTCCCTAACTAAGGGGGTGATAATGGGGGGTTTGATTTACGATTTATGGCGGTTTTTATGTTTGGCGGCTGTCGCACGCTAAAAGATGCTTTTTATTGTAAAAATAGTTTTTGCATCACCACATATTGTGAGCTATAATTTTTCTGTATTTTGACCCACCGAGTCATGTGAGGTCTTTTTTTTTGCGGGACGAGTTGACGTTTTTATTGGTACCATTTTCGGGCATGTGACATTTTTTGATCGCTTTTTATTCCGATTTTTGGGACACAGAATGAACAAAAACCAGCGTTTCATGAATTTCTTTTGGGGGGTGCGTTTACACCGTTCCGCGTGCGGTAAAATTGATAACGCGTTTTTATTCTTCGGGTCAGTACGGTTACAGCAATACCTCATTTAGGTCGTTTTTTTATGTTTTGTCGGTTTTTTGCAATGAAAACAATTTTATATAAAAAATAATTATTTTTGTATCGCTTTATTCTGCGAGCTATAACTTTTTTATTTTTTTGCGGATGATGCTATATGGCGGCTCGTTTTTTGAGGGACAAGATGACGTTTTCAGCGGTACCATGGATATTTATATTTGTCTTTTTGATCGCGCGTTATTGCACTTTTTGTTCGGTGGTATGATAATAAATCATTATATTTTGCTTCGTTTTTTATTTTTATTTTTTAAGGGGTTCGCTAAAGGGGTTAACTAATGGGACAGTTTTATAGGGCAGGTCATTACGGACGCGGCGATACCAAATATGTGTACTTTTATTGTTTTTGTTTTTTTTATTTTGAAAAAATGGATTTATTGGGGAATATTTTTTTTTTTTTAGTAATTTATTTAGCGATTTTTTTAAATTATTTTTAACACTTTTTTTTTTTTTTTTTTTTACTTTATTACCTTGTCCCAGGTGTGACATCACTGTCCTGTGACAGATCGCTGATCTGTCACATCACAGATCACTGTGACAGATCAGCAATCTGTCACAGGCACTGCTGCAGACTTCCTCATGCCTGCGCTTTGCAGGCACTGAGGAAGCCAGCTTCCTGCAGGCCCCCGAAGGCCCCCGTCGCCATCTTGGATCCGGGGGCCTGTAGGGAAAGAGCCCCCCGCAGCAGCGCTGCACATTGCGCTGCCGTGGGGGGCTCAGGGAAGCACGGAGGGAGCCCCCTCCCTGCCGATGCTTCCCTTTAACCCCCGGTACACCGCGATCGCGTTTGATCGCGGTGTGCAAGGGGTTAACGTGTCGGGGGCGGTCCGTGACCGCCCCTGACACATTGTGCCGGGTGTCAGCTATGATAATTAGCTGACACTCGGCCGCGATCAGCGGCGCTCACCACGTGGGCGCCGCTGATCGCGATGACGTAATATTCCGTCCATGGTAATTAGGTCCATGGTCACATGGACGGAATATTACGTCAATTGTAGGTAAGGGGTTAACAGAAGCATACAGTCTATATCACATGAAGTCTTTTTTGCACTCTACTCTTTGGTGAGACCTCATCTGGAATACTTTGTCCAGTTTTGGGCACCACATTTTAAAAAAGACATCAACAAACTGGAGCAAGTTCAGAGAAGAGCGACCAGAATGGTGACCTGTCTGCAAACCATGTCCTATGAGGAACGGTTGCAGGATTTGGGGATGTTTATCTTGCAAAAAAGAAGACTGAGAGGAGACTTAATAGCTGTCTACAAATATCTCAAGGGCTGTCACATTGTTGAAGAATCATCTTTATTCTCAATTGCACAAGGAAACACTAGTAGCAATGGGATGAAACTGAGTGGAAGGAGACACAGATTAGATGTTAGAAAAATTTTTTTTGACAGTTAGGGTGATTAATGATGGGAACAGGCTGCCACGAGAGGTGGTGATTTCTCCTTCCATGGAAATCTTCAAACAAAGACTGGACAGACATCTGTCTGAGATGATTTAGTGAATCCTGCTTTGAGCAAGGGGTAGGACCAGATGACCCTGGAGGTCCCTTCCAACTCTACCAGTCTATGATTCTATGATATACAACATTCTGCTGTCACTAGTGCAGATGGACCGCTCTTTGCTGGACAACTACTCCCTGTCTATTATGTCAACTATTCTGTAGTTCTGCTGTTGCTTTTAATAAACTGTTGGGCATATCACTGCCTGTCTTATCCTAACTCCTTATCCTTGCTATCTTGTCTGTCCACTGTGTCTTGTAGTATTGACACTAGGAAATGTACACTCATGCTTGTATATTCTCAAGAAGCAGCTCTCTAAAATGGGAACATTTTTTAAAAGGTTTTGTGACAACAGGCCAGAACTTCTTCGCGTTCAAAATAGCACAATTGTTTTGTATCCAGAAAAATGGGTATAATTTTTGGACAGCTTTAAAAATGCAGTTTTCAATTTCTTAATCATTACAGGATTAGCAATGCAGTTGCAGATCATATGAAAGGATCATTTTATTTCACTTGTTTTGTCTCCTAATTAAAAAGATAATTTTTGGATGGCTTATGAAAAACTTAATGCTTCTTAATTTACAAAGTGCAAATTTCTTTATTTTCCCCAACAGGAATAATTGTTCCACACACATCAGGGCGTTTTGGGGGTGCAACCCGTTCAAGATCCTGATGCTTAAGGAAAGAGTTACAGTATGTCACCAAAACTTCAAAGTGTGTTGCTCCATGTCTTAGCCACTCTGTGTGGCATTTCATATGATATTCATGTATTTTTTTTTGGCATGATGAGATGATTATTTGAAATCAATCCCTGCATTTGTTTGCTTTGGAGAGAATTTATGATAGGTTTTCAAATTAACAATATTTCACAATTGAATCATCAGTGTCAATGAAGGATTGCTGTTTCTTGGATTTGCTCTAGATTTGAAGGACCCTATTAGACGTGATGACTGAATACTACAACCTGAAGTAAGCTGTGACTGCATTTGTAAAATTCTCTCCTTTCAATGTATATGCAGTATATCTCTTATAGCTGGGACAAAGACCTCATTTGCAATCAAAATGTGTTGTCTTTCTTTTTTTTGTCGGTATGTATTAGTTTATCAGCCCTAGTGCCGTGCTATTTTAGGATGTTAATATATTGCACTGTAGGAATGGAAAAAGCACAAATAGGGTCTTATCCAATGATAAAAATAAAAGCGTATTAAGGATCTACTCACCTGATATAGGAGAGATATAGCGCATAGAGTTATTAATCAGCTGCTGCACGTTCAAAGGTCAGACAAGTGACTGCCGAAACATCAGCTTCTATGGAGCTTTTTTTGGACTTCGTGCGCTGCTTGACACAATACACGATTGCTAGTGCATTAAAAGATCGATATTTTATTATTTTTCCCAACGCGTTTCAAAGTATAGACTACTTCTTCCTCAGGGGATGACCTACAGTACATGAAAAAGTAGCGTTGCTTCCAGATTAAATACACTTCACATTTGAAAATTGACGCCAATAGTCACATGTTTTTTGAAAGAAAGTCAAAGTTCACACTGTGACGTGCAAATCTATCACATGATAAAACTCGATCATTGATTTCTATATAAAATAACAGTATTTCTTTATTGAATCCACAGATAAAATGTATAAGAAAAAGAAGAAATGAAAAAAAGAAGAAAATGGAAAAAAAGAAGAAAAAATATCAGAAAAAATGACGAACCAGTCTGAGAAAGTTCTAAAAAGGGGAAACCAACAAGACACTCTAACCACCGGACCAGAACGTGGACAGCTGAGCAAATCGAGACACTTCGCAATAAAACACAATAAAAATATTAACGGGTTAAAAATTAGCCCGATTGAATCTATACCTAGTGATACTTGTGATAGGGTTAGTGTCACGGTTACGTGTGACTGGACACACCGCCTCCAGCAGGGCAAATTTATAGGACACATGCGACCCTGGATACACCGCCTCCAGTAAGGCGAATTTAAATAATAAGACGTGCAGCCGGATACACCGCCTCCAGCAGGCAAATTTCAGAAATACACGTAAAACCAGATACACCGCCTCCAGCACAGCGAATTTAACTCTCAGTCAGGAACAATGGATCTGACAGGCGCAGCTCTTCTACTTTCATTTCTCCCTTCTCACCAGATTTTCAGGAAACCCCCTCCCTTTAGATAGTCTCCTGGCTCTAGCTGCTGTATGAAACCTGATACCACAGTTGGTCTGCAGAGCTTCAGGAAGGAAGATATAGCTGTGCTGGCTTCTCAGGCTCATTGGTCCCGAACACATCACACTTTATAAGGTTGGTATGTAATGTTTTTAGTCATTACTATTGTTTATTTAGCTTGTTTTATGAATGGATAGAGAAAGGTTTGTGGCTACTTCATATAAATAAGGCAGATTTTCTTACAAATGAAAGTGTACTTCTCAGGAGTTTTGAAATTTGTGTATATCAAAGTTATTACTTTTATGTTGAGTAAATGGGTATGTTTTGCACCTGATAATGTGTAGTCTCTTTTATTACATCCCTATGAAGGTCTCTGATCACTTTTAGATCACTGAAATTGAGAAAATTAGATATTCTAGGCATTTTTCTAGCCTGCGCTTGACAGGCACATTGTTCCATTACGAGTTAGTGCGAATATTGTTCCTGACGGAGGGTTAAATAATAAGGGGAAACACCAGGGAAACAATTACAATGGTGGGCCCTGCGCTGGGGAACAGGGACGTGGAGACCTCCTGCACTCCCCTGAGTCAGTGTCACTACACTCCTACTGATCCCTAGGCCGGTTCCGCACCAGGCGCCGCTCAGGATACCTTTAAACCCTAGCTCACCCTGCACCTACCCTTTCTAGTGAAATGGCCGGTGCAGAGACTAATCCCACCACTGCACTGAAACACACATAAAGGAAAGGCACAAACAGGTAAACACCACTTAGCTTTACTCTGTTTCTCTTGCTCCTGGTAACAGAGTCCACCACCAGAATGCAGCTCTCCTGCTGAAACGCTGCCACCAAGCTCTGTCAGAGCTGTAAGGAAATCCCCTCTGACTCCTTCCACACCAGGGCTCTGACCGTGCTGCAAGGAGCTCTCTCCAGCTCCTTCCTCCACTAGGGATGGTTGGAAATGAATACTATCACCAACGCTGATTGCAACACCTGTGACTCTTTTATAGCAGAGCTAGCAATCACACCTGCATTACAATCATGTGCACTAAACTAAAGAAACAGAATGCAATGACGCTCACCAACACCGGGGGCAAACTTAGAACAAAGGACACCAGTGCAATAATCCTAATGGCCACCGGGGGCAAAAACCACGCTTAAGCACACAGCTTAAAGAAAAAAAAGGTTACATGTGCTTTTAACTGTCATCATCCAACCTGGATCATGACAGTTTGACAGCTAAATAGAAAAGAGATTTACTGGATATATAGGCTCAATACTTTAAAACCGCATGGACTTAACTAAACAGCTGAAGTGTTTTTATAAAAGTTAATGTATATAGTTGAATGTATGTATTTATATAATTTTATATATGCATATGGATAATTTATATTTATTCAATTTTATCAGGTGCGATTTATTATTAACTCCCAAGGTGCGACTTTTTGTTTTAATTAACTATGTGCAGTCAGATGCGATTTTTTTACTTTTATATATATATTTTCTTATTCTATAAATCCCTAATAATGAGCTATATGTACATATAAATATATTTTTCTTTTTAAAAGCTTATAGCGTGGATTTATACGTGCACAGGGAGCAATCCTGTGGTTCACTGTGACACTAATTTAGTTGTAGGTCTGATTCCTATGGTGGATGCCACACTCAATTTTGAAATGTAATAGGAGGCATGTCATATGTGACATTATTTTAGTGGTTTTTGTGAGAAGTGATTGATCTGTATTTTTTCCTCATAGCAAGATCAAGTCCGGCGTATTTATTAAAGTCCTGCCCGTTTTTTCGTTAAAAGCAATCTTCATGTGATTTGGTGAGGTTAGGGTTAATCAAATAATACACACATTTTTTCAGAATAATATATATTTTACTAAATGCTTTTTTAATAGGATACCTACATATATATCTAAAAAAAAATTTAATAATTTTAAGGAATATTCAGTTTGCGGTAAATATAAGCAAATATATTTTTTATACATTTTTATACATTGGGAAGTGAGGATTTCCTTGGACATGTGCTCAGCTGTCCACGTTCTGGTCTGGTGGTTAAAGTGTCTTGTTGGTTCCCCTTTTTTTTGAACTTTCTCAGACTGGTTCGTGATTTTTTCTGATATGATTTTTTCTTCTTTTTTTCCCCATTTTCTTCTTTTTTTCGTTTCTTCTTTTTCTTATACATTTTATCTGTGGATTCAATAAAGAAATACTGTTATTTTATATAGAAATCAATGATCGAGTTCTATCATGTGATAGATTCGCACGTCACAGTGTGAACTTTGACTTTCTTTCAAAAAACATGTGACTATTGGCGCCAATTTTCAAATGTGAAGTGTATTTAATCTGGAAGCAACGCTACTTTTTCATGTATGTCATCCCCTGAGGAAAAAGTAGTCTATACTTTGAAACGCTTTGGGAAAAAGAATAAAATATCGATCTTTTAAAGCACTAGCAATCGTGTATTGTGTCAAGCAGCGCACGAAGTCCAAAAAAAGCTCCATACAAGTTGAAGATTTTAGGATATTAGTAATAAAGAATCCATTTTTTTTAATTTTACATGAAATCTATAACTGTTTTTCTTTCATTCATCGTATATACCACTTTATAGATGTTGTCCTATTAAAATAAATAACAATGTAAGGAATGCAGGTATCTGATAACTTTGTCAACATGCCTAATATTGCCTAATATTGTGTTAAAATATGGAATGACGTGGCACTGCCACAATGAGGTACAGTGTGGAAGTATATCTAGAGCCCACTACATGGTAGAGAGGGATAGGGTGGTGCTCTGCTCCATGGTGAAGTTTGTCCCATATCCAAAATGAGATAGAAAAAAAGCGACACTCACCATCCCTTAAAGTAAGTGCTTTATTGCTTCACTTAGAAAACATAAAAACTGGTAGCAGGACCCGTAGAAACGTTGGAATAACATGAAACAGCCGTAGTCCACAGGCTACAAGCATTCCCCTGTTACCAGCTGTTATGTATTCTATGTGAAGCAACAAAGCACTTATTTTAAGGGATGCCTAATATTTTGCTAAATGCTTGGAAGTAATGATGACTGAATCTCAAAAAAAATTAATTTACTCATACTCTCAATTTTTTTTCAAAAAATGAAATATTTATTAAATTTATTAATTACAAATCAAATGTGCATTATTATGCTCTGGGTTATCTCCATTCTCCAAAGCATAATAAAAATCAGAATCAAATTAAATTAATTCAAATTTCAATTGTCCCATCATGCAGAGCCACAGCAGTCCAGTTATTTTTTTCAGTCTTAACCTTTACTGGGCCTTCTTCAATGCCTTCTACTGATCTTTAGCATCTTCTAGCAGCCATTTTGCTGGATATTCTTTAACCTCTTCACGACCGCCCACAGTAGATAAACGTTGGCGCTTGCTGGGCTTTGTGCAGCGCCAACGTTTATCTACTGTCGGCGGTTTTGTGCCCCCCGGGACCCCCACATACCTTACAACGCGGGGATCCCGGTGCACAATGCATGCTGGGACCCCCGACGTCATCGAGACCTGACTGGTTCAGGTCCTGATGATGTCAGCATCACAGCAGCCAATGGGAGCGATCGCTGGGAAAGCTGCTTGTTTCCCAGCGATCTCACTCATTGTAACGCGGCTTCTCCTCTGATCTAACACTGACAGATGATCAGAGGTGAAGCAGCGCTACTGTGTGACTAGATCGCTGCCTGGCACAGCTGATCGCTGCCTGGCACAGCTGTGCCAGGCAGCGATCTTGTCACACAGTAACGCTGCTTCACCTCTGATCATCTGTCATTGTGAGATCAGAGGAGAAGTCACGTTACTGTGTGCCAGGAAGCGATCTTGTCACATAGTAACGCTGCTACTCCTCTGATCATCTGTCAGTGTGATATCAGAGGAGAAGTGGCGTTACTATGAGTCAGATCGCAGCGCAGCGATCTTGTCACAAAAATAAAAAAAAGTAAAGAAAAAAAAGAAAAAAGCAGGTACACAGGTTAGGGCTAGGGCTAGGGCAAGGGCTAGGGTTAGGGTTAGGGCTATGGTTAGGGTTAGGGTTAGGGCTGGGATTAAGGTTATGGGTGTGTTGGTGTTAGGTTTGTGGTTAGGGTTATGGTTAGGGCTGAGATTAGGGTTAGGGGTGTGTTGGGGTTAGGGTTGGAATTAGAATTGGGGGTTTCCACTGTTTAGGTACATCAGAGGCTCTGTAAATGCAATATGATGGCCGCAGACCATTCCATCAAAGTCTGCATTTCAGAACGTCACTACTTCCCTTCCGAGCCCCACCGTGAGCCCAAACAGTAGTTTTCTCCCACATATGGGGTACCAGCGTACTCAGGACAAATTGGACAACAACTCTTATGGTCCAATTTCTCCTGTTACCCTTGTGAAAATAAAAATTGGGGGCTAAAAGATCATTTTTGTGGAAAAAAAATGATTTTTTTTATTTTCACGCCTCTACATTATAAACTTTACTGAAACACTTGGGGGTTCAAAGTGCTCACCACACATCTAGATTAGTTCCTTGGGGGGTCTAGTTTCCAAAATGGGGTCACTTGTGGGGGGTTTCCACTGTTTAGGTACATCAGGGGCTCTGCAAACGCACATGACACCCGCAGACCATTCCATCAAAGTCTGCATTCCAGAATGTCACTACTTCCCTTCCAAGCCCCACCGTGTGCCCAAACAGTAGTTTTCTTCCACATATTGGATATCAGCGTATTCAGGACAAATTGGACAACAACTTTTGGGGTCCAATTTCTCCTGTTACCCTTGTGAAAATAAAAATTGGGGGCTAAAAGGTCATTTTGTGGAAAAAAAAATGATTTTTTATTTTCATGGCTCTACGTTATAAACTTCTGTGAAGCACTTGGGGGTTCAAAGTGTTCACAACACATCTAGATAAGTTCTTTAAGGGGTCTAGTTTCCAAAATGGGGTCACTTGTGGGGGGTTTCCACTGTTTAGGTACATCAGGGGCTCTCCAAATGCGACATGGCATCCGATCTCAATTCCTGCCAATTCTGCATTGAAAAAGTCAAACGGCACTCCTTCCGTTCTGAGCTCTGCCGTGTGCTCAAACAGTGGTTTAGCCCCACATACCGGGTATTGGTGTATTCAGGAGAAATTGCACAAAAAATTTTGTGGTTCATTTTCTCTTTTTACACTTGTGAAAATAAAAAAAAATGGTTTTGAAGTAAAATGTTTGTGAAAAAAAGTTAAATGTTTATTTTTTCCTTCCATATTCCATTCATTCATGTGAAGCACCTGAAGGGTTAATAAACTTCTTGAATGTGGTTTTGAGTACATTGAGAGGTGCAGTTTTTAGAATGGTGTCACTTTTGGGTATTTTCTGTCATATTGACCCCCCAAACTCACTTCAAATGTGAGGTGGTCCCTAAAAAAAATGGTGTTGCAAATTTTGTTGTAAAAATGAGAAATCGCTGGTCAACTTTTAACCCTTATAACTTCCTAAAAAAAAAAAATTATGTTTCCAAAATTGTGCAGATGTAAAGTAGACATGTGGGAAATGTTATTTATTAACTATTTTGTGCCATATCACTCTCTGATTTAAGGGCATAAAAATTAAAAGTTTGAAAATTGCAAAATTTTCTAAATTTTCGCCAAATTTTGATTTTTTTAACAAATAAGCGCAGCTCATATCTAAAAAATTTTACCACCATCATGAAGTACAATATGTCATGAGAAAACAGTGTCAGAATCAGTAGGATCCGTTGAAGCGTTCTAGAGTTATGACCTCATAAAATGACACTGGTCAGAATTGAAAAAATTGGCCCGGTCACGAAGACAAAAACAGGCTCGGGTGTGAAGGGGTTAATATTTTGCAGAATTCAAGATGGATTTGATTCACTTAAAATTCATTTGCTCATCTCTACTTGAAACCCCTCCACATATGTTTATCCTCCTTGTACTTTTTATTTTTTAAGCCAGCCGGCAGTTTAGTTGTTATTATGTCAGTACGAGAACGAGGGCACTTGTTTCTGAAATGTGTTCTTTTCTTACTTAACTCAGATTTTTTATTCACTCCTACAAAAAAAAAAAATAGACGGCCAGGAGCAGAATTTGTAATTTCAGTCTCATGAATCCACTGTAAATAAGGAGAGTTTATTTGTAATCTTTAATACAATTAAAAAGAATTGTGCTGCAGCTCAAACAAAGCAGTGGAAATTACCGGATGATATAAAAACAGGATTTTTTTTTAAGACAGCTACAGATTTTTAATGGCCTTAACGACTTATCTGAGCACATTTAAGCAGTGTGTAAAGCAAACGAAGTAGTGTGAAAATTGCCATTTTTCACAGCTCTAAAATGTTGGCTCTGTTGTCTGGCATAATTAAGTCAACAGTCTGCTGGTCTGTTTCCAGGCATTTTGACAACTGTTAGCTCATTGCCATCCGTAAATTAGCAGAATTTTTTTCCCAAGGCTGTTACTACATAAAGTATATTTTTTGTTGTTTAGGTCCACTGCGAATAAGCTTTGATGGACATGTATTGGAACAGACTGCTAACATGTTTAGCATTTCTGCCTTTTGAAATACAGATAGTCTTTCAAATCTTGAGATTAACTATTTGTCTGCCCTTACTTTTATAAACATACTTCTAGAAAACCATTATTTAATGGTTACGCTGACAAAAACTTACCTGCTTACATATATGCATGTCTGGTATATTCATCCCATTTTTTCTTATCAAATACAGTATATTCCTATAGTGTCAAGTTTAGTTTCCTAGAGCCAGACAAAAAAATGTTTTACGTGTGTTTAACTAGGGATCAGCCATGACAAAACAACTTCATCATCAATTGTTACCAGCTCTGTGAAATCAAACTTCTCTTAAGGAACATTTAATCTAATTTTATTTTAAATCTTAGAAAAATCAACAGTTCTTTTCCATGTCTCATAAATTTTGAAATTTTTGAATCAATTTGTTTCTAATCTTTTCTAAAAAATCAAAGGTGTATAAAAGGATGCAACCTACAATACATGTGAACCAGCAGTCAGCAACCCACAACTTAGGCTTTGTTCACGCGTCCAGTAATCATCTGTTAGAACAGATCCAGCAGCAATCCATCGACAAAGAAGCTGTGCACACACAACCTTTTTGCCCATCTAAAAAAAATTGATTTCAATTGGATCTGTTTTTTTAACATTGGCATCTATGGAAAATGGATCTAGTAAATAGCTATGTGTTTTGTTAAATTTAAAACTGATCCAATAAGAAAACAATGGATCATTTTCAAATTACAGAAAAATAGCTAATTAATGGATCCTTTTCCCATAGACTTCAATGTTAAAAAAATGGAACCAGGTGAAATCATTTTTTTGTCTACACTATAGTCTTGGTGACATCATTGGGACCTGATTGATTTATGTCCCACTCAAGTAATTTCTATAATAGCCATCCTAAAATTCACAGAAAAAAAACAGAAACTGACAATGTCATACAACCAACACCAAGTGTCCAAGTGTAACAGCTACAATTGCAATTGCTGCTAGCTATGATAACAACAATATAATTTCTTAGCTGCTATTGTCAATCATTATTCTGTAGTGCAGAAAGGTTGTTAAGGCAGCTAGAAACCTAAAAAAGCCCTGCATAAACTTCATATGGCATCAGTAACTTTTTAAGCAATCATGAAATAGATGTAAGTTCCAATACCCTAAAAAACTAATATATTCTGTAAAGAACAGCAGTAAATTCTACATATATATGTGTGCGTTTATATGTGTGTGTGTGTATATATATACAGTATATATTATATATATATATATATATATATACATATATATATATACAGCATATGTAATGAGTATTGAACACATTACAAAGTTTCTAAGTAAATGTATTTCTAAAGGTGCTATTGACATGAAATTTTCACCAGATGTCATTAACAACCCATCCAATTCACAGAAGCAAGAAAATCTAACCATAGAGCCTATGTTGCTGAATACAGCTTCAATATGCCTCATGTATGTGGGAACTAGTAGCATGCATTACTCAGGTGTGATTTTGACTCATTCTTCCACAAACACTTTTCAAATCCTGAAGGTTCCATGGGCTCCTTCTATGAGCTCTGAGCTTTAGTTCATTCCATAAATTTTCTATTGGATTCAGGTCAGGTGATTGGCTGGGCCATTCTAGCACCTCTATATTATTTGTCTGAAACCTATAGATGGTTTCCTTGGCTTTGTGTTTGTAATCATTGTCTTGCTGAAATGTCCACACCAGTTTCATTTTCATCATCCTGGGAGAAGGCAGTAGATTTTTATCAAGAATGTCTCAATATATCTGTCCATTCATCCTTCCTTCATTTCATTACATAAAGGTTGCCAGTGTTGTATGCTAAAAAACAGCCCTGCATCATGATGATCTAAGCTCAAAACATAACTGTTGGTATGGTGTTTCTGGAGTGACATGAAATGTTTTTTGGTCTCAAGAAGAGTTCAATTTTGGTCTCATATGACTAGACTATATTCTCCCAGCATTTCACAGGCTTTTCTAAATGTTGTTGAGCAAACATGTTTGAACAAGCTTTTTGTCCAGCTATGGAGTGCAAGCCATGGAGGTTGATGCCATTGCTTATAGTTTTCTTTGAAACAATTCTACCTGCTGATTCTAGGTCTTTTGTTGCTTTCCACAGGTGTTCCTTAGCTCTACTTAGCAACTTTTCTGATAATTTGTTTCACTCCTTTGTCTGAAATCTAGTGGGAAGCACCTGGTCATGGCTGGTTTATGGTAAAATTATGATTTTTACACTTTCGGACTATGGCCCCAACATTGCTAACTGACACTTTCAGTAGTTTCAAAATTCTTCTGTAACCAATGCTTCAGTATGTTAAACCTGTGAAGGTCCTGAGACATCTCACTAGTTTTAAACATCATGCAAAGATTCTTGTGTGACACTTTGGTAATGAGACACCTTATTATAGGCTATAAGGTGAACTAACTGTTATTATTTTCACTAATTGGCAGTATTGCTTTGATAGATTTCAGCTGATGTCATGACTTCCCATGGCTTTCTGCAACTCTTTCTTCATGTGCTCAATACTTTTTCCTACTGTCATTTCTCATTATTACACATAACTTAATTAATTAAATTTTATGGTTTGATTTATTTTCCTGTGTAAATTGGATAAGCGAGAATTTTGTATCAATGTCACCCTTAAAAATAAATTTACTAAGATATTTAGTGATGTGTTCAATACATATTTCACCAGCTGTATATGTCCACTCATCTCTAATATATACAACAAAAATTAAGAGACTACAGCAAAATCTTCAGTTTGTCTGATTTTTCTCTTTATAGGTATATTTGAGTAAAATTTAAATTGCTCTTTTATTCTATAAACTACTGACAACATGATTTTCCAAGCACTAAATTTTGTATTTATTTTCAGAAAATGAGAAATGGTCAAAATAACAAAAGCGTAGTGCTTGCAGACCTCAAATAATGCTAAGAAAACAAGTTCATAATCATTTAGAAACAACAATACTAATGTTTTAACTCAGGAAGAGTTCAGAATTCAATATTTTGTGGAATAACCATGAATTTTATTTACAGCTTTCATATGTCTTGGCATGCTTTCCAACAGTCTTTCACACTGCTTTTGGGTGTCCTTATGCCAATCCTTGTCCAAAAATTTAAGCAGTTCTTTTTTGTTTGATGGCTTGTGACTATCAATCTTTCTTTTGATTACATTCCAGAAGTTTTCAATGAGGTTCAGGTATTGAGATTGGGCTGGGCATAACAGGGATTTGATGTGGTGGTCCTTCATCCACACATTTATTGACCTAGCTGTGTGGCATGGCACATTGTCCTGCTGGAAAAAACAGTCCTCAGAGTTGGGGAACATTGCCTGAGCAGAAGGAAACAACTGTTTTTCCAGGATAACCTTGTATGTGGCTTGATTCATACGTCTTTCGCAAAGATTAACCTGCCCAATTCCAGCCTTGCTGAAGCATCTCCAGATCATCACCGATCTTCCACCAAATTTCACAGTGGGTGCAAGACACTGTGGCTTGTACGCCTCTCCAGGTCTCTGTCTAACCATTAGATGACCAGGTGTTGGGCAAAACAGAAAATCAGACTCATCAGAGAAGATTATCTTACTCCAGTCCTCTATAGTCCAATTCTTATGGTTTTTGGCAAACTTCAGCCTGGCTCTCCTTTGCTTCTCATTGATGAAAGGCTTTTTTTCTACTTTTACATTACTTGAACCCTGCCCCTAGGAGCCTGCTATGAACTGTTCTTGCCATGCACTTCACCCCAGCTGCCATTTTCCATTCCTTTTGTAGGTCACTTGATGTCATCTTGCGGTTGCTGAGTGACATTCGAATAAGATGACGGTCTTCCCGGTCAGTGGAGAGTCATTTTCACCCTCTTCCAGTCTGTAGCTTTGTTGTCCCCAATGTCTGCTGCTTGACCATGTTGTAATGGACTACCATCTTAGAAATTTTAAGGATGGAGGCAACATGATGCTCACTGTATCCCTCTGCTAATAAATCCAGAATTGAGACCTTTTCCTCACTCAAGATTTTTCTTTTCAACTCCTTTTGCATGGTTAAAAGTTATTTTTCCATTCCTATTACTTTTGGGATATTACTAGCACCTGTTTTGCCATTCAGCTTGTACTATTGCAAGAGGATTGCGAACAACACAGCAGGGTTTTTTTTATACTTTCCATTATTAAATAAGATTTGGTTCAGGTGATCACCTAATCAGAAGCACATTAAGTATAATGAGGTGTAATCTGGTTGGAATTCAACTGACACTGGAATGGAATGGCTGTCAGACATGTAGAGAAACTGATTTTTATAAAACTGTGCAGTGGATAGAATATCAAAAATAAAATCCAGAAAATCACTTTGTATAAATTATATAAATTTATTTGCATTTTGCAGTGGGAAATAGGTATTTGACCCCCTACCAACCACAAAGAGTTCTGGCTCCTACAGACCAGTTAGATGCTCTTAATCAACTTGTTATGTGCATTAAAGACAGCTGTCTTACATAGTCACCTTAATAAAAGACTCCTGACCACAGACTCAATTAATCAGTCAGATGATAACCTCTACAACATGGACAAGACCAAAGAGCTTTATAAGGATGTCAGGGAATAGATCATAAACCTGAACAAAGCTGGAGTGGTCTACAAAACCATAAGTAAGATGCTGGGTGAGAAGGAGACAACTGTTGGTGCAATAGTAAGAAAATGTAAGAAATACAAAATGACTGTCAATCGACATCGGTCTTGGGCACCATGCAAAATCTCACCTAGTGAGGTATACTTGATCATGATGAATGTGAGAGATCAGCCTACAACTACACAGTGGGGAACTTGTTAATGATCTCAAGGTAGCTGGGACCACAGTCACCAAGAAAACCATTGGTAACATTACGCCATAAAAGTTTAAAATCCTGCAGTGCCTGCAAGTTACCCTGCTCAAGAAGACACATGTGCAGACCCTTCTAAAGTTTGCCAATGAACACCTGGATGATTCTGTCAATGATTGGAATAAGGTGCTGTGTTCAGATGAGACAAAAATTGAGCTTTTAACATTAAATCAACTCACCGTGTTTGGAGGATAAGAAGTGCTTCCTATGACCCAAAGAACAGCGCCCCACTGTCAAGCATGGAGGTGGAAACATTATGTTTTGGGGGTGTTTCTCTGCTAAGGGCACAGGAGTACTTCACAGCATCAATGAAAGAATAGATGGAGCCATGTACTGCAAAATCCTGAGTGACAACCTCCCTCCACCAGGACATTAAAAATGGGTCATGGCTAGAGTTGAGCGATACCAGCCGATACTTGAAAATATCGGATCGGAATGGATCGGCCGATCTTTAAAAAAAGTATCGGTATCGCCGATTCCGATACCGGGAACCAATGCAAGTCAATGGGGCCAAAATATCGGAATTAAAAAAAACCCTTTCTTTCCTTGTAGGTTAATTCTACATGAAGAAAAACAACTAAGAATAATGTAGAATGTATTGTGGGAGGTGGAGGAGACATTAAAGCCATAGAGGTTTAGCCCAATCAAATGGAATAGCAGGAATTAAACTTTTTTTTTTAAAGATGTTAGGAGTTACAAAGATATTGACTATGTTAGCCTCATTTATATTTTGCCAGACATGTATGTCTTCTTCTTCTACTTCCTTTTTTTACATTCTTCTTCTTCTTCTTCTACTTCCTTTTTTTACATTCTTCTTCTTCTTCTTCTACTTCCTTTTTTTACATTCTTCTTCTTCTTCTTCTACTTCCTTTTTTTACATTCTTCTTCTTATTCCTTTTTTTACATTCTTCTTCTTCTTCTTCTACTTCCTTTTTTTACATTCTTCTTCTTCTTCTTCTTCTTCTTCTTCTTCCTTTTCTTACATTCTTCATATTCTTCTTATTCAACAATTATTATTCTACATATTCAGCTTCTTCATCTTCTTCCTATTCTTCTTCATCATATTCTTGTTTGTGTCAGGCATTCCTGTAGTTGTTATCTAGAAAAGTTAGAAGTTTACACCTTCCGTTCTGCCTGTCACAAAAGATTTACAACAGGATTTGTCCGCGTTCAGTTTGGCCTGCAGAAGCAGGCCTTTTCCAGGGGCACCACGAGGAGGAACGGACTCACCCCCATACACTGCTTAGTCTTCTTCTGCTTATAAATAAGATAATATCATTTGCTCAGAGTATTAGTCTTATGCTTAATGTTCTTCTGCTTTGTTTTTTTTATGCTTCTTTGTCTTCTCTCTCTTGTTGTTCTGCATCTTGGTGGTTGTCTTCCTGTTCTTGGTCCTCTTGAACCAGCTGACGGTACTGGCACCCGGAGGGGCAGCAGAAGGAACAAGAGCCAATGGCACTACCGAGGACCAGCTGACGGTGCTGGAACCCGGTTACTAAGCAGGAGGTACCTGTGCTACAAAGCACTACCAAGGACCAGCAGACGTTGCCGGAACTCGGATACCGAGATGGAGGCACCTAGGCCAAAGGCTCTGACGAGAACCAGCTGACGGTGCTGGAACCCGGAGGGGTAGCATAAGCTGCAAGAGCAAATGGAAATAGCGAGGACCAGCTGACAGTGCTGGCACCTGGAGGGGCAGCAGAAGGAATAAGAGCCAATGGCACAACCGAGGACCAGCTGACGGTGCTGGAACCCGGTTACTAAGCAGGAGGTACCTGTGCTACAAAGCACTACCAAGGACCAGCAGACGTTGCCGGAACTCGGATACCGAGATGGAGGCACCTAGGCCAAAGGCTCTGACGAGAACCAGCTGACGGTGCTGGAACCCGGAGGGTTAGCATAAGCTGCAAGAGCAAATGGAAATAGCGAGGACCAGCTGACAGTGCTGGCACCCGGAGGGGCAGCAGAAGGAATAAGAGCCAATGGCACAACCGAGGACCAGCTGACGGTGCTGGAACCCGGTTACTAAGCAGGAGGTACCTGTGCTACAAAGCACTACCAAGGACCAGCAGACGTTGCCGGAACTCGGATACCGAGATGGAGGCACCTAGGCCAAAGGCTCTGACGAGAACCAGCTGACGGTGCTGGAACCCGGAGGGGTAGCATAAGCTGCAAGAGCAAATGGAAATAGCGAGGACCAGCTGACAGTGCTGGCACCCGGAGGGGCAGCAGAAGGAATAAGAGCCAATGGCACAACCGAGGACCAGCTGACGGTGCTGGAACCCGGTTACTAAGCAGGAGGTACCTGTGCTACAAAGCACTACCAAGGACCAGCAGACGTTGCCGGAACTCGGATACCGAGATGGAGGCACCTAGGCCAAAGGCTCTGATGAGAACCAGCTGACGGTGCTGGAACCCGGAGGGGTATCAGAAGTTACCCCTGAAAAGCAAAGTTGGCATGCCGCAAGCTGGCCGCAGTTACCGAATCACACAGTCCTACAGGGGGTGCTTGTCCTACTGGCACTATGGAACAAACCTTTCTTACCAGAACCCGCAGTCCACATAGGAAGCACCTAAACTGCTGGCACCCTAGCCTCGGCTAACCCAACCGCAACACGACATGGCAACTTGGGGTGGCAAACTGACATTGACACTTCCCGGAAACAGCAGGCAGGGCTGGAACCAAGCTGGGCAGGAGGGAGTACCCGTGCCAAAGTCAGTTATGAGCAGCAACTGGCGATGTTGGAGCCCAGGACAAGCACTTAGCAGGCTGAGGCCTGATGTGCTGTCAATTGGGAGGCAGCAGGACAGATTGCCATCAAAACAGCAGGGGAACAGCTGACGTTACTGAACCCCACAAACACAGGAGCTAGTGTTTTACTCTGTGAAGACGGCACTTCCGAGCAACAACTGGCTGTGTTGAAGCCCAGGGACAAGCACGGAGCAGGCTTAGGCTGCATTGAAGAAATTTTAAGATCGGTTGTAGACTACTAATTTGAACCAAGCTCCACTTAGGCCTGTGGCTTCACTGATTTTCGTATTTCCCCTGTCCTCCAACCCCGCCAGTTACAGCTCCGAAGTGGCGTCTGCACAATCCACACTTGTTCCTGTGTTACAGGTGTTCAGTCCGGTCAGTTAATCCCCTGATGTGTGTCCGGCAATGTTGCCTGCTCTGTCCACATTCCGATAATGGGAATGTGGACAGAGCAGGCGACATTGCCGGACACACATCAGGGGATTAACTGACCGGACTGAACACCTGTAACACAGGAACAAGTGTGGATTGTGCAGACGCCACTTCGGAGCTGTAACTGGCAGGGTTGGAGGACAGGGGAAATACGAGAGACAGTGGAGCCACAGGCCTAATTGGAGCACGGTTAAAAATCAGTAGTGGTACGACTGTGTAGGCAGCAGGAGACTTTGCCATCCACACAGCAGGGGATCAGCTGACATTACTGAACCCCACTGAGACACGGGAGCAAGTATCTCTTTCCGTGTGGACGGCACTTCCGAACTACAACTGGCTGTGTTGAAGCCCAGGAAATAGGAGGGTGTAGGCAGAGGCCTACTGTATTTTGAAAGAGGTGACAGCAGGAGAGACTGCCATCCACAAAGCAGGGGATCAGCTGACGTTACTGAACCCCACTGAGACACGGGAGCAAGTGTCTCTTTCCGTGTGGACGGCACTTCCGAACTACAACTGGCTGTGTTGAAGCCCAGGAAATAGGAGGGTGTAGGCAGAGGCCTACTGTATTTTGAATGAGGTGACAGCAGGAGAGACTGCCATCCACACAGCAGGGGATCAGCTGACGTTACTGAACCCCACTGAGACACGGGAGCAAGTATCTCTTTCCGTGTGGACGGCACTTCCGAACTACAACTGGCTGTGTTGAAGCCCAGGAAATAGGAGGGTGTAGGCAGAGGCCTACTGTATTTTGAATGAGGTGACAGCAGGAGAGACTGCCATCCACACAGCAGGGGATCAGCTGACGTTACTGAACCCCACTGAGACACGGGAGCAAGTATCTCTTTCCGTGTGGACGGCACTTCCGAACTACAACTGGCTGTGTTGAAGCCCAGGAAATAGGAGGGTGTAGGCAGAGGCCTACTGTATTTTGAATGAGGTGACAGCAGGAGAGACTGCCATCCACACAGCAGGGGATCAGCTGACATTACTGAACCCCACTGAGACACGGGAGCAAGTATCTCTTTCCGTGTGGACGGCACTTCCGAACTACAACTGGCTGTGTTGAAGCCCAGGAAATAGGAGGGTGTAGGCAGAGGCCTACTGTATTTTGAATGAGGTGACAGCAGGAGAGACTGCCATCCACACAGCAGGGGATCAGCTGACATTACTGAACCCCACTGAGACACGGGAGCAAGTATCTCTTTCCGTGTGGACGGCACTTCCGAACTACAACTGGCTGTGTTGAAGCCCAGGAAATAGGAGGGTGTAGGCAGAGGCCTACTGTATTTTGAATGAGGTGACAGCAGGAGAGACTGCCATCCACACAGCAGGGGATCAGCTGACATTACTGAACCCCACTGAGACACGGGAGCAAGTATCTCTTTCCGTGTGGACGGCACTTCCGAACTACAACTGGCTGTGTTGAAGCCCAGGAAATAGGAGGGTGTAGGCAGAGGCCTACTGTATTTTGAATGAGTTTACAGCAGGAGAGACTGCCATCCACACAGCAGGGGATCAGCTGACGTTACTGAACCCCACTGAGACACGGGAGCAAGTGTCTCTTTCCGTGTGGACGGCACTTCCGAACTACAACTGGCTGTGTTGAAGCCCAGGAAATAGGAGGGTGTAGGCAGAGGCCTACTGTATTTTGAATGAGGTGACAGCAGGAGAGACTGCCATCCACACAGCAGGGGATCAGCTGACATTACTGAACCCCACTGAGACACGGGAGCAAGTATCTCTTTCCGTGTGGACGGCACTTCCGAACTACAACTGGCTGTGTTGAAGCCCAGGAAATAGGAGGGTGTAGGCAGAGGCCTACTGTATTTTGAATGAGGTGACAGTAGGAGAGACTGCCATCCACACAGCAGGGGATCAGCTGACGTTACTGAACCCCACTGAGACACGGGAGCAAGTGTCTCTTTCCGTGTGGACGGCACTTCCGAACTACAACTGGCTGTGTTGAAGCCCAGGAAATAGGAGGGTGTAGGCAGAGGCCTACTGTATTTTGAATGAGGTGACAGCAGGAGAGACTGCCATCCACACAGCAGGGGATCAGCTGACATTACTGAACCCCACTGAGACACGGGAGCAAGTATCTCTTTCCGTGTGGACGGCACTTCCGAACTACAACTGGCTGTGTTGAAGCCCAGGAAATAGGAGGGTGTAGGCAGAGGCCTACTGTATTTTGAATGAGTTTACAGCAGGAGAGACTGCCATCCACACAGCAGGGGATCAGCTGACGTTACTGAACCCCACTGAGACACGGGAGCAAGTGTCTCTTTCCGTGTGGACGGCACTTCCGAACTACTACTGGCTGTGTTGAAGCCCAGGAAATAGGAGGGTGTAGGCAGAGGCCTACTGTATTTTGAATGAGGTGACAGCAGGAGAGACTGCCATCCACACAGCAGGGGATCAGCTGACATTACTGAACCCCACTGAGACACGGGAGCAAGTATCTCTTTCCGTGTGGACGGCACTTCCGAACTACAACTGGCTGTGTTGAAGCCCAGGAAATAGGAGGGTGTAGGCAGAGGCCTACTGTATTTTGAATGAGTTTACAGCAGGAGAGACTGCCATCCACACAGCAGGGGATCAGCTGACGTTACTGAACCCCACTGAGACACGGGAGCAAGTGTCTCTTTCCGTGTGGACGGCACTTCCGAACTACAACTGGCTGTGTTGAAGCCCAGGAAATAGGAGGGTGTAGGCAGAGGCCTACTGTATTTTGAATGAGGTGACAGCAGGAGAGACTGCCATCCACACAGCAGGGGATCAGCTGACGTTACTGAACCCCACTGAGACACGGGAGCAAGTATCTCTTTCCGTGTGGACGGCACTTCCGAACTACAACTGGCTGTGTTGAAGCCCAGGAAATAGGAGGGTGTAGGCAGAGGCCTACTGTATTTTGAATGAGGTGACAGCAGGAGAGACTGCCATCCACACAGCAGGGGATCAGCTGACATTACTGAACCCCACTGAGACACGGGAGCAAGTATCTCTTTCCGTGTGGACGGCACTTCCGAACTACAACTGGCTGTGTTGAAGCCCAGGAAATAGGAGGGTGTAGGCAGAGGCCTACTGTATTTTGAATGAGGTGACAGCAGGAGAGACTGCCATCCACACAGCAGGGGATCAGCTGACGTTACTGAACCCCACTGAGACACGGGAGCAAGTATCTCTTTCCGTGTGGACGGCACTTCCGAACTACAACTGGCTGTGTTGAAGCCCAGGAAATAGGAGGGTGTAGGCAGAGGCCTACTGTCTTTGTAATGCGGAGACAGCAGGAGAGACTGCCATCTCCACAGCAGGGGCACAGCTGGCAGTGCTGAACCCCACTAACACTTGAACGAATGTGTTTGGCTCTGTGGAGACGACACTTCTGAACACCAACTGACGTTGTTGGAGCCCAGGATTAGGCGAGGAGCAGGCTGGGGCCTACTGGATTTTGGCAGGTGAATGCAGCAGGAGACTTGCCATCTCCACAGCAGGGGAACAGCTGGCAGTGCTGAACCCCACTAACACTTGAACGAATGTGTTTGGCTCTGTGGAGACGACACTTCTGAACACCAACTGACGTTGTTGGAGCTCAGGATTAGGCGAGGAGCAGGCTGGGGCCTACTTGATTTTGGCAGGTGAATGCAGCAGGAGACTTGCCATCTCCACAGCAGGGGAACAGCTGGCAGTGCTGAACCCCACTAACACTTGAACGAATGTGTTTGGCTCTGTGGAGACGACACTTCTGAACACCAACTGACGTTGTTGGAGCCCAGGATTAGGCGAGGAGCAGGCTGGGGCCTACTGGATTTTGGCAGGTGAATGCAGCAGGAGACTTGCCATCTCCACAGCAGGGGAACAGCTGGCAGTGCTGAACCCCACTAACACTTGAACGAATGTGTTTGGCTCTGTGGAGACGACACTTCTGAACACCAACTGACGTTGTTGGATCTCAGGATTAGGCGAGGAGCAGGCTGGGGCCTACTTGATTTTGGCAGGTGAATGCAGCAGGAGACTTGCCATCTCCACAGCAGGGGAACAGCTGGCAGTGCTGAACCCCACTAACACTTGAACGAATGTGTTTGGCTCTGTGGAGACGACACTTCTGAACACCAACTGACGTTGTTGGAGCCCAGGATTAGGCGAGGAGCAGGCTGGGGCCTACTGGATTTTGGCAGGTGAATGCAGCAGGAGACTTGCCATCTCCACAGCAGGGGAACAGCTGGCAGTGCTGAACCCCACTAACACTTGAACGAATGTGTTTGGCTCTGTGGAGACGACACTTCTGAACACCAACTGACGTTGTTGGAGCTCAGGATTAGGCGAGGAGCAGGCTGGGGCCTACTTGATTTTGGCAGGTGAATGCAGCAGGAGACTTGCCATCTCCACAGCAGGGGAACAGCTGGCAGTGCTGAACCCCACTAACACTTGAACGAATGTGTTTGGCTCTGTGGAGACGACACTTCTGAACACCAACTGACGTTGTTGGAGCTCAGGATTAGGCGAGGAGCAGGCTGGGGCCTACTTGATTTTGGCAGGTGAATGCAGCAGGAGACTTGCCATCTCCACAGCAGGGGAACAGCTGGCAGTGCTGAACCCCACTAACACTTGAACGAATGTGTTTGGCTCTGTGGAGACGACACTTCTGAACACCAACTGACGTTGTTGGAGCTCAGGATTAGGCGAGGAGCAGGCTGGGGCCTACTGGATTTTGGCAGGTGAATGCAGCAGGAGACTTGCCATCTCCACAGCAGGTGAACAGCTGGCAGTGCTGAACCCCACTAACACTTGAACGAATGTGTTTGGCTCTGTGGAGACGACACTTCTGAACACCAACTGACGTTGTTGGAGCTCAGGATTAGGCGAGGAGCAGGCTGGGGCCTACTTGATTTTGGCAGGTGAATGCAGCAGGAGACTTGCCATCTCCACAGCAGGGGAACAGCTGGCAGTGCTGAACCCCACTAACACTTGAACGAATGTGTTTGGCTCTGTGGAGACGACACTTCTGAACACCAACTGACGTTGTTGGAGCTCAGGATTAGGCGAGGAGCAGGCTGGGGCCTACTGGATTTTGGCAGGTGAATGCAGCAGGAGACTTGCCATCTCCACAGCAGGGGAACAGCAGGCAGTGCTGAACCCCACTAACACTTGAACGAATGTGTTTGGCTCTGTGGAGACGACACTTCTGAACACCAACTGACGCTGTTGGAGCCCAGGATTACGCATGCCGCATGCAGAGGCCAATGGGCATCGGTTTTTATGGAGGTTGTGGACTACTACTGATTCTAACCATGCTCCACTTAGGCCTCTGGCTCCACTGTCTCTACTATTTACCCTGGCCTCAAACCCCGCCAGCTACATCTCTGAAGTGGCGTCAGCACAATCTACACTTGTTCCTGTGTTACTGGTGCTCAGTCCCATCAGTTGATCCCCTGATGTTTGTCCGGCAAGTTTGCCAGCTCTGTCCTCATTCCCACTACTGGTTATGGGAATGTGGACAGAGCAGGAGACCTTGCCGGACACACATCAGGGGATAAACTGATGGGACTGAGCCACAGGAACACAGGAACAAGTGTAGATTGTGCTGACGCCACTTCAGAGATGTAGATGGCGGGGTTGGAGGTCAGGGGAAATAGTAGAGACAGTGGAGCCAGAGACCTAAGTTGGGCACGGTTAAAAATCAGTAGTGGTTTGAATGTTGATGGAGCTGGTGACTCTGCCGTCCACACAGCAGGGGATCAGCTGGCTTTACTGAACCCCAGTAACACAGGAGCTAGTGTGTTTCTCTGTGCAGACGACACATCTGAGCGACAACTGGCTGTGTTGAAGCACAGGGATTATAGTTCAGGTGGCAGAAAAATGAACACACCAGCAGACCTGGATACAGTTGCCAACCACTAATTTAGTCTGTAAGAGGAATGGCAAAGTCTTTGGAGATCCAGGCCTTGTTCATTTTCAGAAAAGTCAGCCGGTCAACATTATCGGAAGATAGTCGCGTGCGACGGTCTGTTAGTACACCACCTGCGGCACTAAAGACACGTTCCGATAATACACTGGCAGCAGGGCAAGCCAGCACCTCCAATGCATACTGGCTAAGCTCTGGCCATGTATCCAGCTTAGAGACCCAAAACTTGAAGGGGGAAGAGCCATCTGGGAGTACAGCGACAGGGCAAGACATGTAGTCTGACACCATCTGACGGAAGCGTTGCCTCCTGCTGACTCGAGGCGTCGCTGATGGTGTAGACAATTGTGGTGGACACACAAAACTTTGCCACATTTGGGCCATAGTGGTCTTGCCTTGTGCTGCGGCACTGCCTCTGCTCCCTCTTTGTGCAGAGTTTCCTCCACTGCCTCGACGCACAGAGCTGCTTTGTAAAGCACTAGCAACAATGCTGTCTGGTGGAATGGAAAACATTATGGACTGCACCAGTGACTCTTCGTACTCCTGCATTTTACGCTCCCGGTTCAACGTTGGTATGAGCCTTTGTACGCTGTCCCGGTAGCGAGGATCTAGGAGGGTGTACACCCAATAATCAGCTGAGACGAGAATGTGGGCGATGCGGCGGTCGTTTCTCAGGCACTGCAGCATGAAATCAACCATGTGCTGCAGACTCCCAACTGCCAAAGAACCGCTGTCCCCTGTTTGAGGCGTGACCTCGACCTGCTCTGCATCACCCCACCCTCGCTGTACATACTGAGTAGAGGTTTGTGTACCTCCCTCCTCTGGAGAGATGTCTTCCTCCTCCATCGACTCCTCCTCATCCTCCTCACAAAGTGTCCCCTGCCTAGGCCTTTGTGAGGAAACACGTAGCGCAGACTGTCCAGAAGCAGATGGCATTTGGGACTCCTCATCCTCCACCTCTTCTGAAACCTCATCCCTTAGTGCTTGCAGTGTTTGTTGAAGCAGGCAGATAAGGGGGACAGTCATGCTGACTAGTGCATCATCTGCACTCGCCATCCGCGTGGATTCATCGAAGGCACGCAAAACGAGGCAGATGTCCTTCATAGAGGCCCACTCAATGGTGCTGAAGTGTGAACGGCGCACAGTGCGACTTGTTTGCGCCTGATGCAGCTGGTACTCCATGACTGCTGCCTGCTGCTCACACAACCGCTCCAACATATGTAACGTTGAATTCCACCGGGTGGGTAGGTCACATATGATGCGATGTTCCGGAAGGCCAAATCGTCGCTGCAGAGCAGCGAGGCGCGATCTTGCCGTGCTGGAACGTCGCAAGTGAGCGCACTCTATGCGGACCTTGTGCAACAGTGCATCAAGATCCGGATAGTCCCTCAGAAAGCTCTGCACGACCAAGTTAAGAACATGTGCCAGACATGGGATGTGTGTGAGGTTGCCTAGGCCAAGAGCTGCCACCAGATTTCGGCCATTGTCACACACTACCAAGCCCGGCTGGAGATTCGCTGGCCCAAACCACACATCGCTCTCCAGCTTGATAGCATTCCAGAGCTCCTGCGCTGTGTGGCTTCGATTCCCCAAAGAAATTAATTTGAGTACAGCCTGTTGACGTTTGGCCACGGCTGTGCTCATATCGGTCGTAACAGGCTCCTGCTCTGCTGTTTCTGAGGAACTTGAGTAGGAGGAGGAGTCTATGTGTACAGACTGGAGTCCTGCAATCCGTGGCGTTGGAAGAACACGTACAGCGCCACTCTCCAGATCCGTACCCGGCTCCAGAACATTGACCCAGTGGGCAGTGAGGGAAAGGTATCGTCCCTGTCCATGGTTACTGGTCCACGCATCGGTGGTCAGGTGGACCTTGCTACTAACGGCGTTTAGTAGCGCATGTTTTATTTTGCCCTCAACATGTTTCTGCAGGGCAGGGACGGCTCGCCTGCTGAAATAAAAGCGGCTGGGCACGTTGTATTGGGGGACTGCCAATGCCATTAAGTCCCGGAAGGTGTCAGTGTCCACCAGCCTGAATGACAGCATTTCAACTGCCAGAAGTTTGGCAATGCCAGCATTCAGAGACTGTGCTCGGGGATGGTTTGCCGAGTAAGGGCGCCTTTTATCCCATGCCTGTGCTACCGATGGCTGTGATGGATGGGAACGTGCTGTTATGGGTGGAATCTGACAGGGTCTCCGGACAACAGTGGCAGAGGTTCTTCCTTGGCGATCCTGTGAGGAAGCCGAACCAGCAGTGTGTGAGCTGGAGGAAGAGGGCCCAACACGAACTGAAGAGGTGGTAGGTGGTGCTGTACGTTGGCCTACGTCTTCAGGGTGTCTCTGCAACTCCAACTCGTGCTTGGTGCGCACATGTTTCCACATATTTGTGGTATTGAGGTTGCTGACATTTCTCCCTCTTTTGACTCTCTGATGACACAGCTTGCATTTGACAAAGCAAATGTCATCTGCAACTGTGTCAAAAAAGGACCATGCACTGCAACTCTTGTGAGCGCCCGGTTTGCCTTTGGAAGGAGGAATGCTCCTAACGGGTGCCGAAGTGGAGGGTACAGGCAACCAAGTCTTCCCCCTCCCTCTGCCTCCTGTTTTGGCCGGTAGGGGAATCTCTTCCTCCGAGCTGCTCCCACCACCTTCCTGTTGCTCACGCCATGATGGGTCAAGGACCTCATCATCTTCCCTCCCCTCTTCAAACAGCTGCTTCTCCGGGGTTGTCTCGCCAGCACCGTACGCACCAGAAAGTGGCAACTGAGTCTCGTCATCATCTGATGCGTACTGAGGTGTGCTGACCATAGGCACTGGCCCACTCGCCTCTTCAGATTCAGAGGGACAAAGAAGTTGCGCATCACTGCATACTCCCTCTTCTTCACATTCAGGAATGCTGCTTGGCTGGCCCCCTCTTTCCAAGCCAACAGATTCCGAGAACAGAAGTAGAGACTGTGATGGCTCCTGTCCATGTCTCTCTGACTGCCTGGGCACTTTGGCAGGTGGTGAAGAGACAGATGGTTGCTCTTCGGTGCTCTGACCCTGAGAGGATGCGGAAGTAATTGAAGTCGATGCGTTAGCTGCCATCCATCCGACAACGGCTTCAATTTGTTCCTCCCGCAGCAGTGGGGTACGTTGAGGTCCTACAAAGCTGCGCATAAAGGACTGTTGCCTGCTAAAACTGGGGGATGCTGATCCACTGGTGCCCGCAGCAGGCCCAGAATCCCCACGTCCTCTACCTGTAGAATCCCCACGTCCTCTCCCTGCAGAATCCCCACGTCCTCTCCCTGCTGAAACTCCACGCCCACGCCCACGCCCCCGCGCCTTACTCCCTGCCTTCTTCATCTTGCAAGACTGCTTAAGATAGGCAAAAAAGTACAAAGGGGGGCCTTAGTGTGCTTATTCCTGAACAGCTGGTTACAGGTACAAGAAACACTAATTTTATGAAGTATGTGTGTGTGGACTAGACTTTAATAGGAGCTGATGTGGCCTACACAAGTTCAAAATGTAGTGTTTGGTGAACTTTTTATGTGGTTTCTTTGTTTGAAACAAACTCAAAGTATGAGAACAAAGAATTGAAACTGATAGTATCACCAACTTTTTGGAGCTATTACAATGCAGGCAGGTAACCTACAATGCAAAAGATGAGGCTCCAAAAAAATTGTGTAATACTAATCTGGCTGCGCCGGCAGGGCACAAGCCAGAAAAAAAGGCTCCTCTATCTACTCCTATATAGTGTTTGCAACCAACCAATGTTGATGGATACGGATGGATGCACACTAATAGGAGAAGAAAAAATGAGCTGCACTCAGAGACAAATATGTGTGAGGCAGTGACGCACGTTGAGCGTCCTACAACCAGACGTAGCTGCAGGACACTCTACTCAGCGTGAGCTGCACTCACACACAGTCAGAGACCTCTCAGACAGCCGTCAACAGTGCAGCTAAGTGGGCACTGGCACTGACAGGCTGCAGAAAGGCTCCGCTGTGTACTCCTATATAGTGTTTGCAACCACCGTAGATGGAGACGGATGGATGCACACTAATAGAAGAAAAAATGAGCTGCACTCAAATAAAAATATGTGTGAGGCAGTGACGCACGCTGAGCGTCCTACAGCCAGACGTAGCTGCAGGACACACTACTCAGCGTGAGCTGCACTCACACACAGTCAGAGACCTCTCAGACAGCCGTGAACAGTGCAGCAAAGTGGACACTAGCACTGAAAGGCTGCAGAAAGGCTCCGCTGTCTACTACTAGTGTTTGCAACCAACGTATATGGATACGGATGGAAGCACACTAGATTGAAATTATGTAAAAAATGCAGCTCAAAAAATAAAAGATGTATGAGGCAGCAGTGATCACACTGGGTGGCCTACAGCCTGACGTGGCTGCAGGACCCACTCCACAGCGTGAGCTGCACTCACACAGCCCTTGCAGACAGCTGTGAACACTGCTGCTAGGGCAAAGAAGGCTACAGTGGTGGTTTATGTAGCCTGGGTAAAGCACTAGATGTTTGGTGGAATCGCTATTTCTAACTGTCCCTCACAGTCTTCTACAGCAGCCTGTCCCTAACTGAATTCACAGCAGAGTGACCAGAAATGGCGGCTGCGGTGGCTTTTATAGTGCATCATGACATCATTTCGGCAGCCAATCACAGCCATGCCAATAGTTAACATGCCTACATGCCTAACAGGATGTGCCCACACTTCGGAGGATTCCCATTGGCTTAATCAAAGCAAGCAGGCTCATAGCATGATGGGAACTTCCTATTCCGATTCCGATCCCGGAATCCGATATGAAAAAAGTATCGGAATTAAGTATCGGAATTCCGATACCGCTAATATCGGCCGATACCCGATACTTGCGGTATCGGAATGCTCAACACTAGTCATGGCTGTGTCTTCCAGCAAGAAAATGACCCAAAACAAACAGCCAATGCAACAAAGGAGTGGATCAAAAAGAAGCCCATTAAGGTCATGGCCTAGCCAGTCTCCAGACCTTAATCCCATAGAAAAATTATGGAGGGAATGATTTTGTGATGATCTGTAAAGAGGAGTGGCCAAAATTCCTCCTGACATGTGTGCAAATCTCATCAACTACAAAAAAAGTCTGACTGCTGTTCTTGCCAACAAATGTTTTGCCACCGAGTATTAAGTTTGTTAGCCAGAGGGATCACATACTTATTTCTCACTGAAAAATGCTAATAAATTTATATAATTTATGCAATGCAATTTTCAGGATTTTATTTTCGTTATTCTATCTCTCAATGTTAAAATTAACCTACACTTAAAATTAAAGACTGTTCATATCTTTGTCAATGGGCAAACTTGCAAAATCAAGGAGATCAAATACTTATTTCCCCCACTGTATAGAGATATATATATATATATATATATATATATATATATATATATATATATATTATATACCGTCATATGTTAAAGTTTGGGCACCCCTATGTTAACCTTTTTTCTTTATAACAATTTTGGTTTTTACAACAGCTATTTCAGTTTCATATATCTAATAACTGATGGACTCAGTTATATTTCTGGATTCAAATGAGGTTTATTATACTAACAGAAAATGTGCAATCTGCATTTAAACAAAATTTGACCGGTGCAAAAGTATGGGCACCCTTATCATTTTCTTGATTTGAACACTCCTAACTACTTTTTACTGACTTCCTGAAGCACTAAATTGGTTTTGTAACCTCATTGAGCTTTGAACTTCATAGAAAGGTGTATCAAATCATGAGAAAAGGTATTTAAGGTGGCCACTTGCAAGTAGTTCTCCTATTTGATTCTCCTATGAAGAGTGGCATCATGGGCTCCTCAAAACAACTCTCAAATGATCTGAAAACAAAGATTATTCAGCATAGCTTTTCAGGGGAAGGATACAAAAAGTTGTCTCAGAGATTTAACCTGTCAGTTTCCACTGTGAGGAACATAGTAAGGAAATGGAAGAACACAGGTACAGTTCTTGTTAAGCCCAGAAGTGGCAGGCCAAGAAAAATATCAGAAAGGCAGAGAAGAAGAATGGTGAGAACAGTCAAGGACAATCCACAGACCACCTCCAAAGACCTGCAGCATCATCTTGCTGCAGATGGTGTCACTGTGCATCGGTCAACAATACAGCGCACTTTGCACAAGGAGAAGCTGTATGGGAGAGTGATGCGAAAGAAGCCGTTTCTGCAAGCACGCCACAAACAGAGTCGCCTGAGGTATGCAAAAGCACATTTGGACAAGCCAGTTACATTTTGAAAGAAGGTCCTGTGAACTGATGAAACAAAGATTGAGTTGTTTGGTCATACAAAAAGGCGTTATGCATGGAGGCTAAAAAACACAGCATTCCAAGAAAAACACTTGCTACCCACAGTAAAATTTGGTGGAACTGGATAAGATGTGGAAGGTGAAGGCAACAGTGATTACAGTGGTGATAGGAGCACTTGGAGCAGTGACCTCTAAGTTGGAAGACAGGCTACAACAGATCCCAGGAGCACATCTGAGCTCTCTGTCCAGAAAATCGCTATGCTGGGAACAACTAAGATCCTGTGCAGAACCCTCAAACTCCCAGGCGTCTGGTAGAGGACCCGAGAATGAGAAAGGAAAACAAAGGCCACCCCAGCGGGGGTGCGGAGGAATATATATATATATATATATATACAGTGCCTTGCGAAAGTATTCGGCCCCCTGGAACTTTTCAACCTTTTCCCACATACTGTATCATGCTTCAAACATAAAGATACCAAATGTAAATTTTTGGTGAAGAATCAACAACAAGTGGAACACATTTGTGAAGTTGATCCAATGTTGTCCTAAATGACTAATGATGATAAATATAATCCATCTGTGTAATCAAGTCTCCGTATAAATGCACCTGCTCTGTGATAGTCTCAGGGTTCTGTTCACTCTGTGTAGCATTACCACAGTGTGTTTAAGGTAATGCTCGCTCTTTTGTTCCGTCATTGTTCACACTAGCAGCAGGTTCTTTTCTGCACGGTGGACCCTTGGTTGCGATTTTACTTTATTTTATATTTTATTTAGTGCAATCTGCCCACCCTAACACACTGCCTCTATAACCAGCGGTCAGAGTGCTGCGGTTGACATGCTGTAATTTAAAAAAAAATGTATTTATTTATAGTGAAGGCACCGGCTGATTAGTACTCCCATCAGCCACACCTGCTCTGGCTGCTATTAGCAGCAGCAGGCGTAGGTCTTTTGGAGTAGTACTCTCTCATCAGCCGACACTTCTGTGAATGGAGATAGCCAGAAGTGGTGAAATGGGGGTAAAAAGACTATCAGATGAACTGTAGTTCTATGACCAGTGAGAATGATCTTTCCGCTGATCAGAGCCACCGGCATTTCTTTTGCTATCATGCAGATGACAAAGTGGGCAACACTCTATGTTCAAGGTGCCTAGCCCAAACACTAACACAGACTTCCTGCAAAAGTCTGTTTTTTGGGGTCCGTGCACGAAGAGTAGGTGTTCGATGCTGACTCTGAATTTTACTGTTTGGGTTCGCCAATCACTAGGAGTGAGCAGCTTGAACCCCCAGACCTCCAACTGCTTCACAGAAGTTTATAACGCTGAGCTATAAAAATAAAAAAATACATTGTTCCATCAAATTTTTATTTTAGCCACAATTTTTTTTCACAAGGACAACAGGAGAAATTGCACCACACAACTTGTTGTTCAATTTCTACTGAGTAAAGTGATGCCTCATATATGATGGAAAAATACAAGGTGCAATTGTGGGCGCACTCAGCTGTGCATGATAGCAACATCAATGATATGGCCAGGTGTCGCAGCAATGGAATAATGACAATAAGAACAAAAAGGAGAGAAAGCACCACTGCAGAAAAAGCGCACACTGCACCAATTATAATTAAGACTGAAATAAGTAATTTTTATTGACACAAAAGAGTTATACATAATAAAAACATGATAAAATCACAAAACTATGGCATCCATAGTACCCATAATACATGTCAGCACATAAATATCATACAAATAAGCACATATAATGTGAGCATATAATCCAGTGGCACTGTGGCACTATAGCAGTATCCCTCCCTATTCCTAGGCTCATGAGGACTATATAACCCTAGATAAAGCCCAGCCCATAAATGCAATGGAGCAACCACACACAAAAATCCATGTTATATAATATTCATGCCAGGACCCTAATAAGCGCAGATAGCAAGAAAGGGGGGAAAAAAGTTAAATCCTCCACATATCAGTGGTGCCAGAGCACATAGTAGGGCAAAACAATATCAAAAACTGCCATAAGGATGATCAATAGCCGCCATGAAAATATGGATACACGGATGCCATACCCAGGACCATTACCCCACGCGTATCGCTGTAACCTGTACGGCTTCGTCAGGGGAAGTGACACACAGTGATCCATGGGGCTTTAAATACCTTGCAGAAATCACTCGGGGCGTTACCAAGCTCTGTGAACATCCCCTCTATGAGTCAGCCAAAGCAGGAAGTGTATAGACCGGCATCCCGGTCATGTGAACAGGGGCCATGGCAACCACACATGCACTGTATAAGCACAAAGCAAGTACAAGCCGGCGGTCTTGCTGCAGCGCGCATGTATTATAGAAGCCCATAAGGGCCAAGAATATCAGCCCCACCGCGCCTGCGTCCAGTGGAACGCAGGCTAGCATGTCTGGGGCACACTGAACCTGCGCGCATATTACCACCACCAGCATGAATTACTAAGAGTACATAAATGAACGCACGCGCCACTCCCGTGAGTACAGACACACACAAAGACCCGACATACATAGACACGATACAATACAATACACATGGGGGTGGATGGGAACACAGGACATAACAAATATAAAAAACTTCACCTTACTAGGTGATATCATAACCGGTGATCAGGACACTCTTTAAGGAGGAGCCCTCAATATTTAATCTGGAATCCATTTTGCTTCTAATCCGACACAAAAAAAACCCCAATGTCTAAATTATTAAAAAAATATTGTATGGAGAATAACGGTATTTAAATAAATAACGGCAATTGTTGACCAATGCCGACAAATACCAAAAAAGAAAAATATATCATAGAGGTATATCACAGCACAAAGAAGGCCAAAACTACCGTAAATGCCAAAAAGGCTATTCGTATCAAGACACAAGGATCAGAGAGGAGGGGGAGAAAGGAAAAGGGAAGGGCGGGGAGGGAAGGGGAAAAAAAGGGGGGGGGGAGAGAAAGGGGAAAAGGTACACAATAATGGGACTATATGAGAAGGGTAATATTACTTATTATAATATTACAATTTTAACCCCGCGCGTTCCAATTCACCAAACAATTTTGCCCCTATCTACATAATGGGGAAAAAGTGTGTGTATCAAGCCCCGCCACTCATTATGAAGTCATAAAGGTTGCCATGGCAACGCTGATGTCATCATAGGTTGCAAGCCCCGCCGCTCATTATGATGTCATAATGGTTGACTATGGGATGGAGGATGTGTGATGGGTATATGGGCACTGGACTATGGGATGGAGGATATGTATGACGGGTATATGGGCACGGGACTATGGGATGGAGGATATGTATGACGGGTATATGGGCACGGGACTATGGGATGGAGGATGTTTGATGATATATGGGCACTGGACTATGGGCTGGAGGATATGTATGACTGGTATATGGGCATGGGACTATGAGATGAAGGATGTGTGATGGGTATGTGGGCACTCAACTATGGGATGGCGAATATGTATGATGGGTATATGGGCATGGGACTATGGGATGGAGGATGTGTGATGGGTATATGGGCATTGGACTATGGGATGGTGGATATGTATGATGGGTATATGGGCACTCGACTATGGGAGGGAGGATAATTATAATTTGCTATAACTAACCACAGTTAGTTACTATGCCCGGGCAGCGCCGGGCTCTTCAGCTAGTGTATATATATATATATATACATATTTTTTTTATTAGTTCTCCTTTCTGGTCGACATCTGTTCCTTCGATTGCAGTGCACATATTCGAGAGGGACAATTATAAAGGAGGTTTTGGCATTGTTGGGTCAACTATTGATGCCACTGTTCTCTGAGATAGATGGGTATCTTATATACCCTCCGTCTATATATAAGTAATATGACCCTTCTCATATAGTCCCATTATTGTGTACCTTCTCCCCTTTCCCCCCCCTTTTTTTCCCCTTCCCTCCCCCTCCTCTCTGAACCTAGCATCTGGATACGAATAGCCTTTTTGGCATTTACGGTACTTTTGGCCTTCTTTGTTTTGTGATATACCTCTATGATATATTTTTCTGTTTTCGTATTTGTCAGCATTGGTCAATAATTGCTGTTATTTATTTAAATACCGTTATTCTCCATACCATATTTTTTTTAATAATTTAGACATCGGGTTTTTTTTTTTGTTCTGTGTCGGATTAGAAGCAAAATGGATTCCAGATTAACTATTGAGGGCTCCTCCTTAAAGAATGTCCTGATCACCGGTTATGATATCACCTTGTAAGGTGAAGTTTTTTATATTTGTTATGTCCTGTGTTCCCATCCACCCCCATGTGTATTGTATTGTATGGTGTCTATGTATGTCGAGTCTTTGTGTGTGTCTGTACTCATAGGAGTGGCGCGCGTGTTCATTTATGTACTCTTAGTAATTCACGCTGGTGGTGGCAATATGGACGCAGGTTCAGTGTGCCCCAGACATGCTAGCCTGCGTTCCACTGGATGCAGGCGCGATGGGGCTGATATTCTTGGCCCTTATGGGCTTCTATAATACATGCGCGCTGCAGCAAGACCGCCGGCTTGTACTTGCTTTGTGCTTATACAGCGCATGTGTGGTTGCCATGGCCCCTGTTCACATGACTGGGACGCCGGTTTATACACTTCCTGCTTTGGCTGACTCATAGAAGGGATGTTCACAGAGCGTGGTAACGCCCCGAGTGATTTCTGCAAGGTATTTAAAGCCCCATGGATCACTGTGTGTCACTTCCCCTGACGAAGCCGTACAGGTTACAGCGATACGCGTGGGGTAATGGTCCTGGGTATGGCATCCGTGTATCCATATTTTCATAGCGGCTATTGATCGTCCTTATGGCAGTTTTTGATATTGTTTTGCCCTACTATGTGCTCTGGCACCACTGATATGTGGAGGATTTAACTTGTTTCCTCTTTTCTTGCTATCTGGGCTTATTAGGGTACTGGCATGAATATTATATAACATGGATTTTTGTGTGTGGTTGCTCCATTGCATTTATGGGCTGGGCTTTATCTAGGGTTATATAGTCCTCATGAGCCTAGGAATAGGGAGGGATACTGCTATAGTGCCACAGTGCCACTGGATTATATGCTCACATTATATGTGCTTATTTGTATGATATTTATGTGCTGACATGTATTATGGGTACTATGGATGCCATAGTTTTGTGATTTTATCATGTTTTTGTTATGTATAACTCTTTTGTATCAATAAAAATTACTTATTTCAGTCTTAATTATAATTGGTGCAGTGTGCGCTTTTTCTGCAGTGGTGCTTTCTCTCCTTTTTTTTCTTATGATGGAAAAATGGCAGTGATCAGAAGGCAAGTAGCGCCAATTGACTTTTTGAACTCAAAATTTGCTGGAATCATTAGAGGAGGCCATGTTTCATCTCATGCCAAAACAATGGAAACCTCCTACAAGTGACCCCATTTTGGAAACAAGACCCCTCAAGAATGTACATAGATATGTGGTGAAGCACCTTAAACCCCCAGGTGCTTCACAGAATTTTACATAATTGATCTATGAAAATGAAAATAAAAGTATTTTTCCCACCAATATGTTGGTTTAGCCTGAAATATTTTCACAATGATGGTAGGAGAAAAAGGTCCCCAAAATTTGTTGTGCAAATTCTCCTGAGTACAATGACTTCCCTCAAGGAGTGTATCTAGAGGTGCTGTGAGCTTTGAAAATACAAAAAACAAATTTTTCCCACAAAAATATTATTTTAGCCCCATTTTTATTTTTAATTTTCACAAGGGTGACAGGATATATGGAACCCAAAACTTATTGTGCAGTTTCTCCTGAGTGTGCAGATAACTTATATGTGGGGAAATCTACTGTTTGGGTGTACAGCAGGGCTCAGAAAGGAACTACTGACGTTTTGGAATGCAGACTTTGATGAAATGGTGTGTTGCATTTGAAGAGGCCATTATATGCTTAACCCTAGTATGCTTGACATCAGAAATCTTCATATTAACGTATTGGGGGCCTTTTAGGCCATGCTAATCATATGGAAAAACACACTTATATAACTTTTACAAGTTTATTTTAAAACTGCTAAATAAAATATGATTAGTAAACAAAATTTTAATTATAATTTTTTTCCAAATTTCACACAAACATATGAAAAAACGCACAAAAACACATAGCAATCTAGACCAAACTGGCTGCAGCTACATTTCTATTACGTTTCTTTTCTATTATATCAGTCTTCCAAACGATTTTGACAAGTTATTTTTTTGGAAGAATTTTCTTTACAGACATGTTCCTTACAAATTGAACAATCTTATCTTATCTCAGGTCCTTCACAATTACTAGCTCACAGTGTATACTGTCCTTATTACGCTCTACACAGCTCATTACTGTGTTCAGAAGGACCTGATGATGTCATGGCCTTATCTCTCCCTCCAAAAATCACATTGCATCCTCATATGGCATTATCCACACCCTGGCCCCTCCACCAGCATTACTGAGTACAAATAAAGTAACTTGAGACACAAACACTACTGAGAACATGACAAAAATATACATGGGGGCCTAAAAGGCCCCCAATCCGTACAGATGTGGTTTTCACCAAAAAAGCATTGTTACACCGAAATGCCTATGAAAAAAATTATATGAACAACTGGATATTACCAACAACGACATACTTGAGGATGGCCTGGAGTTTCAAAATTCTAACTTAAGTAATTTTGCAGATAATAGCAAAAAGTAAGCATTGGGGCCTAAAAGGCCCCGAATACGCATACTAGGGTTAAACAGTGGAAACTCCTCACAAGTGACCCAATTTTGGAAACTAGACCCAAGGAATTCATCTAGACATGTGGAGAGCACCTTGAAACCAAAGGTGCTTCATATAATTTTACTATGTTGATCTGTGAAAATGAAAGAAAATATCTATTTTTCCAACAAAAAATGTTGGTTTAGACCCAATTTTTAAATTTTTACAAGGATAGTAGGAGAAAATGGACCCCAACATTTGTTATGCAATTTATCCTTAGTACACTAACACCCCATATGTGGTCGAAAGCTAGGCAGATTTGAGGCATAGTGCAACGCCCAGAAAGAAAGTAGTGCCATATGAGAGTTCAGATTGTGCTGGAATGGGTTGAGGGTGCCATGTCACAGTGGCAATGCTTCTAAGGTGGCAGAACAGCAGAAACCCCCCATAAGTGACCTCATTCTATAAAATCCCCCCCAGAGAATTTATCTATAGGTGCAGTGAACATGTTGACACCACGTGTGAATCACAGAATTTTATAACATTGGGCTGTGAAGAAAGAATAATTAACATTTTTACCACTAAAATGTTGTTTTACCTCCGAGTTTTTAATTTTCCCAAGGACTAATAGGAAAAAATAATCTCAGTTTGCCATATAACTTTCTCCTGAGGGTGCCATGACCTTACATATTATCAGGAAATAAATTTCAGGCACAGTGCAAAGCTTAGAAAGGAAGGCGCACCATATTATAGTGCAGATTTTACTGTTACACTTTGAGGGTGCCAAGACCCAAAGGGAGAGCCCCTGTGATGTCAGAACTAGAGTTGAGCGATACCGTCCGATACTTCAAAGTATCGTATCGGATGGTATCGGCCGATCTTTAAAAAAAGTATCGGTATCGCCGATTCCGATACCGGAAGTCCCATTCAAGTCTATGGGACTTCCGGTATCGGAATAAGAAAAACCCTTTCCTGCCCTTGTACAGCCTCTCTGGGGTCTGTACGGGCCTTTCGGGGGGCTGTGCCGGCCTGCCAGGGGGTCTGTGCAGGCTCCGGTGGTCTGTGCCGGCCTGCCGGGGGGCTGTGCCGGCCTGCCGGTGGTCTGTGCAGGCTCCGGTGGGCTGTGCCGGCCTGCCGGGGGGCTGTGCCGGCCTGCCGGGGGGCTGTGCAGGCTCCGGGGGGCTGTGCCGGCCTGCCGGGGGGCTGTGCCGGCCTGCCGGGGGGCTGTGCAGGCTCCGGGGGGCTGTGCCGGCCTGCCGGGGGGCTGTGCCGGCCTGCCGGTGGTCTGTGCAGGCTTCGGGGGTCTGTGCAGGCATCGTCCGATGGGACTACAAGTCCCATCGGGCGATGCCTGCTACCATGATAGTGATTGACACATTAGCCAATGATGGGACAGTAGTAGTCCCATCATCCGGCTAATGTGTTAAATGTAAAAAAAAAAAAAAAATTACATGCTACATACATACAACATGCATACTACATGCATGCTACATTCATACTACATACATGCTACATTCATACTACATAAATACTACATGCAACATACATACTACATATATACTACATACATACTACATATATACTACATGCATGCTACATACATACTACATGCTACATACATACTACATATATACTACATACATACTACATACATACTACATGCATGCTACATACATACTACATATATACTACATGCATGCTACATACATACTACATATATACTACATGCATGCTACATACATACTACATATATACTACATGCATGCTACATACATACTACATATATACTACATGCATGCTACATACATACTGCATGCTACATGCATGCTACATACATACTACATACATACTACATGCTACATACATACCACATATATACTACATACATACTACATACAATACATTCATACAATACATACATAGACATACAGTACATATAACATAGAGTAACATACTTACCAATACTTGTCACATTGTTCCCCGAAGCCATTGTCTTTTCTGGAATAAATATCAACATAACAAACCACAAAAATACTCACCCACGATCCGAAGCAGTCCACGAGTGTGTCCCACGACGATCTTGGGTAGAGAACTGCAGCATCAGATGATGCTGCCGTTCTCTACGGGCTGCAAGAATCCAATGACGGAAGGTAGGTATCCTTCCGCACTGTATTCCTTCGCCACTTAAAAAAAAAAAAAGTCCCTAGTCTCACTTTATGCCATTGCTGTGTGGGAATTTCCCACGCAGCAATGGCATAAAGTGAGACTAGGGACTTTTTTTTTTTAAGTGGTGGAGGAATACAGTGCGGAAGGATACCTACCTTCTGTCATTGGATTCCTGCAGCCCGTAGAGAGCGGCAGCATCAGCTGATGCTGAAGTTCTCTACCCAAGATCGTCGTGGGACACACTCGTGGACTGCTTCGGATCGTGGGTGAGTATTTTTGTGGTTTGTTATGTTAATATTTATTCCGGAAAAGACAATGGCTTCGGGGAACAATGTGACAAGTATTGGTAAGTATGTTACTCTATGTTATATGTACTGTATGTCTATGTATGTATTGTACGAATGTATTGTATGTAGTATGTATTGTATGTAGTATATATGTGGTATGTATGTAGCATGTAGTATGTATGTAGTATGTATGTAGCATGCATGTAGCATGCAGTATGTATGTAGCATGCATGTAGTATATATGTAGTATGTATGTAGCATGCATGTAGTATATATGTAGTATGTATGTAGCATGCATGTAGTATATATGTAGCATGTATGTAGTATGTATGTGGTATGTATGTAGCATGCATGTAGTATATATGTAGTATGTATGTAGTATGTATGTGGTATGTATGTAGTATGTATGTGGTATGTATGTAGCATGTAGTATGTATGTGGTATGTATGTAGCATGTAGTATGTATGTAGCATGCATGTAGTATGTATGTAGCATGCATGTAGTATGTATGTAGTATGTATGTAGTATGTATGTAGTATGTAGCATGTATGTAGTATGTATGTGGTATGTATGTAGCATGTAGTATGTATGTAGCATGCATGTAGTATATATGTAGTATGTATGTAGTATGTATGTGGTATGTATGTAGCATGTAGTATGTATGTAGCATGTATGTAGCATGCATGTAGTATGTATGTAGCATGCATGTAGTATGTATGTAGCATGTATGTAGTATGTATGTAGTATATATGTAGTATGTATGTAGCATGTAGTATGTATGTAGCATGCATGTAGTATGTATGTAGCATGCATGTAGTATGTATGTAGTATATATGTAGTATGTATGTAGCATGCATGTAGTATGTATGTAGCAAGCATGTAGTATGTATGTAGTATGTATGTAGTATGTAGCATGTATGTAGTATGTATGTGGTATGTATGTAGCATGTAGTATGTATGTAGCATGCATGTAGTATATATGTAGTATGTATGTAGTATGTATGTGGTATGTATGTAGCATGTAGTATGTATGTAGCATGTATGTAGCATGCATGTAGTATGTATGTAGCATGCATGTAGTATGTATGTAGCATGTATGTAGTATGTATGTAGTATATATGTAGTATGTATGTAGTATGTAGTATGTATGTAGCATGCATGTAGTATGTATGTAGCATGCATGTAGTATGTATGTAGTATATATGTAGTATGTATGTAGCATGCATGTAGTATGTATGTAGCATGCATGTAGTATGTATGTAGTATGTATGTAGTATGTAGCATGTATGTAGTATGTATGTGGTATGTATGTAGCATGTAGTATGTATGTAGCATGCATGTAGTATATATGTAGTATGTATGTAGTATGTATGTGGTATGTATGTAGCATGTAGTATGTATGTAGCATGTATGTAGCATGCATGTAGTATGTATGTAGCATGCATGTAGTATGTATGTAGCATGTATGTAGTATATATGTAGTATGTATGTAGCATGTAGTATGTATGTAGCATGCATGTAGTATGTATGTAGTATTTTTTTTTTTTTTTTAACATTTAACACATTAGCCGGATGATGGGACTACTACTGTCCCATCATTGGCTAATGTGTCAATCACTGTCATGGTAGCAGGCATCGCCCGATGGGACTTGTAGTCCCATCGGACGATGCTTGCACAGACCCCCGGACATCAGCACAGCCCCCCGGCAGGCCGGCACAGCCCCCCGGCAGGCCGGTACAGACCCCCACAGGGTGCACAGCCCCCCGGCAGGCCAGCACAGCCCCCCGGCAGGCCGGTACAGACCCCCACAGGGTGCACAGACCACCGGCAGGCCGGCACAGCCCCCCGGCAGGCCGGTACAGACCCCCACAGGGTGCACAGACCACCGGCAGGCCGGCACAGCCCCCCGGCAGGCCGGTACAGACCCCGGGCAGTCCACACAGCCCCCCGGCAGGCCGGCAGAGACCCCCGGAAGGCCCGAAATGACGGCGCATCATGATGCGCACACACCGCACATCATGATGACGTCAGTCTGTCAATCAACTTTGAACTTCCGGTTCCGATGCCGAATTCCGATATTGAAAAAATATCGGAAGTCGGTATCAGAATTCCGATACAGCAAGTATCGGCCGATACCCGATACTTGCGGTATCGGAATGCTCAACACTAGTCAGAACAGAACAAACCCTCAAAAGTGACCACATTTTACTAACTATTAGAGTTGAGCGACTTTTGTTTTTTTAGGGTCGTGTTTCGTTTCGTGAAACCCGACTTTTCCAAAAGTCGGGTCGAGCAAGATCGTCCGATTATAGGGAAAAGTCGGGGTCGTCCTGAAACACGAAACCCAATGTAAGTCAATGGGGAATAAAAGTCGGCAGTGAGAGGAGGACAGGAAACACACCAACAGTGGCCATTTGAATGCCAAAAGCATCAATTCTTCTTACTTAAGCTTGTTAACCTTAATTAACTTCATAATACAAGTTACGCACTGAAAAATGGGGGTTATTTGGCTACAGACTGTGGGGGGGGAGGGCTGGCTCCAGGTTTTCATGTGCCCTGGGCGAAAGAGCGCCCCTTTAACACATACCACAACTCATCATGCTCCGATACGGCAGAGAAATAGCGGTATAGTACAATGAAAAATACCTCACTTTTTACATCTCATGACGAGGCCCATCTATTTCTCCATACAGAATCATTGGTCCCATATAATGTTTGAAACAGTATATGATGAGCTCCACATAATGCCACAGTATATGTTGGTCCCCATGGATGAAGCTCTACTGTCTTATGGGCCCAAATAATGCTCCAAACATAATGGGCCCCATTTCTAATGCTCTAGTGTATAATGGGCCCTGTAAATGCTGCTCCAGTGTCTGATGTCCACCTTTGGAATGTTCCAGTGTATGGTGGGCCCCATCTATCATTCTCAGAGGGTGTTAGGCCCAGTATGGATTGCACGTGATTGCACAAAGGTGAGAAAGGGTACCGTATCCCCAGATAACATGTATGGATAGTGTACACATTCAAAATATATGTCTATACATCAGGAGGCAGGCTCAGACGGTGTTATGCCCAGTATGGATTGCATGTGATTGCACAAAGGTTAGAAAGGGTAACGTATCCCCAGACAACATGTATGGATAGCGTACACATTCAAAATATATGTCTCAGGAGGCAGGCTCAGACGGTGTTAGGCCCAGTATGGATTGCACGTGATTGCACAAAGGTTAGAAAGGGTACCGTATCCCCAGATAACATGTATGGATAGCGTACACATTCAAAATATATGTCTCAGGAGGCAGGCTCAGACGGTGTTAGGCCCAGTATGGATTGCACGTGATTGCACAAAGGTTAGAAAGGGTACCGTATCCCCAGATAACATGTATGGATAGCGTACACATTCAAAATATATGTCTCAGGAGGCAGGCTCAGACGGTGTTAGGCCCAGTATGGATTGCACGTGATTGCACAAAGGTTAGAAAGGGTACCGTATCCCCGGATAACATGTATGGATAGCGTACACATTCAAAATATATGTCTCAGGAGGCAGGCTCAGACGGTGTTAGGCCCAGTATGGATTGCACGTGATTGCACAAAGGTTAGAAAGGGTACCGTATCCCCAGATAACATGTATGGATAGCGTACACATTCAAAATATATGTCTCAGGAGGCAGGCTCAGACGGTGTTAGGCCCAGTATGGATTACACGTGATTGCACAAAGGTTAGAAAGGGTACCGTATCCCCAGATAACATGTATGGATAGCGTACACATTCAAAATATATGTCTCAGGAGGCAGACTCAGACGGTGTTAGGCCCAGTATGGATTGCACGTGATTGCACAAAGGTTAGAAAGGGTCCCTTTTCCCCGGATAACATGTATGGATAGCGTACACATTCAAAATATATGTCTCAGGAGGCAGGCTCAGACGGTGTAAGGCCCAGTATGGATTGCACGTGATTGCACAAAGGTTAGAAAGGGTCCCTTTTCCCCGGATAACATGTATGGATAGCGTACACATTCAAAATATATGTCTATACATCAGGAGGCAGGCTCAGACGGTGTCAGGCACAGTATGGATTTGACGGCCCAGATTACACAGCGGAGGAGCAGGGAGAGGTAAAGATTGCAAATGCTGGGGCCCTGCCCAAGCAAGGGGGGCCCACTCGTGGGCGTCGGTACTGGCACTGGGCCCCTCATAGTACAGCGGTGTGTCTGACGGCGGGTGTGCACCACCACCGTCAGAGACACTTGATTGCACTATGAGGGACCCTGTGCCAGTGCCCGCGCCCAAGAGTCGGCCTACCCACCTGTCCAGGGCAACGGCACTCGCACGGTGTCGTGCGCTAGGTGGTGACCCCGGCCATGGGGGGGGAGGCAGCACAGTTAGGGAGTTTTAGAAAGTGGCATATGTTGATGTTGGACATTCAGCTGATGCAAAAGGCGAAATAGGTGAAGTACCAGGAAGAGGTGGACCAAAGCAAGCCATTTTTCTGTCACCCTATGTGTCATCAGGGGAAGGTGGGACAAAATCCTTGGAAACCCATGCGTGGTTCATTTTAATGAAGGTTAGATCATCCACATTTTGGGTTGACAGACGGGTCCTTTTTTCTGTCAGGATTGATCCAGCTGCACTGAAGACTCTTTCCGATAGCACACTTGCAGCTGGGCAAGCGAGCTCCTGTAAGGCATATTGGGCCAATTCAGGCCAGGTGTCCAGTTTAGCGGCCCAATAGTCAAAGGGGAATGACCTGTGTGGGAGAACATCGATATGGGAGGAAAAGTAGTTTGTAACCATAGTTGACAACTGCTGTCTCCTGTCACTTTCCATCGATGCAGTATTACCAGTTGTGTGAGCGGTATTTGAAAAATCAGTCCACAACATTGTCATGAAACCCCTGTCTCCAACGCCACTTCTGCTGTGTGCACCACGAACACCTCTGCCAAGCTGCCCCCGGCCCGTACGGCTCGTGTGAGAACCATCACCGCTGCTGTGTGCTGGGAATGCCTCAAGCAACCGATTTACCAGAGTTGCTTGTTTATTAGCCAATATTAGGTCTTCTCCTGTGGCATGATGTTTTGTAATTTGCCTTTATAGCGTGGATCCAGGATGCTGGCCAACCAGTAGTCGTCATCGTTCATCATTTTGGCAATGCGGGTGTCCCTTTTTAGGATCCGCAAGGCATAATCTGACATGTGGGCCAATGTTCCCGGTGTCAATGATACACTGCGAGTGCTGGGTGGAGGAGCACTTTCTGGCAAATCCACATCCCTCCAGTCACGCACAAACCCTGTACCAGACCTTGCCACGCCAACATTTTCACTTGCCCCACGAGATGCATCCTCCTCCCCTAAGTAATCATCCCCATCATCATCCTCCTCCCCCTCTTCTTCCTCCACCTCGTCCAGGAGAGGTCCCTGAGCAGACAATGGCTGAATGTCATCAAGGATTCCCTCCTCCTCTTCCTCCTCATCAACATTGGCTGCAGACGCCTGCTCCTTAAGGTGCGTCAAAGTTTGCATGAGCAGACACATAAGTGGGATGCTCATGCTTAGGATGGCGTCGTCTGTGCTTACCAGCCGTGTGCATTCCTCAAAACACTGAAGGACTTTACAAAGGTCTTTCAGCTTCGACCACTGCACACCTGTCAACTCCATGTCTGCTCTCAAAGTGCCTGGCCGTGTATCCTCCCACAAATGCATTATGGCCTGCCTCTGCTCGCACAGCCGCTCCACCATGTGCAGGGTGGAGTTCCACCTTGTTGCAATGTCGATAATGAGGCGGTGGTTGGGAAGGTGGAGCAATCGCTGCAGCTTCTGCATACGAACGGAGTGTACAGGCGACCGGCGGATGTGCGCGCACAGTCTTCGCACCTTCTGGAGCAGGGCTGTTAACTCCGGATAATTTTTGAGGAAGCACTGCACCACCAGGTTCAAGGTGTGAGCCAAGCAAGGTATGTGGCTGAGTTTTGAAAGGGCTATGGCTGCCACAAAATTACGGCCGTTATCACTAACTACCTTGCCTGCCTCAAGATGTACACTGCCCAGCCATGACTCAGTTTGTCGCTTCATGTACTCGGCCAGCACCTCGGCGGTGTGTCTGTCGCCCAAACACATCATCTGCAACACAGCCTGCTGACGCTTTCCACTAGCTGCTCGATAGGGGGACACATGGTGTGCAACAGTGGCAGCTGCAGATGGAGTGCTCGTACGACTGCGCTCTGTGGACGAGCTTTCGCTTCTGGAGGAGGAGGAGGAGGGTCGAACGCCTACAACCAACTGTTTCCTATACCGTGGGCTAGGCAGCACTGTCCCACCACCGCTGTCCCCTGTGGACCCTGCATCCACCACATTAACCCAGTGCGCAGTGATGGACACGTAACGGCCCTGGCCATGCCGACTGGACCATGCATCAGTTGTGAGGTGCACCTTTCCGCTCACTGACTGCTTGAGTGCATGGACAATGCGGTCTTTCACATGATGGTGGAGGGCTGGGATGGCTTTGCGAGAGAAGAAGTGGCGACTGGGTAGGTCATAGCGTGGTACTGCATAGGCCATGAGTTCGCGGAAAGCTGTGCTTTCCACCAACCGAAAGGGCATCATCTCAAACGAGATTAGTTTGGCAATGTGGGCGTTCAAACCCAGTGTACGCGGATGAGAGACTGAGTACTTTCTTGACCTACTCATAGTGTCTGGGAGGGTGAGCTGGACTTGAGAGCTGCATATGGTGGAAGTAGCGGTGGACAGGGCGGACTGAGAGAGGGTTGATGATGGTGATGGAGTTGGTGTTCTTCCTAATGGCCTAGAATCAGTCTTTCGTTGATATAACAGTGGGATTCCCTGACTGCTGTGGTCTTGCAACGACACCTCAACATTTGCTGCTGTGCTAACCAGTGGGCTTACAGTGGGGGAAACAATGTAGCGTTGCTGACTACCTTCGTTGTGATCAGTTGCACATGTGGCACTTGAGGTTTGGTGTTGTGTCCACGCTTGCAAGTGCATGCTGGTTAAATGTCTAAGCATGCAACTGGTTTTCAAATTTTTCAGATTTTTCCCTCAGCTAAAGGTCTTTGCGCACTTCTTACAGATAACCTTGGCCTGATCATGAGGATTTTGGTCAAAAAAGTGCCACACTGCACTCTTCCTACTTTGGCAGACATTTTGCGGCCTAGCACGCTGTGATCTTTTGACCCTCTGGACAAGCTGTCCAGCAACTCTTTTGATGTTTGGAACCTGTCTTTGGAGTGCTCCGGGCCTGCCAGATAACAGCTGTTGCGATGTCGATGTCTGCTGTGGATGCTCCTCATCTGAGCTATTGGGAGCAGCACCCTCTTCCCCCAATGGATGCCAATCTGGGTCAACAACTGGGTCATCCATCACCTCCTCTTCTATGTCATGTGCACCTTCCTCTGTGTCACCGTGTATGGTGGTATAGTGTGCGGGAAGGGGCACCTGAGTCTCATCAGGGTCAGAATCTGGCTCTGTACACTGCGAGGACAATGTAGTGCTCTGAGTGAATGTACCAGCAGAATCATCCATCAGCGGCTGTGCATCAGTGCACTCCATGTCAGATTCATCTTGGCCTGGGTAATTCACCATTTCACTTGATAATCCAGGCATGGTATGTGAAAACAGCTCCATCGAGTAATCAGTAGTATGGCCTGCGTCATCCTTCAATCTTGGTTGGGGTGAAGGACACAAGGAAAGGTGTGGTTCATGAACATGAGCCTCCAATGACGACTCAGTGCTTTTACTTTTTACAACTGAAGAAGAGGAGGCGATAGAGCTGGAGGCTGTCAGCAATGTAAGACAAAACTTTTTCCTGATGCTCTGGCTTTAAAAGCAGTTTGCCAACTCCTAGAAAACTAAGCGTTCGAGGCCTTATGTAGCCAGACGATGACGCAGGGTCAGCACCTCCTGCATTCGGTCCTATTTTGCTCTTGCCACTACCATCAGATCCACCACCAACACCATCATTACCAGCTGCCAACCCCCGCCCAATTCCACAGCCTCTTCCACCAGCCTTCCTCATTTTTGGTAGAAATGTAGACAAAATCCAACAAACTATATAGTAATGTAAAACAAGGTACAAGGTGTCTATAGGACAGGGGAGATTTTGAACTTCTGCAGACACTTGTGGACACTGGACACTTTTGGATTATGTGAGGCCCACTGATATCTGAGCGCTATGTGACAAGCTCGATGGCACAGCTGTGACCAAAGTGACTAGAGGATAAGGGAGATTTTGAATCTCTGCACACACTTTTGGACACTGGACACTTTTGGATTGTGTGAGGCCCACTGATATCTGAGCGCTATGTGACAGGCTCGATGGCACAGCTGTGACCAAAGTGACTAGAGGATAAGGGAGATTTTGAATCTCTGCACACACTTTTGGACACTGGACACTTTTGGATTGTGTGAGGCCCACTGATATCTGAGCGCTATGTCACAGGCTCGATGGCACAGCTGTGACCAAAGTGACTAGAGGATAAGGGAGATTTTGAATCTCTGCACACACTTTTGGACACTGGACACTTTTGGATTGTGTGAGGCCCACTGATATCTGAGCGCTATGTCACAGGCTCGATGGCACAGCTGTGACCAAAGTGACTAGAGGATAAGGGAGATTTTGAATCTCTGCACACACTTTTGGACACTGGACACTTTTGGATTGTGTGAGGCCCACTGATATCTGAGCGCTATGTCACAGGCTCGATGGCACAGCTGTGACCAAAGTGACTAGAGGATAAGGGAGATTTTGAATCTCTGCACACACTTTTGGACACTGGACACTTTTGGATTGTGTGAGGCCCACTGATATCTGAGCGCTATGTGACAGGCTCGATGGCACAGCTGTGACCAAAGTGACTAGAGGATAAGGGAGATTTTGAATCTCTGCACACACTTTTGGACACTGGATGGACACTTTTGGATTGTGTGAGGCCCACTGATATCTGAGCGCTATGTGACAGGCTCGATGGCACAGCTGTGACCAAAGTGACTAGAGGATAAGGGAGATTTTGAATCTCTGCACACACTTTTGGACACTGGACACTTTTGGATTGTGTGAGGCCCACTGATATCTGAGCGCTATGTCACAGGCTCGATGGCACAGCTGTGACCAAAGTGACTAGAGGATAAGGGAGATTTTGAATCTCTGCACACACTTTTGGACACTGGACACTTTTGGATTGTGTGAGGCCCACTGATATCTGAGCGCTATGTCACAGGCTCGATGGCACAGCTGTGACCAAAGTGACTAGAGGATAAGGGAGATTTTGAATCTCTGCACACACTTTTGGACACTGGATGGACACTTTTGGATTGTGTGAGGCCCACTGATATCTGAGCGCTATGTCACAGGCTCGATGGCACAGCTGTGACCAAAGTGACTAGAGGATAAGGGAGATTTTGAATCTCTGCACACACTTTTGGACACTGGACACTTTTGGATTGTGTGAGGCCCACTGATATCTGAGCGCTATGTGACAGGCTCGATGGCACAGCTGTGACCAAAGTGACTAGAGGATAAGGGAGAATTTGAATCTCTGCACACACTTTTGGACACTGGATGGACACTTTTGGATTGTGTGAGGCCCACTGATATCTGAACGCTATGTGACAGGCTCGATGGCACAGCTGTGACCAAAGTGACTAGAGGATAAGGGAGATTTTGAATCTCTGCACACACTTTTGGACACTGGACACTTTTGGATTGTGTGAGGCCCAATGAATATCTGAGCGCTATGTGACAGGCTCGATGGCACAGCTGTGACAAAAGTGACTAGAGGATAAGGGAGATTGGATTGCTTTTAAAAAAGCAGTTTGCGGAGCAGTGGGTAAACAGCAATGCAGGAATGTCAGGAAGCCTTAGAAGGCAGCCCAACAACCAACACCACTGATACACCACTATATAGCCTCCCCTTGCACTGCACACACAGTGACTGGTGTGTTGTGCAGGCCAAATTGCTAGCAGCAGAAGCAGTTTTTTTTTCTTCTCAGCAGGACAAAAAAAAAAACTGGGATTGCTTTTAAAAAAGCAGTTTGCGGAGCAGTGGGTAAACAGCAATGCAGGAATGTCAGGAAGCCTTAGAAGGCAGCCCAACAACCAACACCACTGATACACCACTATATAGCCTCCCCTTGCACTGCACACACAGTGTCTGGTGTGTTGTGCAGGCCAAATCGCTAGCAGCAGAAGCAGTTTTTTTGTCTTCTTCCCTGCCTAATGCTCTCTCTACAGAATCAGCAGCAACCTCTCCCTATACTAAGATCGGCAGAAGTAAGATGGCGGTCGGCGTGCACGCCCTTTTATACCCCCTGTGACGCCCACCAAAGCAAGCCAATCACTTGCATGCCCTTCTGAAAGATGGTGGTGACCTGTGCCTATGTCATCACGTTGCCCACAGTGTCCGTGGATCCTGATTGGCTGAAAAAGAGCGCAAAACAAACTTTTGAAACGCGACTTTGGCGCGTAAGTCGCCGACCTCGTGGCCGACCTCATCCTAGGGTCGGGTTTCGTTTCATGAAACCCGACTTTGCCAAAAGTCGGCGACTTTTGAATTTTTTCGACCCGTTTCGCTCAACTCTACTAACTATACCTTTCAATGAATTTATCTTGGGGTACAATGTTCATATTGACACCACAGGTGGGTCACAAATTTTATACCATTTGGTGGTGAAGAAAAAATAATAACATTTTTACCAATAAAATTTTGTTTTAGGCCCAAATGTTACATTTTCACAAGGCACGTGAGTAAATATGGCACCAAAATGTTTCTACAATCTCTTCGGAACGTGACAATATCCCATATGTGACTTTACAGTACTGCTTAGCCACACAGTGAGACTCAGGAGGGACAGAACACTATTTGCCTCCAGGAGTGCATATTTTCCAAGAATAGTTGAAGGATGCCATATACAGAGCACCTAAGTCCTAGAAGAGCAGAATATCTCTTCAAGTGAACCCATTTAGGAAATTATACCCCTTTGGGAATTTATCTGCAGGTGTAGTTACGATTTTGACTCCATGGGTATTTTCCAGAAACAAGCTGCAGTGGATGTTGAGTGAAAATTGCAAACTGCCATTTTAGTGCCTAGTATGTTACAATGCCTAGTACATTATTGTGTCCTGCTCATGCTTCTGGAGACATGCACGTGTAAATTAGGCTGTAGTGAATGAAGTTCTAAAATGCTACTGCACAGTAAGCAAGTTGGAGGAGATTGTGTAGTTGTAGGAGTGGGGAGCCAGCTTGCAAATACAGCCAGACTTGTTACAGAAATGGTAAACTTGATTTATCATATTTGATATTTGCTGAAATCTCATCTCTCAAGATCTTGGTCCCGAGATCGCCATCTGCGCATGTGCCGCCCCCAGCAGCGACCATATTCCCGAAGACCACCGCACATGGAACTGTGGAAGTGCCGGGGCTCTGGACTGTCACAAAATGTCAGCAGAGCCCAGGGCAGTGCCAGACACCCATGCAGCACCACTGTTCACCTGGAACACCCGCAGCACCGACCAGGAGACTCCCGGACACCCCATCATCCCAGCCTGTGACCTACAGCCATGGTATCAGTGAGGCATGTACGCTTTGTAAGACGCACCCCCATTTTCCCCCCAAGTTTGGGGGAAAAAAGTGTGTCTTGCAAAGTGAAAAATAAGTTAAATAGAACATATGAAAGAAGTTTTTTTTACAGTCGTTAAAAGCGCATGTGTGATATAACCTGAAAATATGTCTGGTCAGAAAAATGGTAAAATGGCTTGCTCCTGAACTGGTTAATAAGGCTAATGCAACCATAAATTGTATGCAATATAGCTGATCCATACAGGATCCTATTTTATTTATGTACCCATAGACTGGCAGCAATAGGGGAGTCTCATCCAAAATACAACAGGGAAAAATGTGTGATTTATTTATTTTTTTACAGAGGTGTTTTGTACTTGTAACAAAACTGTCATTTGAACAGCCCTACTGAATAACATTGGTCAGAGTGCTATCTGACTAAAACTTGGACAGCACACTTACGTATAATATACGTTCAATGAGCCCTAAACCAAACTTCTCTCCAAAACAAATTTGGATTTTTTTCCCCGAATTTTTAGTACAATATGTTATAAAATGAATGATATCATTCAAATTACATGTTAGGGTTGGCGGATTGCAGTAAATAAAATAAAAAATAAAGTGCAATCGCAACCCGGAGTCCACCGTGCAGATATAGAACCTGCTGCTAGTCAGAATAATGATGGAAGAAAACAGCGAGCATTACCTCAGCACACTGTGTTAATGTCACACACGGAATGCAGAGTACCAAGCTCAGTTACTGCACTAAGAGGGACTGCCCTAAGTATGGTAAGTGCTAAAAGTACTATACCCTGTTAACGTCACAGGGATGTGCGCACGTGGATTGTAAAGGATGGTAAAATTGAACCAGAAGAGGAATAAGGACAACCTTGCCTGGTGAGAATTGGGCTGTATGGAGGTAAAGCAGATTCTTATGGTCCGTAAAGACCTTAAAGGGATGCCGAGCTCCCTCCAGGAGATGTCTCCATTCCGAAAATGTCAATTTCATTGGCGAGCAGTTCCCTATCCCTAATGGAATAATTCCTCTCCACTGGAGAAAAGGTCTTGGAGAAAAAGAAACATGGATGTTTCCGACCTTGAGCATCCTTTTGATATAGGACTGCTCCAGGTCCAAAGGAAGAGGCATCCATCTCCAAGATAAAGGTTTATCAACATCAGTCCGATGCAGAACTTGCGCCCTAGCGAAATGGGCCTTCAGGGAGATAAAGGAATTGGAGACCTCTTCATTGCTTAGGATTAGCTCCCATCTTCGTGAATGCTATCAAGGGAGCTGCTAACGAGAAGTGGGGAATGAACTGGCGATAATAATTGATGAAGCCCATAAAGCACTGCACTGCTTTAAGGGAACGAGGCTCCTGCCAATTCAACACCGACTCCAGCTTGGCTGAAACAATGTATCCGAGAAATGGTAGAGACCCCTGCTCAAACATGCACTTCTCCAGTTTTGCGAAAAGAGAATTGGCGCATAAGAGCTCAAAGACCCTACACACATCTTTACAGTGAGTGTCAACATCTGGGGAATAGATTAATATGCTATCCAGATACACTACCACAGATGGGGATAAAAATTCCCTACAGATGTCATTAACAAAGTCTTCAGGGGGCGTGGCCTGCTTGCTAATGGCACCGGTCACTTAGCTGCTGAGCTCCAGCCACTTCGACTCCTAATCGGCTCATTGTGGCTCGCCAGCGGCACCAATCTCTCTGCACACGGGGGGGGGGGAGTGCTGCGGAGGTATCCAGGATCGCAGCATGCCAAGGGGAAAATCCCAGAAGAAGCGTCCCCGGCGAAAGTTACAGACTTCTTCTCCAGCACGGGGCGAGGGAAAATGGCGGCAGCATCCTCCTCCACAGCTTCCTCACGCTCATCCAGGAGGGGATCCACAGCAGGCCCAGACTTGGACACAGACGCTGCAGATATACCGCTTACCAAAGGTACAATGCAGAAACTGCTCAGTGCCCTCCGCTCATCACTGCAGCAGGATTGGAAAGATATGGTGGCTGAGCTGAGGGGAGATATCACTGCCATAGGCAGCCGTACAGCACATATTGAATCTAAAATGGGGGAGCTGACAAAGTCACACAATAGCCTTATTGATGCCAATGCAGCACTGGAGGAACAAGTGCAAAAGCTCCATACCAAGGTCTTTGATTTAGAGGACAGGTCCCGCCGAAATAATATAAGAATCAGAGGAATTCCAGAGGCCATACCAGACAAGGGGCTGCAGAGTTTTCTGGGTTCCTTGCTGCAGGAGCTGCTCCCAGACCTGACTGCAACTGATTTCCTGGTGGACAGAATACACAGAGTCCCTAAGCCTAAATCCCTCAGTGCTGATGTCCCTCGGGACACTTTAGCTCGCCTGCACTTTTACAAGACCAAAGAAGCCCTGCTGCAATCCCTGAGAAAGAGACCCCCTCTGTCTGAGCAATTCCGGCACCTGTCCATTTTTCCAGATCTGTCTGCAGGAACCCTGGCAAAAAGGAGGGAATTTGCTCCTTATACCAAAGTTCTCAGGGATGAAGCTATATCCTATAGATGGGGTTTCCCTGTAAAGATCCTGCTTTTCCGAGCAGGAAATGCCCACGCCTGCCATTCCCCACAGCAGTTGGCAAAGCTCCTATCCTCATGGAACTTGGCAAATCTCCCGGCCAGATCTCCAAGAGCTACAGGATCATCCCAACAGGATAAAGTGAATGAAGATTGGTCCGTCGTGTGAGTTATGTGATATGTTTGAGTCGCGGCTGAGACTTAGTTGCTACTTTTAAGGTCCGCTGGTTCTGTTCAACCAGGACCCTGAACCCCCATAGCGGTAAATTTCCACCATACCGCAGGCCCCTTTTTTGGGCTTTTTTCTTTGTGGACTGATGCTCCCTACATCAGTAATGTTAGTGATGTCAATATTGTTAGTGTTATCTCTTTCCTGCCTAACCTTCCTTTTCCCCCTGCAGCTCTAGGCAAGAGTCTTTTTTTTCATGTACAATGGTACTGAACTGTATGTCTATAAATGTTAGGGGTCTGAACTCGCCAGCCAAGAGATCCATGTTTTGGCGGGAAGTGGTTAAATCCAAATGTGATGTAATATGTGGTCAGGAGTCTCATCTCCTCCAAGGGGAATCGCACAGGTTAAATAATGCTAAATTTCCTTTCATACTGCTGGCTTGTGGGAAAAAAAAAAAGGCTGGAGTATTCATTTGTGTAAAAAATACTGTTGCGTTCACACTACATTCACAACATTTAGACCCTGACGGTAGATACGCCATTATTAATTGCTCCATAAATGGATCTAAGTATACTATTGCAACCATTTACGCCCCCAACTCTGGTCAGATCAGCTTTTTGCGGAGGTTTCTTTCCAAGCTTTCATCCGTTAAAGAGGGTAAGCAAATAATCTGCGGGGATTTTAACATGGTAATGTCCAGCACTCTGGATTGCTCCAATACTGCTGTAAAGAGGAAGGAGTTGAGCACAATAATTTCAGAAAGGCATCTCCATGATATATGGAGATACCAACATGCAAATGAGAGGGACTACACATTCTTCTCGCCTCGGTTCACCTCTTACAGCAGATTGGACTACTTTCTGGTTGATAGCTCACTTATTATGGATTGCTCAGATTCAAAAATTGGACTTATAGCTTGGTCGGACCACGCCCCCATATACCTGACAGTTCAGGAGCAAAACCGCGCGCCTGTTTTTACCCGGTGGCGCATGAATGACTCCCTCCTAGCCTGTAGACAAATCTCTGAGGAGTTGCAGGCCGACCTCGCAGAGTTTTTTTAACTTTAATGATAACAAGGAGGTGACAGAGGAAACGCTTTGGTCTGCACACAAGGCCTATATTAGGGGGTCATTCATCAAAATTGCCACTAGGGAGAAAAGGAGGCGTCAGGCAACTTACAAAGCTCTACTGTCCCACATAGTACTTTTGGAAGCCCACAATAAATCTGCCCCAAACTTGTCGACATCTGACGAACTCAGGAAACTAAGAACACAGCTCCGCCAGGTGTTGATGGCAGACTATGAGATAAACTTAAGATCCCTCAAACAGCGGTACTATGTGATGGGTGACAGGGCGGGTGCCTTACTAGCCAGGAGGGTTAAAAAACGAGAAATGCAAAATAAAATTGAATACCTCGTGACGGGTTCTAATGCCACAATAAGCAACCCAACGAAAATAGTCAACGCATTCGCTGACTTTTACCAGTCTCTCTACAACCTTAAAAATGACCCCACTGCCCCAAAGCCTACCCAAACGGCAATTAATTCCTTCTTAAACAATATTAATCTTCCTCGGTTATCTGCAGTACAGCTGGAGCAACTAAATTCCCCTTTTTCTCTGGAAGAGGTTCGCCAGGCGGTGACCACAGCCAAAAGAAATTCAGCTCCAGGCCCAGACGGCCTCACTAACTCCTATTATAGGCAATTCACTGAAACCCTGTCTCCTTTCCTCCTGAGACTTTTCTCCTCTTGGCGAGCCACAGCAGATATTTCACCAAATAATCTAGAGGCCATTATAACTACCCTGCCAAAACCAGGAAAACCCCCTATTTCACCAGGAAACTTCAGGCCAATATCCCTCCTAAACTGCGACTTAAAATTGTACGCCAAAATAATCTCAGCTAGAATACATAAAGTTCTTCCATCACTGATTTCCCCGGATCAAGTGGGGTTTGTGGCGGGGAGGCAGGCGAAAGATGGGACGAGACGTATGCTGGATCTGATTGCGGTGGCTGAGGGGAGGAAAATCCCCAGTGTATTCCTGTCCCTGGACGCAGAGAAGGCGTTCGACAGGGTGCACTGGGGATATCTGAAATCTGTTCTGGCCAAGTTTGGTTTCAAAGGCCCCATACTTAATGCCATAATGGCGCTGTACTCTAACCCTAACGCCAAAGTTCTGGCATCCGGATTTATATCTCGGAGTTTTGAATTAACCAATGGGACACGCCAGGGGTGTCCGCTCTCCCCTATCATCTATGCCCTTGCTATAGAGCCTCTGGCGCAGACTATCCGTGAATGCCCTCGGATCTCGGGGATTCGAGTGGGGAGTATAAATCATGTGGTCAGTCTATATGCAGATGACGTGATTTTATCTTGCACTAATGTAGAGGTGTCCCTACAACACGTAATGGAGATTCTGTCCTCCTTCGCTCAAGTCTCGTATTACAAGCTTAATATTGTAAAGCTTGGTCCTTATGGAGCAAGCCAGTGTCACAGGCTCTAGGTCCCAGCCTTCCCCTTAGATCGCTGGAAGCCTTCATTCCGAATTTGAATCTTGCCGCCTGGACACGTGGAGGTCCAATTACTCTAGCAGATCTCTATAGAGAAGGCGTCCTACTCCCGTACTCAGAAATGTGTGTTAAATTTAACCTCCCCCGACACAGTTTATTCCAGTTTTTTCAAATACGTCACTTCCTTCAGTCCGCTCCTCACCTACCGGTTCCCACAACCGCCGACCACGCCGCAATTAAAAAATTCTTTCAAAATAGCAAAATCAAAGGCCTTTCATACATCCATAACCTGCTAAACTCCCCGGAACCGGACAAACAATTGCCGTATATGCTCAAATGGGAAAAAGATCTAGCCTCTCAGCTTCCGTCGCAAGAATGGTTCGCGGCCTCAAAATGGATCCACAAATTCTCTTCATGTCTCAATCACATAGAGCAATTAAAAAAGGTTCATCTGCGGTGGTACAACTCCCCTACTAAACTGGCTTCTTTTTCCCCACATATGTCACCTTTGTGCTGGAGGGGATGCAACCACAGGGGCACCTTGTGTCATATGTGGTGGTTTTGCCCTAAGTTATCTAACTTCTGGCAGGAGGTGTTCAATCTAATCCATGAGGTTACTAGTCTCCGTCTTTCCCCAAACCCAACCTTAGCGGTGCTACACATTGGCCTAGATGGGATCCCGGATCTTTTAAAAAATATCATTTCTCACATTCTCATAGCCGGCAGGTACTGTGTGGCATACAAGTGGAGGTCGGTGAGCCCCCCTACAAAAACAGAACTAATTGAGAGGACCAACCTACACTGGCTATACGAAACCAACTTGACCCCCAATCTAGAGAAGAGAACGGTGAGACTTAAACAATGGCATCCGTGGGCCACTTCCCTTTATGCAACGGCCCTCCCCCAGATACAGACACCTACACCATAAATAAATTGATTGTGCCTAAGAATGCCATGCATGTAGAGCTGCTTCCCCTTCCCCCTCCCCCCCCTCTCCCCGCTTCTATGTTCAAGTTGTTGTTGGAAGGGGTATTTAATGTCCCAGATTGATATTCTAATAATGGCTCGAGGTTATTCCACCTCTTGCTACTCATTGCTCCTGTTCTTGATGTTTTTGTATGAGAAGTTTGTATTTTTTCTGAAAACTCAATAAAAACCTTTATGATAAAAAAAAAAAAAAAAGTCTTCAAAGACTGCGGGGGCATTGCAGAGACCGACTGGCATGACCAACTACTCACAATGACCATCCCGGGTGTTAAAGGAGGTCTTTCATTCGTCCCCTTCACATGTACGAATAAGATTATAGGCCCCACGCAAGTCCAACTTCTTAAATATCCTAGCTCCCCGCAACCTACCGAAGAGCTCGGAAATTAACGGCAGAAGATATTTGTTTTTATTTGTGATTGCATTCAAACCCCTTTAGTCAATGCAAGTGCGTAATTCTTTACTTTTTTTGTACAAAGAAGAACCCAGACCCTGCAGGAGACACTGACTTCCTGATAAACGCCCTTGCCAAATTCTTCCTGATATTTTCCGACATAGCTTCAGTCTCTGGGAGAGACAAAGGGTAGACATGCCAATGAGGAGGCTTGGCCCCCAGAATTAGATCTATAGGGCAATCATAAGGACGATGAGGAGGAAGAGTCACTGCGGCCTTTTTGGAAAATACATCCACGTACAGCCAGTAGTACCTAGGCAGGGTGATTAGATCAGTTGTGACTTCAGACAAACCTACCATAGCTTGGGCCCCAAGACATTGTCCCTCACATGAACTACCCCAACCTAGTTGACCAATCAATGCGAGGTGAATGGCGGTACAACCAAGGTATGCCTAGAAGTACCTCATCCATGCCCTCAGAGATTACTAAAAACAAGATTATCTCCTGATGTTTTGGAGACATCATGAGGGTAAGAGGTGTAGTCTGATGGGTAATTTGAGTAGGAAGGATGGACCCATTAACCTCCCGGATGGTGAATGACTTAGGGAGCATGACTAAGGGGATTGCGTGCCGTTGGGTGAAGGTGGAAGACAGAAAATTGCCCCCAGCCCCGGAATCCACGCAAGCCTCAGAAGTGAGGGTATTTGACCCATATGAGTTGGATACCTTAAAAGTTAACTTGGAGGACAAATCTACCATGTCAAGTGAGCCTCCTTCTCCAACCCCTGGAACACAAATTGCCAAAGCATCCTTTGCATGGTCAGCAAGACCCCTCCAAAATACGGGAATCCGGACTTATCAGACCACTCCAACTCAGAAGCAAAGTTCTGGAATTGGATGGCAAACTGCCAATAGTTGAAGTGCAGCATCATGGGTAACTCGTGGTCCCAAAAAGACCTGTCGCAGAGCACACAGAAAATGAGAGGTGTTCTAGACCACCTGATCATCACGCTCCCATAACAGTGTAGCCCACTCCAAGGCCCTGTCATACAAGAGAGACACCACAAATCCCACCTTTGCCCACTCAGATGGGAATCGTGAGGCCAGAAGCTCCAACTGGTTCACAAAGCCCCTGCAAACCTGCAAGCTTTGCTGTCCCTCAAGAACTTATCAGGCAGCGAGTACATTGGAAAAGGTGGGACAGGAGCCGCAGCAGAAACCAAAGTGGCAGCTTTGCTGGCTGCTTGTTCTGCCACTGTGGTAAAATCCACAGCTGAAGTTATCTGCTCAAGAGTGGACAACCTGCCCTCCAGCTGCTGGATGTACCGGTGAAGTCGCTGCTCGTCCGCCATTACTAGCCAGACCCTGGCGCTAGTGTTCAGTTGGGTTGGCGGATTGCACTAAATAAAATAAAAGATAAAGTGCATCGCAACCTGGGGTCCACGTGCAGACATGGAACCTGCTGCTAGTGAGAATAATGATGGAAGAAAACAGCGAGCTTTACCTCAGCACAATGTGTTAATGCCACACAGTGTGAAAGGAACACAGAGTACCAAGCTCAGTTACTTCACAGAGTGGAACTGCCCAAAGTATGGTAAATACTATACCCTGTTAATGTCACAGAGATGTGTGCACGTGGATTGAGCTAGCTCTGCAACTAAACTGTGCTAACCACAAACATGAATGAAGCAGATGTTGAGCCGGAAGAAAAGAACTCTTATGACGCTAGGTACAAAACCCTGTTGCCTTCATAGAGAGGTAGAACATAAGGGTTGAGCTTGCTCTGTATATGCACTGTGCTAACCACACACCAGAACGAAACAGATGCTAAGCCAAGCGGCTAGTTACCCCAGTCCTGAAGCTACGGAACTCGTGCCAGACCGGTATCCGAAGCATGTTGCAGGCTAGAAACTCAGACGTTGAGTCATGGGTACAAAACTGCATAGGTGTGCTACCTGCCTGCCAACATGTACAGTCCTTGAGCACAGACAAACATACACAAAACTAGCAGACAGAATGGCAGAGTAACTATCCACACACACCGAACATAAATGACACTACCGTGCCTGCGTGCGCCCCTGAGAACCTTTTATATGCTAGGCTCCACCTCAAATACTCACGCCCAGTCAGTCGAGGCGTCGCCCGTGGGCCAATCCAGAGCTGCCACATCACCAGAGGAGCTAACGTCTGACCAATGGGAGGATGCCACATCACGGACTTAGACTCCAGAGCGCAAGGCTGTACCTGTATATAACCGGTTACCATAGAGTTGGTTGGAGAGCCAGCAGTAGCTGGACATATACTATGAGCCTGAGCAAGACGCTGGGACCGACGTCTGTATTGAGCAGCATTCGCAGCAGCCGGACTTGAATGGGAGACAGCAGGACCAGATAAAATCAAGCCCTCATATGGCTATGGCAACAATAAAAGAAAAAAATTATGACATTTGGAATGCAATGAGGAAAAAATAAAAGCAAACAAATTTAAAAAGGCTATGTTTGTAAGTGAATAATAACAGGATCACTTATATTTCACTAGTAGAGTGTATAAAAAGTTGGTTTCAAAACTAGACACTGGAATGCATTTACTTCTGTTTTAGTCTTGGCATTTCATATTTAATCTACTTATTCATCCATTCTGTTAGTTTTCTTATTATTTCTTTTGAGCATAATTATGTTTTCTTAAAGGGGTGTTCTATATTCCTATGTTTTGAAATTTGTATTAGTTAGACATAATGAAAATAAGCCAGTTTGCATTTGATTTGCTTTTTCTTTCTGCTGTGGGATTCCAAATATGAGAAATTTCGTTTTACATAATTTACAACTTGTTGCCACAGAGACTGACCATCAATTTCCTGGCCGAGTATGCGTACTTGATACATTCCAAGTTGAGGAGATCACTCCTAATATCCAAGATATCTCTTTTCAGCTGAATAATTTTTTGCAGCAGTTAGAAAGCTGATTGTCGCTCCCTCCCTGTTAGTAACTGATCCAGACCTGCTGCTATCAGTTTTGCAAAATCACAAGCCATGGCCTCCAACTGGCCTATCTCTGATTCCAAAGCATTTCTACTAATTACTGCTCTCTCTTTCCTCAGACCTGTGTTTGTTCAATGGCACAGCTTTCTCTACATGCAAATATAGTGATATAGTGTTTTTATTTTGGGTTTTGTCTGCTTAGTGGCCAGTTTGAAAATGTGCCTTCAGGCTCAATGAGCATCAACTTCTATTCCAGTTCATCTCTCAGGTGTTTCATTTCAGTGTTTTTGTATTCTGTGCAGATAAAGGAGTGTCCTCCCTTTTCTTTGAGCTGAACATTACATTCATATAATTCCCCATACCTGGGTGTTCATTATCCGTACTCAATCCTTCTGAGCCCTTATCCACATGCATGTCCCTTGACAAATGGTAAGGTTTTTATTAATAGGGGTTAGGACCATCCCGAATAAGGTCACTGTGATCTGGTGGGATGGATTCTGCATTATTTTTTATCAAAATTATGTTCACTAAGTGCCCTATATTATTTTAATGCACAAGGTATTTGCTTTTTATGTTTTTATGTTGGGTTTTATAGTGATGAAAATGTAGACTTCAGAAAAAGCACACTGATGGTCTGCGCATGTTTCAAAGGAAGTGATGAGACTGGAGTGTATTGAGCTGCTGAAGTTTGGCCCTTTAAGAAATGAATCCCAAAATATGTCCATAAGATAATTGTACACATTTCTGTATCCAATAAACTTGGAATTGCTTAAAATGCTTTGTACCAAACATCTTAATATGAATAAGAATAACTTAAGAATAAATAAAGAGTTGAATTGGAAAACTCAATTATTTTGATAGCCATTAAGGTAAACTGAATAAACAAGAAGCAAAATTGGTCAACCAGGATTGGAAAATATATTTTGCAGAAAAAATAAATACAGCACTAAGGCTCTGATGATGCTGATCACAATGTTTGGGACATTATTCAACTAAATATATTATAATAAAAATTAGATTTCTGAATTGGTCATTTTATTTTGTCATATATCCTTAAATAAAAATGAACAGTAATTTGATAAATTATTCATTAAGAAAGTGTAAGATAATCAAAGCTGAATAAAGAATTTCTTGGCATATCATACAGCTTTAAAGCAAATTGAACACATTGTAGATAAAAGTGCTATTGGAACAAACTTTAAGGCTCTAATTTGTATCATTTTGGCAGTTAAAATATCTGGCAGAAGGTACTATATTTTATTATGAAAACACATACCATAGCATTTTTAGAATGTTTTTCTCCAGCTTAGTTTAAACATCTATCTATCTATCTATCTATCTATCTATCTATCTATCTATCTATCTATCTATCTATCCATCCCATATCTATCTTCTATCTATCTTCTATCTATCTATCTATCTATCTATCCCATATCTATCTGTCTATCTATCCCATATCTATCTTCTATCTATCTATCTCTCATATCTATCTATCTATCTATCTATCCCATATCTATCTATCTACTGTATCTATCTATCTATCTCATATCTATCTATCTATCTATCTATCTATCCCATATCTATCTATCTATCTATCTACTGTATCTCTCTATCTATCTAATCATCTATTAATTTTATCTTTTGCTCTACCCAAAGAAAAGCTAACAATAAACGTCTTAAAAATCTATACAAAGAGCATGAGAAAAACATAAAAGGAGAATATGTTGAATTTTTACATGTTTATTATGTAACAAAAATAAAAAAAAATTCTATTAGGCTGGTTTCACATTAGCGCATTTTCAGCGCGCGCACGGCCGGGGGTAGCTCCGCCCCCGAGCCGGCTCTCTGCCCGGCGTGCCCGCCCCTTCCTTGTAGCGCCGCCTCCTAGCGGACAGCGGCGCCTGCGATCGGCGCACCCTATCTTTAGCATAGGGTGCGCCGATCGTGCGCAGGCCATGCGCTAGTTGCGCTTTGACCTGCGCTGCGCACTTTTGACGGTGCGCCGTGCGCGCCAAAATCAAACTTTTCGGATTTTGGCGCGCACGGCGCACCGTCAAAAGTGCGCAGCGCAGGTCAAAGCGCAACTAGCACACGGCCTGCGCACGATCGGCGCACCCTATGCTAAAGATAGGGTGCGCCGATCGCAGGCGCCGCTGTCCGCTAGGAGGCGGCGCTACAAGGAAGGGGCGGGCACGCCGGGCAGAGAGCCGGCTCGGGGGCGGAGCTACCCCCGGCCATGCGCGCGCTGAAAATGCGCTAATGTGAAACCAGCCTTACACATATTGAAAAATATTTTGAAACCTAACCTCTCTCTGTACTATACACTAGGACGTGTTCATATTCTGTATAATTTTTCTGCAGTGTGCATTACCCTCAAAATATCCTTAAATTAACATGATAATTTTACTATGTATTTCAAAATGCAGAGGGAAAAATACCGTGGCAAAACATTGAAGAAACTACTTACTAAACCACATTTTCTTGCAATGCATTGTTTTAATATTTTTGGGTTCAGTTTTACTCTGAAAATCTACAACAAATATGTCATCTATATCATAAGTACAACCTAAGGATTATTTGTTTTCTTGTTTTATTGTAAACTCTTTTCCATAAGGTTTTATCATAATTATTATATTTACCATTTTCTTATTTTTTATGTAAAATTTATTGAAAAGGTGTCTAAAAGAGGCTCATTACTGTCCCTTATTATATAGCATTCCCTTTTGTTATGTATAGCGCCTTCCAGTATTATTTAGCGTCTTATTGTTATGTACAGCGCACTTTCTTATTACATAATGTCCTCTATTATGGAAAGTGCAATGTTATTAATAGCTTTGTACATAAGGGAAAAAAGTTTGCACTGCTCTCTGCTCTCTTTGTCTCTTTGCAGCTGCAGATATGCACCAGAGCACTAGTGTGATAATTATGTCATGTATTACATGATCTCTGATGGAAATCATTTGACATGTCACGTGATGCATCTGGTGCTTGGCGGGTGCATGCTCTCTAAACTGCCAGAGGCCATGGCTACTCTTAATCTGACCCTGATTACTGACAGCACATGGACTGCACACAGATACCATCCACGTGCTGTCCATGTTTTTATTGGACAGAAAGACTTTTATTGGTGCATTTAATCAATAATGCTGGAAGGAGGCTGACATGTGACACGGACATGTGAACATGTTGGATCCATGAAAATCAACGTGATACAAATCTGAATGAGACCTGCATTAACATTTAGCCACAGTATTTTTTGACACCCAACAAGGAATCACTGTCATGTATACTGTATGTAGTGACATTTGGATCTTAATATTATCACTGAACATTGTTGTACAATACAAAATAATATTATGGTACCATGTTAGCCAGAAAAATAGATGTAAATACTTATGTCCCCCCAAAAAATTGAGAAAAGTATTCAAGCAGTGATACCTAATTTCTCTGGTTAGCCAATAAAGGTATCACTGCTTGAATACTTTTCTCAATTTTTGAGGGGGACATAAGTATTTACATCCACTGAACATTGAGGAATATTTATGAATAATGTTTAATTCTTAGTCCTTAGATTAAAGAGTTTTAAAATGCACTGGATTTAACATAGTACCATAGTTTACGCTTATTTTTATAAATCTGGTGAATTTTCTATCCTGCTTTAGGTGGGTTTTTTTGGCTTTTTGTAACCCCTTTCTGACATTGGGCATAATAATACTCCAATGTCAGAATCCCTCCTTTATGTGGGCTCCAGCACTGAGCCCACCTCCTTTCTGGCACGTCAGTTGTTTTGAACAGCTGACATATGCCTCTAACAGCCACAGATGGAATGGCAATCTGATCATCGCCTGTGTGTAGCAGAGATGATCAAACAACTGCAGCTTCTAATCTCCCATGGAGACTAATGAAGCATGCAAAAAGTAAAAGAAGTTTTTAAAAATGTTAAAAAATAAAAAAATACAAATGTTCAAATCACTACCCTTTCTCCCTACTCAAAATAAAGCAATAAAAAAATCAAAAATACACGTTTGTTATCACCACGTCATTCAGAATCACCTGATCTATCATTATAAAAAAATTCACCAGATTGCTAAACAGGGTAATAGGAAAAAAATTCAAAATGCCAGAATTGTTTTTTTGGTTGCTGCTACATTGCAATGAAATGCAATAATGGGTGATCAAAAGATCATATCTGCACTGAAATGGTATCAATCAAAGTGCCAGCCTGGCGCCCAAAAAATAAGCCCCCACCCAGCTCCCGATCACAAAAAATGGAGATGGCGCCATTTTTTTTCTTACAAAAGTATGGATTTTTTTTCACCACTGAAATGAAATAGAACCTAGACATGTTTGGTGTCTATGAACTCGTAATGACCCGGAGAATCATAATGGCAGGTCAGTTTTTGCATTCAGTGAACATGGTAAAAAAATAAAATTGTGGAATTGCACTTTTTTTGCAATTTTACTGCAATTAGAATTTTTTTCTGTTTTTCCAAACACTATATGTTAAAACCAATGTTGTTGTTCAAAAGTGCAACTTGTCCAGCAAAGAACAAGACCTCACATTGCCATTTTGACTGAAAAATAAAAAAGTTAAAGCTCTGTGAAGAAGGGGAGTAAAAAACGAAAACGTAAAAACTAAAATACCTCTATTCATGAAGGTGTTAAATTTGCACCTTTTTCGTTTAATTTGCATAGCACCTTTTATAAAGTCCATTTTACATATATTTTATTTTGGCACAAATTTGGCAGAAAAAACATCAAGAGATTCCATAAGACAAAAAAAAGAAAGTAGAATCATAGAATCATAGAATCGTAGAGTTGGAAGGGACCTCCTGGGCCATCTGGTCCAACCCCCTGCTCAAAGCAGGATTCACTAAATCATCCCAGTCAGATGTCTGTCCAGCCTCTGTTTGAAGACCTCCATTGAAGGAGAACTCACCACTTCTCGTGGCAGCCTGTTCCACTCATTGATCACTCTAACTGTCAAAAAGTTTTTTCTAATATCTAATCTGTGTCTCCTCCCATTCAGCTTCATCCCATTGCTTCTAGTCTTTCCTTGTGCAAATGAGAATAAAGTTGATCCTTCTACAATGTGACAGCCCTTTAGATATTTGTAAACAGCTATTAAGTCTCCTCTCAGTCTTCTCTTTTGCAAACTAAACATTCCCAAATCCTGCAACCTTTCCTCATAAGACAGGGTTTGCAGACCGGTCACAATTCTGGTCGCTCTTTTCTGAACTTGCTCCAGTTTGTTGATGTCTTTTTTAAAATGTGGTGCCCATAATTGGACACAATATTCCAGATGAGGTCTGACCAAAGAGGAGTAGAGGGAAATAATGACTTCACGTGATCTAGACTGTATGCTTCTGTTAATACATCCTAGAATTGCATTTGCCTTTTTTGCTGCTGCATCACACTGTTGACTCATATTCAGTCTGTGATCTATTAGTATACCCAAGTCTTTTTCACATGTGCTGTCACTTAGCCCTATTCCTCCCATTCTATATATGCTTTTTTCATTTTTATTGCCCAGATGTAGTAACTTAAAGTAAACTTACCCCCTGAGTTTACACCACCTGTTAGCTTATTTTATGGCATAATATTGTCACTTTTTTTGCACATAATAATACATGTTGCATCAGACCCTTTTTCAGTGAAACCACATTTAATTTTTAGGGCAGGTGCAGATGAGCGCATTTTGGCTATGTACCCACGTAAGCAGAAAAAAAGGACTCCTTCCCAGGAAAAACGGCCGTTTTTTTGCTTGATTTTTGCACATTATTTGAGTGTTTTTTTATGTGATTTTTCCAGGATCAGCCTCCTGATCATAGAATATAGTTAGAAATGCAGAAAAAAACGCACCAATGTGCACAAAAAGTGCGGGATTCATTAAAAAGAATGGGATGCTTCTTGTAAGCGTTTTTTAAGCATTTTTGCAGGTAAAACCGCTTAAAAATGTGAAAAAATACTTACGTGGGTACGCAGCCTAAAACATCAGATCACACTTGAACCAATGTTAGTCTATGGGACCGTGCACATGTCCAATTGTTTCCTTTAACAGGCACTGTCCAAGAATAAAAATCGCAGCCCGAGTTTTATTGAATATTCGGATCTCACTCGGCCATGCAAGCCAAAGAGTGCGTGGAAAATATTGGATTTCACATAAATGACATCCAAGTGGAGTCTGATTTCTTCTCCATTTCTGTACAGACAGAATGGAGAAGAATCTTATCACTAGAGAGAATCGTATTTTACAATGCTTCCAATCTAATCAAATTCATTTCATGTTGTTTGCATAATTGGAGCGATTCTCTCCGATGAGAGAATCTATGTCTGTTTGCACCGTCACATACACTGAGCTGAAAAAATGTTTAAATTGGTGCGAGCCATTTAAGATTTTATGAGGTCAAATCTCCCTCGCTGAATGTGCTGCAAAGCTACAATTTTTGTGGAAAACAAAATAGATTTATTTCTTATCAGTCCTCCACATTTAGTATTATTAAGATAGTTATTTTCAAAAGCAAATAAACTTTGCTCAATGCAATTGCCTTTAACAATAGTGATTGCATTACGATAATCCGGTAATATAAAACAGCTGGTCATGTATAATGTCTTAAAGATGCACACATGCTTAATTATTTTTAATGCTCTCTTGGTAATTCTAGCAGATGCTAACTACAAAGCAGCACGCGTAATTTAGGGAGTATTGCTCTCAAGAAACACCATGAAAATTCAGATAAATATCTTTGTAAGCCCGACTGATTAACACTAGCACATGCCATACATATGCATTAATTTATTTACATAAGAGTTAAACACAATTAATGTTAATATCATGTATCCGTAATGTGTACACAAATACCTTAAAATTATTATCTCTGTATGGTCATAATCTAAAGTGTAAACAGAAAAAAATGTCATAGAGAAAGTTTGAAGGGAAGACAGACAGATGGATAGATCAATAGATAGATAGAGATCTTAAAGATGCAGATAGCAGTGAATACAATGGTGGAGAAGGGAGTCATTGGCTCATTCTTATACCATTTGACACATGCAGCTTAGGCTGATTTTACATTTGCGCATTTTACATGCAGTGCACGGCGCCGCTAAGCCCCGCCCCCTGCCCGCTCCCCGCCCGCCCCATCCGTTCATCGCCTTCTACTATCGCACACGGCTGCATACAATCTGCACACCCTATCTTTAGCATAGGGTGCGCAGACCGTGTGCTGGCCGTGTGCTAGTAGGATCTTGGCGTGCGCTGTGCACTTTTGAAGCTGCGCTGAGCGCGCCACAATGCAGCATGGTGCTTCGGCGCACACCGGCGCACCTTCAAAAGTGCGCAGCGCATGCCAAAATCCTACTAGCGCACGGCCAACGCACGGTCTACGCACCCTATGCTAAAGATAGGGTGCGCAGATCGCATGCAGCCGTGTGTGATAGTAGGAGGCGATGACCGGGTGGGGCGGGCAGGGGGCGGGGCTTAGCTGCGCCATACGCTGCATGTAAAATGCGTGAATGTGAAACCAGCCTCAGATGACAGCAGACAGGTTGACTTCCCTGTTTGCTGTGTGGAGCCTCAATGCACACAACGAAAGCCAAAGAAGGATGCAGAGGAAATGGGAGTAAGGTGAATATTTCTTTGTGTGCGGGGGCTCATACTGCAAACACTGTGTGTGTGGGAGGGGGAGTATTAGTGCATATAGTGATTTTTTTGTAGCCTCTATTGCATATAGGAGCTGTGTTTGTGGAGGCTCATAGTGTATATAAGGGAGCAGTGTGGGGAACATACTCTATTGGAGACCTGTGTGTGGATGATCATATTTTATATAGGAGGTTGTGTGTGGAATCCAACTGTATAAAGACCATCACACTGTATATAGGGTAAGAACCATCATACTGTATATAGGGGGCTGTGAGGACCATCATCAAAATCAGGAGTCTGAGGATCTTTGGGTATAGCTGCTTGAGGGAAATTGTCTTTACAGTGATTCCACATAAATTTGTTTTGTTCAACATGGAGAAGGATACTACCCACATGGTGTGCTGCAATGTGTTCTATATGTCTACAGCCTTGCCAGAGGAAAAGACAACTTCACATGTCAGAAATGCATGCTTGTGACTCTGTTAGAGGATAAGGTGGAAAGCCTTTAGGAAAGAACACATTAACTTTCACCATGGACCTTAAATGATTGACACTAACAAATAAAATATATATTATATATATTCTAATATATTAATATATATGTTACCATTAGTATTTACTCACTATATCTCATTATTATTTTACACTCAAGATAATACTCCCCTAACTAAAACCATATTCTTTTTTTAGAATAGGGCACGTATCAGTGGAAGTGGAATAGGGAAAGGCGGTCTGGTCCACAAGTATAATCTGAATGGATACGCAGCAGAGCTGCTATCCCGTGACATACATAGGACAAGCTGTGTATTTTGTGAAGTAGGGTAATCTTGCAGGCCTCAGCAATAGGCAGGGGTAAGACAGAATAAGGCGTAGACTAGATGATAAAAAGAGGAGAGTTCTTAAAGAAATTGTTAATTTCTGTTCCCTAAAGATAAGAAAAATATAAGAAAAACAAGTCCATAACCCATGACTCCATTATAATCGTTATCATCTGTCTATGTGGTTAAATACTTTTGGCTAGTGGTCAGTTCTTCAAAATTCTCTGAAAATGTCAACACCAAGCATCTTTTTTAGCCAGATGCACTAAAGGATATAGTTCCGCAAACTGTTAATTTAGAACACGTTGACATGCCCCGTACACCCCCGTATTCCTGGCATTCTTTATTAATTTCATCTTGTGTCCCAGGATATGGCTGACAAGTTGATATATAACCTAACTTTTTGCCAATTATTGTGTAAACTCCCTTTTTATTTTGCCAATTGTTATGTAATCTAATTTCCTGTGATCTTGTTCTATAAAAGATCACGCTGTCAATAAACTTTACAGACTATTTGGAAAGACAACGAGCAGTCTGTATCTCTGATTATGCCTCATTGCATGGGTACCCAGTGAGATATACCTGAGGAGACACAGAAATCCCTTCTCCAACAACACTTAAGGTCATCAAAGAAGATGAGGATTTCCTTGACAGAGTAGAAAAATCTCTTCAGAATGTTGCAAGAGAAGAACTTTTCAGTTTTCCTGAAGAAGCTAATTTCAGAGTAGAAATAACTATTCGGAATGTTCAAAGAGAAGCACCTTGCAGAAGGGGAGAAATGGAAGTATGTGACCCAAAGAAGCAAGAGGATGAAGAGGCAATCAGAAACCATACCGATGAAAAACCACTACTAGGCTCTCATGCAGGACAAGTATGAAGATGTACATCGATAAAGTGCTTTGCCCACAAAGAACACCCCAGTAAGACGCCTCTTGAAGGGAAAAAAAGAAGAGCTGGTGTAAAATAAAGAGAGTGGTGTTCATGGGGGATTCCCCACTGAGATCAACAGAAGCCACTGTCTGATGGCTGGACATTACATCACGAGAAGTGTGCTGTCTTCCAGGTGCCCAAATCAAAGATGTGTCAGCTAGGGTATCAGAACACTACAGTGCTATAGACGACTGCCTACGTCTACTAATATGCGCAGGAACAAATGACACAACTAGTAATAAGTGAGTGTGCTCATCACTTCTCATTACTTGCTCAAGCATCAATGTGCTCGGGATGCTCGCTACTCAGTGAGTATTTTTTTAATGATCGTGGGGGAGCTAAAGTCCCTGCCCCGCAGACACTCTGTAGACAGCCAATGAACATGTGGGAATTGCTTGACAGTCACTGCAATGCCATAGCCATCTTGGTTGTGACACTACTGTTGATTAGCTGGCTGCATAATAAGATCCGTTACCCATGCTATATAAGACCTATGGCACCATGCTCAGCACACTGTACCCCAGAAACAAGCAGCATAGAGAGAGGTGCTGATGAGAGAGGGACAGAATTGTAGCTTTGTATTAGCTAGCGATTCAACCACATTTATATTTCTGTAAAGTACAACAACATTCCTTCTTAGGGCTAATTTTAATCATCATTAATACTACTGTTAATACCACTTAGGGAGAGATTGTGCTGACGGGATTATTTATAACAGGACAGGGTGAATTGCAATTCCTTTAAGCTGCAACCTGCAACTGATACCAAAACCTCTTTTCAGGGCCAAAAATATTCTTTTTGCTCCTAATCCTGCAAATTGTTTTGAGCAGGGTAATATTTTAGACCATTTTTACTGCAGCAGTTGTACATCAAAATCATACAGCCAGACTTGGTAGGATCTCAATAACATTGATATTTTGATGCTGCAATCTCATATGCTCATCTAATTTGGTCAAATTTGCCTAGCATTGTAATACTACCAGGCAAATTTTATATGACAGTAAAATTTTATAAGATATTTAGTGTGCTACAGTTGTGCCTCAAAGCCCCCCAAAAATAAAATTGTTTGTTAAAAAAAATTGCATTGCTATATTAACACTGCAGTCACATACGTCCAACTGAGGTGTGAAAATTTGCATGGAACTGAAATACAGCATTTTTTGGAGCTGTGAACTCTTATATGGAATTTAACATGCTATGGTTGGTCCTCAAACCGCCCTAAAAAATTGTTTTTTAACCCCTTTCTGACATCGGGCATACATTTACGCCGATGTCGGACTCAATCCCTTTGATATGGGTTCCGGCGATGAGCTCACATCTTTCCCAGCACATAACAGCTGTTTTGAACAGCTGTTGTGAATCCGTGATCCACCCGTGGCTGTTAACCCATTAAATGCTGCTGTCAAACTCTGATTGGGTTATGGCAGCTTCGAGTCTCTCATGGAGACTATTGAAGCATGCCAAAAGTAAAAAAAAGTTTTAATAAATATATTAAAAAAATATAAACATTCAAATCATCTCACTTTTGTCCCATTCAAAATAAAATAATAAAACATAAAAAATGTACATATTTGGTATCGCTGTGTTCATAATCACTCAATCTATCAATAAAAATAGGATTAACCTGATCGCTAAATGGTGTTGTGAGAAAAAAATTCAAAACACCACAATTACGCTTTTTTTGGTCGCCACAACATTGCATTAAAATGCAATAACTGGTGATAAAAAAAATCATATCTGCACCATCATTTTATCATTAAAATCGTCAGCTCGGCGTGGAAAAAATAAGCCCAAGATCACAAAAATGGAGATGCTACCGGTATCAGAAAATGGTGCAATTTTGTTTTTTAACTGAGCTTGGAATTTTTTTCACCACTTAGATAAAAAAGAACCTATGCATGTTTGGCGTCTATGAACTCGTACTAACCTGGAGAATCATAATGGCAGATCAGTTTTAACATTTAGTGAACCTAGTAAAGAAGCAAAACAAAAAACAAGTGTAGGATTGCACCTTTTTTGCAATTTCACCGCACTTGGAATTTTTTCCCGTTTTCTACTACAGGTCATGGTAAAACCAATGGTGTTGTTCAAACGTACAACTTGTCGCAAAAAATAAGCCCTGACATATCCATAATAACAGAAAAATAAAAAAGTTATGGCTCTTGTAAGAATGGGAGCAAAAAACGAAAAGGATGGGGTTAAATAAATTGCATTTCTATATTTATATTGCAGTCTCATGCGTCCATCTGAATTGGGCAAATTTTCTTGGCATTGTAATACTCCAATTTTTTTGAGCAGCAAAATTTTATATGGCATTTATCATGCTAAGTTCGGCCTCAAAACCCCCCCAAAAAGAAAGTGTTAAGGAAAAGTCTCATTGCTATATTTATACTGCAGTTTCATATATCCGGCTGAGGTGTGCAAATTTACCTAGCATTTTAACACAGCCTTTTCTTTTGAGCTGTGAAATTTTAAACAGCAAGAGTTGGGCCTCAAACCACCAAAAAAAGAAATTGTTAAAAAAAAGAAATATTCCATTGCTATATTTCTACTGCAGTTTCATTCGTGCGTCTGAGGTGTGCAAATTTGCCTCGAATTGTAATGCAGCTTTTTTTGTGCTGTGAAATTTTATGCGGCAGTGCTACACTTGAGCCTCAAAGCCCACACAGAAAATTGATAAATAAATCGCATTGCTATATTTATACTGCAGTTTCAAATGTCCATTTGAATTTGGCAAATGTTGCTGACATTGTAATACTGGAATTTTTTTGAACAGTGACATTTAATACTGGTTTTGTCATGCTAGAGTTGAGCCTCAAAATACACACAAAAAACTTTGTTTTCAAATAGCATTGGTATATTGATGCAACAGTCTTATATGTCCATCTGTTGTGGTCACATTTTGCTGGCATTGTAATACTGTCTGCAACGTTTTCTTAAAAAGGGATAGATCATACTTAATTTAAAATGGATAAGGCACATTGTAAGGGACAGGGAAATTGATGTGATGCTGATGGTGAACGCAGAGGACAAGGACAAGGGCAAGGTTGAAACTGTACCTGCCTTGGTAGCACAACAAACACACATATCAAGCTTCCTGTCCCACTTTGTTTGTGAGAGAGAAAGATGTAAATACTTATGTCCCCCCCAAAAAAATTGAGAAAAGTATTCAAGCAGTGATACCTTTATTGGCTAACCAGAGAAATTATATTTGCAAGCAAGCTTTCAGGGCTCAAAAGGCCACTTCATCAGGCTAGATTACAAGTGAATTACTGAGAAGAGATGGCAACATTTAAATAGAAATTACAACAGGACATGAGGTGATACAGGCCAAGGAAATTAAATTAAGGTTTTTGTTACACATGTAAATGAGGTGGCAGAGATCTGATGACCTTCTTGTGGAGGTGTGAACTGTGTCCATGTAATGAGTCATGAATCCAGATATACAAAAAAAGAAAAAGGGACTATGCATGTATGTGGGATCACCACGCCAACGACCAAATATTTGTAAAAATATAATTTTTATTATGGAATACACAAAAAGCAGCAAGAGAGCAACAAAAAACACCACACATAAAAACAATTAAAACAATCTAATCAACATGTAGACCGCTGGCTGCAGAATGTGAAGGCACCAATATGAAACAATAATAATCTCAATGTCACAACATATAATACAGACAATATGATGGGGACACAAAAACACAGATGACTGGACAATACAATAAAAACCTATACCAACATATAAAGTGCATAGCACATGACAAAGAGTATCAGTCAATGCTTCCTGAGAAGAGCCCTACAGTGTTTGAAAAATATCTAATATAAGGAGTATAAATAACAAGTATAACTCCCCATAAAATGAAGTCAATAGCCCAAAGAGTCACTGAGGCTGCCAAAGAAGACAAGGGCTGGTAATGTATGGCAGTAAAAGACCCCAAGCCGAAGTACAATACATCACCCAAAGGCACAACAGTCAGTAAGTCCAGTCAGAGGTCGCCCCAGCGTCTGTGTATGGTGCCAGCAGCCACCGCGGGATACAAGGACCCACGCGTTCCGACACCGCTAGGTGTCTTTCTCAAGGTGAGTGCTATTGCAGCCTCAGAGCGCCGCTTATTTAAATAAAAAAAATCACAAATAAATCCGAACCAGGTGATGGCTGGCGGCGTGCAGGGAGAATCATGGAGGCGGATATGACCTCACAGCTTAACACATATCTATTGCGCAGGCGCCGTCGCGCGGCAACCAAGACACATAAGTGGAAGTCTCGTGAGACTAGAGTATCCCGCGCCTGCGCAAAAACGGCCGAACGGGTAAACACAAGCAATCTTATGAGCACTGTCAGCGTCCATCAGGGATCAACATCTCATATGATTAGCGAATCACATGCATGCGCGATTCAACCCTCAGATGGCCATGGCAAGAGGGCGGGCATAGTGTCAAACATACATATGCGTAAACACCCTTCCAGTATGATAGATAAATATTAAGATAATACACACTCAAGAACTGTGGGAGATGTATATCCCACAAGTACACACTGCAGCCCAATGGGCACAGAATTGGTTATTTGTGGGTATTGGCATTTGAAAGTGTGACAGCAATTTATTAAAAAACAGGTATCCACACCTGTTTGGTAAATCATACACATGCACAATCCCCCACAAAAAGATTTATCAAAGCAATAAAGACTAGAGTTGAGCGATACCGTCCGATACTTCAAAGTATCGGATCGGAATGGATCGGCCGATCTTAAAAAAAAGTATCGGTATCGCCGATTCCGATACCGGAAGTCCCATTCAAGTCTATGGGACTTCCGGTATCGGAATAAGAAAAACCCTGTTTTTGCCTTGTACAGCCTCTCTGGGGTCTGTACGGGCCTTTCGGGGGGCTGTGCCGGCCTGCCAGGGGGTCTGTGCAGGCTCCGGTGGTCTGTGCCGGCCTGCCGGGGGGCTGTGCCGGCCTGCCGGGGGGGCTGTGCAGGCTCCGGGGGGCTGTGCCGGCCTGCCGGGGGGCTGTGCCGGCCTGCCGGTGGTCTGTGCAGGCTCAGGTGGGCTGTGCCGGCCTGCCGGGGGTCTGTGCAGGCTTCGCGGGTCTGTGCAGGCATCGTCCGATGGGACTACAAGTCCCATTGGGCGATGCCTGCTATCATGACAGTGATTGACACATTAGCCAATGATGGGACAGTAGTAGTCCCATCATCCGGCTAATGTGTTGAATGTAAAAAAAAAAAAAAAAAATTACATGCTACATACATGCTACATTCATACTACATACTACATACATGCTACATTCATACTACATATATACTACATGCAACATACATACTACATATATACTACATGCATGCAACATGCATACTACATATATACTACATGCAACATACATACTACATATATACTACATGCATGCAACATGCATACTACATATATACTACATGCTACATACATACTACATATATGCTACATATATACTACATGCATGCTACATACATACTGCATGCTACATACATACTACATGCTACATACATACTACATATATACTACATGCATGCTACATACATACTGCATGCTACATACATACTACATGCTACATACATACCACATATATACTACATACATACTACATGCATGCTACATGCTACATACATACCACATACATACCACATACATACTACATACATACTACATGCATGCTACATACATACTACATGCTACATACATACTACATATATACTACATGCATGCTACATACATACTACATACATACTACATGCATGCTACATACATACTACATGCTACATACATACCACATACATACTACATATATACTACATGCATGCTACATACATACTGCATGCTACATGCATGCTACATACATACTACATACATACTACATGCTACATACATACCACATATATATTACATACAGTACATACTACATACAATACATTCATACAATACATACATAGACATACAGTACATATAACATAGTGTAACATACTTACCAATACTTGTCACATTGTTCCCCGAAGCCATTGTCTTTTACGGAATAAATATTAACATAACAAACCACAAAAATACTCACCCACGATCCGAAGCAGTCCACGAGTGTGTCCCACGATGATCTTGGGTAGAGAACTGCAGCATCAGCTGATGCTGCCGTTCTCTACGGGCTGCAGGAATCCAATGACGGAAGGTAGGTATCCTTCCGCACTGTATTCCTCCGCCACTTAAAAAAAAAAAAAGTCCCTAGTCTCACTTTATGCCATTGCTGCGTGGGAAATTCCCACACAGCAATGGCATAAAGTGAGACTAGGGACTTTTTTTTTTTTTAAGTGGCGGAGGAATACAGTGCGGAAGGATACCTACCTTCCGTCATTGGATTCCTGCAGCCCGTAGAGAACGGCAGCATCAGCTGATGCTGCAGTTCTCTACCCAAGATCGTCGTGGGACACACTCGTGGACTGCTTTGGATCGTGGGTGAGTATTTTTGTGGTTTGTTATGTTAATATTTATTCCGTAAAAGACAATGGCTTCGGGGAACAATGTGACAAGTATTGGTAAGTATGTTACTCTATGTTATATGTACTGTATGTCTATGTATGTATTGTATGAATGTATTGTATGTAGTATGTATGTAGTATATATGTGGTATGTATGTAGCATGTAGTATGTATGTAGTATGTATGTAGCATGCATGTAGCATGCAGTATGTATGTAGCATGCATGTAGTATATATGTAGTATGTATGTAGCATGTAGCATGTAGTATGTATGTAGTATGTATGTGGTATGTATGTAGCATGTAGTATGTTTGTAGCATGCATGTAGTATGTGTGTAGTATATATGTAGTATGTATGTAGCATGTAGTATGTATGTAGCATGCATGTAGTATATATGTAGTATGTATGTAGCATGTAGTATGTATGTAGCATGCATGTATTATGTATGTAGTATGTATGTAGTATGTATGTGGTATGTATGTAGCATGTAGTATGTATGTAGCATGCATGTAGTATATATGTAGTATGTATGTAGCATGCATGTAGTATGTATGTAGTATGTATGTAGTATGTATGTAGCATGCATGTAGTATGTATGTAGTATATATGTGGTATGTATGTAGTATGTATGTAGCATGCAGTATGTATGCAGCATGCATGTAGTATATATGTAGTATGTATGTAGCATGTAGTATGTATGTAGCATGCATGTAGTATATATGTAGTATGTATGTAGCATGTAGTATGTATGTAGCATGCATGTAGTATGTATGTAGTATGTATGTGGTATGTATGTAGCATGTAGTATGTATGTAGCATGCATGTAGTATACACTCACTGGCCACTTTATTAGGTACACCATGCTAGTAACGGGTTGGACCCCCTTTTGCCTTCAGAACTGCCTCAATTCTTCGTGGCAGAGATTCAACAAGGTGCTGGAAGCATTCCTCAGAGATTTTGGACCATATTGACATGATGGCATCACACAGTTGGCGCAGATTTGTCGGCTGCACATCCCTGATGCGAATCTCCCGTTCCACCACATCCCAAAGATGCTCTATTGGATTGAGATCTGGTGACTGAGGAGGCCATTTGAGTACAGTGAACTCATTGTCATGTTCAAGAAACCAATCTGAGATGATTCGAGCTTTATGACATGGCGCATTATCCTGCTGAAAGTAGCCATCAGATGTTGGGTACATTGTGGTCATAAAGGGATGGACATGGTCAGCAACAATACTCAGGTAGGCTGTGGCGTTGCAACGATGCTCAATTGGTACCAAGGGGCCCAAAGAGTGCCAAGAAAAAATTCCCCACACCATGACACCACCACCACCAGCCTGAACCGTTGATACAAGGCAGGATGGATCCATGCTTTCATGTTGTTTACGCCAAATTCTGACCCTACCATCCGAATGTCGCAGCAGAAATCGAGACTCATCAGACCAGGCAACGTTTTTCCAATCTTCTACTGTCCAATTTCGATGAGCTTGTGCAAATTGTAGCCTCAGTTTCCTGTTCTTAGCTGAGAGGAGTGGTACCCGGTGTGGTCTTCTGCTGCTGTAGCCCATCTGCCTCAAAGTTCGACGCACTGTGCGTTCAGAGATGCTCTTCTGCCTACCTTGGTTGTAACGGGTGGCAATTTGAGTCACTGTTGCCTTTCTATCAGCTCGAACCAGTCTGCCCATTCTCCTCTGACCTCTGGCATCAACAAGGCATTTCCGGCCACAGAACTGCCGCTCACTGGATTTTTTTTCTTTTTCGGACCATTCTCTGTAAACCCTAGAGATGGTTGTGCGTGAAAATCCCAGTAGATCAGCAGTTTCTGAAATACTCAGACCAGCCCTTCTGGCACCAACAATCATGCCACGTTCAAAGGCACTCAAATCACCTTTCTTCCCCATACTGATGCTCGGTTTGAACTGCAGGAGATTGTCTTGACCATGTCTACATGCCTAAATGCACTGAGTTGCCGCCATGTGATTGGCTGATTAGAAATTAAGTCTTAACACACAGTTGGACAGGTGTACCTAATAAAGTGGCCAGTGAGTGTATATGTGTTATGTATGTAGCATGCATGTAGTATGTATGTAGTATATATGTGGTATGTATGTAGTATGTATGTAGCATGCAGTATGTATGTAGCATGCATGTAGTATATATGTAGTATGTATGTAGCATGTAGTATGTATGTAGCATGCATGTAGTATATATGTAGTATGTATGTAGCATGTAGTATGTATGTAGCATGCATGTAGTATGTATGTAGTATGTATGTAGTTTTTTTTTTTTTTTTTTTTTTAACATTTAACACATTAGCCGGATGATGGGACTACTACTGTCCCATCATTGGCTAATGTGTCAATCACTGTCATGGTAGCAGGCATCGCCAGATGGGACTTATAGTCCCATCGGACGATGCTTGCACAGACCCCCGGACATCAGCACAGCCCCCCGGCAGGCCGGCACAGCCCCCCGGCAGGCCGGTACAGACCCCCACAGGGTGCACAGACCACCGGCAGGCCGGCACAGCCCCCCGGCAGGCCGGTACAGACCCCGGGCAGTCCACACAGCCCCCCGGCAGGCCGGCACAGCCCCCCGGCAGGCCGGTACAGACCCCGGGCAGTCCACACAGCCCCCCGGCAGGCCGGCAGAGACCCCCGGAAGGCCCGAAATGACGGCGCATCATGATGCGCACACACCGCGCATCATGATGACGTCAGGCTGTCAATCAACTTTGAACTTCCGATTCCGATGCCGACTTCCGATATTGAAAAAATATCGGAAGTCGGTATCGGAATTCCGATACAGCAAGTATCGGCCGATACCCGATACTTGCGGTATCGGAATGCTCAACACTAATAAAGACAGATACTGTTCCATCAACCAGATCCACATTTGGTGTGGACTAAACCATTGTACAAGCAACATGAGTCATAGTAACTAAGCGCTAATCAGGGTGTATACCCTAATTAGCCCTAGACCAGGGTATCAGAAAGGCCACATATAGTGTACCGGTGCTACTGTGTCAAAAAGGCGGCGCTTAATAAAATGAATATTTTAAACCCCTCACGCAACACATGCATCTATAGTGATCCAATATTGCGGCCCAGAAGCAGATAGCTCAGATGTTCGCATGATGATAAATAGGATCAAATCAAACATGTATATACATACTAGTTTGATATAACAAAAGCCATAATTTTATTAAATTAGGTCAAATAAGTACCCCCACACACATGAGGTCTTATTGATGTTCACCTAAATCTGTACACACAAGAAAGTAGTGGTCACAAACGCCACACCAAGATGTCATACAGAGCAGCAACAGTATAGAGCGCATTAGAATAAATCCAAAGCAACAAAAGACCAAACATCGTTACAATGACAAAAATGGAGAATCCCAAAGATAAAAGAGAACAACCACGTTGTAATACAGTCCTTGTGATTTTGTCTTCTGTTCTTCCCCCCCCTTCTTCTTTCCTCATGGTATTTTCATTTTTCTTTTTGCTCATGGTAAGTTGTAACATCATGGCAAGGGAATATTGCTGGAAAACAGCCACATGGAAAAGACTTGAGGAAATCAATAGCCGAGAGAGGTCACGAACTCCAATGCACAGGAGAATCCTGGACCTAAGACCTATGGGAGGAAAAACAATAAAGGCGGCAGACAAGGTAAATAAATGAGATGCAGTAACCCAGTCTATAATTTCTTATAGAAGCCATTATACAGCAGCTCCTCGTTAAGACCACGCTCGGTGGATTTTTTGGATCTTAGGATTGGAGTGTGCCAAAACCGTATTACCACCACGCTGTTCCGTAAAACAACGGCTACTAATAATGTATTACACTTTGAGAGTTTTCACCCTGCACATTTACGCAAGGGAATTCCGAAAGGACAATTTATTCGAATTAGGAGAAATTGCAGCTGTACGGAAGACTTCTTGAGGGAATCACGACAATTATCTAACAGATTTCGTGAGAGAGGTTATCCAAGGAGGATTGTATCTGGGGCCTTCGAGTTTTCCAGGAATAGACCCAGGGAGGAATTCCTCAATCCACGGGTAAGGGGAGTGCGAAATCGAGTCAGTCTCATCACGAGATTCCACAATCAGTGGAATGATGTTTATCAAATCCTTGGGAATAATTGGGGCATCTTGTTGGGTGACTCGAAGTTACGTCGCTTTATAGATGAACGCCCAAGTGTGGTGGCTAGAAGGGCGCAGAACCTTAAGGACATTCTATCTAATAGCCATTTTAGATGTCCAATTACCAAGATTCGTACCGGTAATGATACTAGGGGTACGTTTCCATGTGGGGACTGCTCCATCTGTCCTCGAATTTTGACTAACAGAGTATTGTCGTTGCTTTGTCTGCCCTTACAGATACAGCCGAAGGCGTATTTCAACTGCCGTTCTCGCAACATGGTTTACGCCCTGGTTTGCGGATGCAAGAAACTGTATGTGGGGCAGACAATGCAGGAACTACGACGCAGGACACAGCAGCACCTCTCGAATATTATGACAGCTAGGGTTGACAGAGGTAAGGGGAAACCGCTGACCTCTGTGGCCACTCACTTTCTTGACAACCATGGTGGCTATCCCGACTCCCTTAGGGTTATGGGACTGGAGGGGGTTCGTGTTCACATTAGGGGGGTAATATCTCAGAAGAGCTCCTCCGGCGAGAAGCGAGATGGATATATGACCTGGATTGCCTTTCACCACGTGGTCTTAACGAGGAGCTGCTGTATAATGGCTTCTATAAGAAATTATAGATTGGGTAACTGCATCTCATTTATTTACCTTGTCTGCCGCCTTTATTGTTTTTCCTCCCATAGGTCTTAGGTCCAGGATTCTCCTGTGCATTGGAGTTCTTGACCTCTCTCGGCTATTGATTTCCTCAAGTCTTTTCCATGTGGCTGTTTTCCAGCAATATTCCCTTGCCATGATGTTACAACTTACCCTGAGCAAAAAGAAAGATGAAAATACCATGAGGAAAGAAGAAGGGGGGGAGAACAGAAGACAAAATCACAAGGACTGTATTACAACGTGGTTGTTCTCTTTTATCTTTGGGATTCTCCATTTTTGTCATTGTAACGATGTTTGGTCTTTTGTTGCTTTGGATTTATTCTAATGCGCTCTATACTGTTGCTGCTCTGTATGACATCTTGGTGTGGCGTTTGTGACCACCACCTTCTTGTGTGTACAGATTTAGGTGAACATCAATAAGACCTCATGTGTGTGGGGGTACTTATTTGACCTAATTTAATAAAATTATGGCTTTTGTTATATCAAACTAGTATGTATATACATGTTTGATTTGATCCTATTTATCATCATGCGAACATCTGAGCTATCTGCTTCTGGGCCGCAATATTGGATCACTATAGATGCATGTGTTGCGTGAGGGGTTTAAAATATTCATTTTATTAAGCGCCGCCTTTTTGACACAGTAGCACCGGTACACTATATGTGGCCTTTCTGATACCCTGCTCTAGGGCTAATTAGGGTATACACCCTGATTAGCGCTTAGTTACTATGACTCATGTTGCTTGTACAATGGTTTAGTCCACACCAAATGTGGATCTGGTTGATGGGACAGTATCTGTCTTTATTGCTTTGATAAATCTTTTTGTGGGGGATTGTGCATGTGTATGATTTACCAAACAGGTGTGGATACCTGTTTTTTAATAAATTGCTGTCACACTTTCAAATGCCAATACCCACAAATAACCAATTCTGTGCCCATTGGGCTGCAGTGTGTACTTGTGGGATATACATCTCCCACAGTTCTTGAGTGTGTATTATCTTAATATTTATCTATCATACTGGAAGGGTGTTTACGCATATGTATGTTTGACACTATGCCCGCCCTCTTGCCATGGCCATCTGAGGGTTGAATCGCGCATGCATGTGATTCGCTAATCATATGAGATGTTGATCCCTGATGGACGCTGACAGTGCTCATAAGATTGCTTGTGTTTACCCGTTCGGCCGTTTTTGCGCAGGCGCGGGATACTCTAGTCTCACGAGACTTCAACTTATGTGTCTTGGTTGCCGCGCGACGGCGCCTGCGCAATAGATATGTGTTAAGCTGTGAGGTCATATCCGCCTCCATGATTCTCCCTGCACGCCGCCAGCCGTCACCTGGTTCGGATTTATTTGTGATTTTTTTAATTTAAATAAGCAGCGCTCTGAGGCTGCAATAGCACTCACCTTGAGAAAGACACCTAGCGGTGTCGGAACGCGTGGGTCCTTGTATCCCGCGGTGGCTGCTGGCACCATACACAGACGCTGGGGTGACCTCTGACTGGACTTACTGACTGTTGTGCCTTTGGGTGATGTATTGTACTTCGGCTTGGGGTCTTTTACTGCCATACATTACCAGCCCTTGTCTTCTTTGGCAGCCTCAGTGACTCTTTGGGCTATTGACTTCATTTTATGGGGAGTTATACTTGTTATTTATTCTCCTTATATTAGATATTTTTCAAACACTGTAGGGCTCTTCTCAGGAAGCATTGACTGATACTCTTTGTCATGTGCTATGCACTTTATATGTTGGTATAGGTTTTTATTGTATTGTCCAGTCATCTGTGTTTTTGTGTCCCCATCATATTGTCTGTATTATTTGTTGTGACATTGAGATTATTATTGTTTCATATTGGTGCCTTCACATTCTGCAGCCAGCGGTCTACATGTTGATTAGATTGTTTTAATTGTTTTTATGTGTGGTGTTTTTTGTTGCTCTCTTGCTGCTTTTTGTGTATTCCATAATAAAAATTATATTTTTACAAATATTTGGTCGTTGGCGTGGTGATCCCACATACATGCATAGTCCCTTTTTCTTTTTTTGTATATCTGTCTAGCCAACTTGCATGTGGTGATCCCTGCATGAGCATTTTCTTGGTTGGTGCCCGCTCACCTGTTTTTCAATGAGTCATGAATCCAGGTGTCAAATTCAGTCCTATTGTTAGAGATTGAAACATATTTATAAATTTATTCTCCCAAATTTTCCCTTCTCTGTCACTATTAAAATGACCTTTCAATATTAGGACTTTTAGATCTGCCAAACTGTGTCCAGGTCTAGAGAAGTGTATTCCAAAGGTGTGTCCAGCTCATTTTTTATCATATGTCTGTGCAGATTCATTCTTGTTTTTAGTTTTTGCTTCGTTTCTCCTATGTATGTCCCTGCATTGCATCTTGTACATTGTATCATGTACACAACATTGGAGGATGTACATGATACAATGTACAAGGTGCAATGCAGAGACATACATAGGAGAAATGAAGCAAAAACTACAAACAAGGATGAAAATGTGACACCCCAGAGTCCAGTTGTCACAGTGACATTACCTCCCTCTAATGGGTAAAGTCATGCTTGGAGGCAGAAAGGGGCCCCCATGCCAGGTAATACATTAAATCACAATTCCTGCTTCAGGTCAGAAAAGGGAGCTGCCTTATAAATTCTGGCCAGCAGATGGGGTTGGTGAGTCAGCTAGAAGTCAGCTGAGGGAGTTGTCATGGAAACGAGAGCAGCTGTGAGCTGTGAGGAAAAATGACAACAGTTAAACGTGAGGTAAAGAGATCTTTCTGGAAGATCCTGTCAGATGAAGACAGGGAGCTGATCTAAGAGGAGATGAAGACAGGCAGCTGATCTGTGAAGAGGGAAAGGATAAGAGCAGAGACTGAGAGACTCTAGGGAAGCTAAAATACTGCATATAGCAGACCCCTGAGTGAAGCGCTAATAAAGAAAGTACAGGGGATTGTAAATTCCTGTGCATATTAATCACCTGAGGGCACGGCAGCGGATAAGGAGCCCGGGGCCGACAGTGAAGAGAACGGTACCCGTTGAATAGGCTCACGCTGACAGCCATACAGGTTAGTGAAACCATCACGAATAGAGGGTCGCAGCATAGTTATATACAGCGGATACACACACACAAAGCGCAGAAAGGAAGGTCCTAAATCCCCACCTGGCAAGGTGGATCCCCTGAATGCCTCCAGGCTGGCCGGACTCATTCCATCACCTGCATGTGGTACTCCAGACAGCAACCTATTACCAGTAAAAGGTAAAGAAACTGCACCTCTCTGTGTCTTTCTCTCATTTATCTGCACCCCAATGTTTACAGCCACTTTTACTATTTATTTAACATCTTGGCACTGGGACTACAGCCCTACCTGTGGAGGGCTACAACATCATAGCTGCGCCCAACATCCATCCCAGAGGAACAACACCGCAGCGCTGGTCACCTCTGACCAGAATACCACAGGTGGTGTCACGTATTTCACCATCTAATAACTTTATTTTCATTTTTTACCACATAAATACCACACAACTTTCCCCTATTTTATAAGTGGACACCTCTGGGCCACGGACCGGGCCACCGCCGCCGCCGTGACACCGTCCCCTCATTGAAGTTGACGGGCCCGGTACCGAGTACCCCCAGGCCCTGCGGGGTGCTCCAAATCTGCATAGACATGCGATAAAAAATGAGCTGGACACACCTGTAGGAATACACTTTATATGCATATTCGTATTTCCCAGGGAGCAATGCACCTAGGATTTCACTGATTGAGCGGCTTTGCCGGCTACCGCAGTGTTTTCTTTGACTGGTCTCCCTGAGGTCAGTGATTGTTTTGTGATGTTGGTCTACTAGGCATTGCTCCCACATAGCCAGAATCCTACTCCACACTGATGAGGGGCAACACCCCGAAACAGCTGTCTGTGGATGGATACCTGGCCTTGGTATTTCCCTTGTCATATCTGTAAACTCGTAAAGAGCTGGATATTGACTTAAAGGGCCACTTAATATGGTGGTAATGGTGGTTTCCGAAAGGAGCCACCCCCTTGTCTGGGTCCTTCCCTGGAGGAAGATCTGGCTAGTCCCGTGTTTGAGACTCTTAAATGAGGCTCCACGGATTTTATTTGCATATTCGTATTTCCCAGGGAGCAATGCACCTAGGATTTCACTGTGATTGAGCGCCTTTGCCGGCTGCGGCAGTGTTTTCTTTGACTTGTCTCCCTGAGGTCAGTGATTGTTTTGTGATGCAGAATTGTTTAAAGGCATAGTAATCTTAGTGTATGCAAACTTTTGACTATGCAGTAAGTAAGAAAAAATGCTGTAAAACATTCTCTCTCTCATTATTCTGGCATTTGACAAATATTAATAATTAGGGTGATCCTAATTGACTTTAAGCGGGAAAGGTAAATTCTGATTTCATGTCAGATATTGAGAAAAACATGCATGTATGTTTTTATATAGTGTATGTAAACTTCTAGTTTCAACTGTGCATGCTGTTTAAAAATTTGTTCAAATATCTTTCCTGGCAAAAAAGTAAGGTTCACTGGCCTTTAATTTCCTGGCTCCATCTTCTTTCCATTTTTGAAAATAATGACAAGATTTGACTTGTAATCATAGAATCATAGAATGTTAAAGTTGGAATGGACCTGAAGGGTCATTGTGTCAAACCTCTTGCTCAATGCAGGATTCAATAAACCATCTCATAAAGATGTCTGCCCTGCTTCTGATTGAAGACTTATATTGAAGGAGAACTCACCACCTCTCACAGCAGCCTGTACCACTCATTGATCACCCTCACTGTCAAAAAGTTTTTTCCAATATTTAATCTGTATCAGCTTCCTTTCAGTTTCATTCCACTGCTTCTCATGTTTCAATAGGCAAATAAGAATAATGATGGCCTCACTCCATCCTGACTGCACTACCATCTGTGTGGAGGTAATATACAACTATTTCGTGTCTTTACAACCTCGTAATCATCACTTAGGAAAGGGTTTGCATTTACACCCTATTCATAGGTACCTGTTCATGGCAACAAGTAACCACATTTGCATATTCTGCAGAGCCTCACAAGGGACTGCATGACAATGAAGAGTATATTTATTTACTTACTATAAATGCACAGCCTCACTCCACCACTCACTCGTCCTACTTTTCCGGTGCCTACCTCCCCATTATCAGATTGTCTATTTCTTGGCATACAATAGTTTCCCCTCCCTTTATTGGACGTCTTATCCCCTGTCTTTTGAAGTGATTTTAATTTGTATATCAATAAAAATATATTGTTTTATTCTTATTTTTAAAATGTTTGGAATCACTTTATAACAGGTGTTTTTTAACCACCACCTGTCTTTTGTGTTGTTAATTTACTTCTATACCAGGAAAGGTCTTTGAACAAATTATTAAGCAACTTGTATGTTTGTATGTAAGCACTTGAATAAAAATACAGCAATGAACCAGAGCAAGCATGGGTTTGCAGCAAGCAAGTCATGCCATCTACAGAATGGGAGGAATAGAACTAAGCAACAGCACATATGAAAAAGACTTTGGGTATTCTAATAGATCACAGGCTGCATATGACACTACAGTGTCATGCAGCAGTAAAAAGGCAACCACAGTTCTAGGATGTATTAAGAGAAACATAGAGTCTAGATCACGTGAAGTAATTATCCCTCTCTACTTCACTTTGGTTAGGCTGAATTTGGAATACTGTGTCCAGTTCTGGGCATCACATTTTAAAAACACATTGAAAAACTGGAGAAAGTTCAAGGAAGATTAGGGACAGACACTCGGATAAGTGTCATCCATTGACCCACAGTAGAAATTTGAGGATGGCTCAGCAGCAGTCAGTCATGGGCCATGCAAGAAGTATCAGGGTCTTTTCTAGCATTAAGAACTTTTAATTTAAAGTGAAATTAAGATAAGGTGGGTGCGGGACCAGAGGAAGCCTGCTCTGCTGGGATCTCTAATAACTCATGCAACAGCTCAAACAGTTTTTCTTCTCAGCCACACTCAGGTGGCAAAAATATCAACTTCATAGTCTACTATTGCTATAAAAATTTAAGGATAGTAACACAGGTAGCTGACTGAAAGTAAGTGCATGCCTTGGAACCCTACTGCTACAGGGAACACACATGAACAATTAAAAGGGGATATAGTGGGAGACCAATCAAAATTGTAAACTTGGTACATACACCACCCCAGACTATATTATAGCAAAAGGACAGTCATAAACCTAATCTGACACAAAACGAAAACACATGACCATAGTCTAATCAATAAAAATGTATATATTTTATTAGATAATACAATAAAAACAAGGTTAATTCAAAAAGAGGCAAAGCATCAAGTATACATAATCATCTGGTTAGAAATTGAGGGGTCAGCTAACCATAATCTTGAAAGGAGGTTGTATATATGTGTAGGATCCCATACATCAAAAAATTATTAAAAATAATTAGCTTTTGTGACCACTAAAAATTAGTGTACAGAATCGTGATATGCTCATGAAACAATAGTGTTGCATAAAAAATATTAATATATATTAGTGTCGTGAAAAAAAGGTGTGTTACCACAACAACATAACAATAAAAACAAAAATAATAATAATAATGATAATAAAGTGCAATAAGTGTACAACCAAAGGAGACAATAAATGTAATAAATAAAAAATAAAAAATAAAGTGCAAAGTGCAGTGATGTCCAGCAGGGGTTGCTACACATAGATAAAATTATGATCTTGTGACCATGACCATATACCCCTTATCAAGTGAGAGCATAAAGAGGCGTAGTTAGGAGATAAGACTACCACAGTAAATGATAAAACAATCAGGAAACAACAAGGTTGCTGCCAACAACCCAATTATACTATTGAATAATTATACCTGTGGATTGTAAATGCTCCTGCACGCCAGAGGTAGCTGCCCTCTGGCGTGCAGGAGCATTTACAATCCACAGGTATAATTATTCAATAGTATAATTGGGTTGTTGGCAGCAACCTTGTTTCCTGATTGTTTTATCATTTACTGTGGTAGTCTTATCTCCTAACTACGCCTCTTTATGCTCTCACTTGATAAGGGGTATATGGTCATGGTCACAAGATCATAATTTTATCTATGTGTAGCAACCCCTGCTGGACATCACTGCACTTTGCACTTTATTTTTTATTTTTTATTTATTACATTTATTGTCTCCTTTGGTTGTACACTTATTGCACTTTATTATCATTATTATTATTATTTTTGTTTTTATTGTTATGTTGTTGTGGTAACACACCTTTTTTTCACGACACTAATATATATATTAATATTTTTTATGCAACACTATTGTTTCATGAGCATATCATGATTCTGTACACTAATTTTTAGTGGTCACAAAAGCTAATTATTTTTAATAATTTTTTGATGTATGGGATCCTACACATATATACAACCTCCTTTCAAGATTATGGTTAGCTGACCCCTCAATTTCTAACCAGATGATTATGTATACTTGATGCTTTGCCTCTTTTTGAATTAACCTTGTTTTTATTGTATTATCTAATAAAATATATACATTTTTATTGATTGGACTATGGTCATGTGTTTTCGTTTTGTGTCAGATTAGGGAACACACATGAAGAAGACCCAAGTGGGAGTCTCCACACTTAAAAAAAAATTGTAACACACCACTAAATTGGTATCAATTACACCAGAATAGCAATAGTACCCCTTCCACTGCAGGCAACCCACCAGATGGAGACCTAACTTGGAGTCTAGACATTTCAAAAAATTATTGTCATTCACCACTACTAAAGTGCCATCAATTTCACCAGAGTAGAAATAGTATAATGGGCCTATGATACCCCTTCCACTACAGGCAACCCACTAGAAGGAGACCCAATTTAGAGTCTTCACATTTCACTTCAAGTTGATTAATATTGTGTACATTTCGAATGCTTTGTGTTTTAAAGAACCTGTTTTGACCATTGTTGTTTCTTTTTTCATATAGAATCGTTAGAATTGACTCTTCACTTCCTCACCGGGCACTACTGTTTTACCTGGTATAGTATTTTTTTCTCCGCCATCTTTACATATACATAGACCGTTCGTTTTCCACATATGCCAAAACCAAATTTGATATAGTTTATTCCTACTATACATTCTCCTTTCCCCTTATCAGATCATCTTTTCAATATTTTTTATTTTTCATTTATTATTTTTCTATTCAGCCACAAAAGATCTTTAAAATGAGCTTTATATACAATAAATTCAAATAATGTGGGCGCAAGTTTAATATATCAGGTGGCCATTACACAGGGTCTTCCAGTCACACCTCTTTCCTTGCCCTGATTGTCACAAGTGGGGAGTAAGAGCGCAGGCGCGCTCCTCCATTGACTGGTGTAACCGCTGGGTCTGCAATGCGCAGGCACGATGACGTGGACAGGCTTGTCCACCCCAGGCTGCACGTGACTGCTAAGCCAGTGAGGTACAGACATGATGACGCTTAGGGGAGTTTCCCCGCCGGGACATATAATCCCGGAAATGGAGTCTAGTGCCCTGGCGTCCTTCACTTCAGCGGGCACACCGCGGTTTCCCTGGCGTCCTCCACTTCAGCGGTCACACCGCAGGATTCTTAAGGCTAGAGGAAGCAGGTAACAATAAAACAAAATTTTCCACATCGCTCCATGAGTGGTATACATTAAACAACATGGAGCAATCCTTTTCATTTTTGTCATTTGCAGCGCCATACAAAATAAGTGACATAGATCGCTACACCAGCGCATTACCTCTCCTTATATCATATTCAATTCAGGTACTATTAACATTTACTTTAGAGATGTTCCTGCGCTCACTCACTTGCACTACTACCATTGAGCGTTTGTTTTCTGCATATTACAATGATTGAAAGATCCCGCTCTGTATGTGATTCTCTTTTTGCTCTTTTTTAGGAAAGCCATATTTTACACATCACGTGTATTTCTATCACCTTTCACTTTTTGGTTGGCACCTTGTTACCGGAACTCCATAATATCCTTAATCATGTTCTCACCTATGCTGTAGATTCTATAGATTCTTTAGGTAATTTTTGGCGGATATCTCCTTAACACAGATTTATATACCTTACCTCACGGATCACTTCACACCTGGAATTCACCTTCAAGATTCTGTTTGACAAGATTTATATTCCTTGATAAATAGCTCAACCTTGTTTCTTGAAGTATGCATTGTAATGTTTGTTATCTTCTCTAAATATGATACTCAATAAAATAGATTTGTTTTCTATTTTTGTATATATGCTTTTTAGAGAAGTTCTGATGAAGATCCGTTGTTGGTTCGAAAACGTTTAACATAACATACAATTTGGATGCAAATAAAACAAAGGATCTAATCCACTTTGCCATTTGAGTGCCAAGTTTATACAATTGTGACAGTGACAGAAAAGAAAGAAGCAGCAGATGCGGTTGTTGGGGCTGCCAGTGGTTGGTGAGGCCCACTAGGCTGCTGTGAGATTCCCAGACGAACACATGTTGATTCATGCATGTAGTCATTTTTTACAAAGTTGGCAGATAACATGAGTTGGGTCATCCTTAGTGGTGTCAAAAAAGAATTAGGCTGGTCAACCCTTGCTGCCTCTGTGAATTGTAGATTCACGACCACTGTGTTGTGGCTGAGAATGCAGTGGTTGTTATGAGTGCATCATTCCAGGTGTGTGCTGGAAGCTGCAACATAACTTGCTCGTCTTCCTCCTCTAGCGAGTTACTCAGCTGCGTGTAGATGCTTTCTTCCACTTGATTCTGTTAATCATTGGAACAGACCTCTGATGCCTATGGAATATAATGTGTTAATAGCACTGCAGAGTCACCCATCTGGGGTTCCTCATAGTCAATTCGGCAGTTGGAGAGTTGTTATGCAGTGTGAAACAAAGGTAATTGAGGTACCACCCCTAAGGACTGTACTTTGAGTGATTTTAAGGTGGAGGAAGAGCGCTTGCTATCAACTGGAGCACTTGCTTTTTATGACCCTCATCTGCAAGCCTTACCGCTGTGCAGCTGCTAAAGAAATCGAGGCAAGTAGCCCTTTGTAGATGCCAGTTATCTTTGGATAGGATGAGCTGTTTGCTCAGTAAAGCTTTCAGTAACATTTCCACCCACCCCACGTACACCGTGAAAACCAAGCCTATTCACCCTTCCACTACGACGTCGCTTTTTCCTCACTCATGTTGGATGTACCCCTTGCCCTCTTTTCACCAACTATTTCACAACTCTAGGCCCATACCTATCACTATGTCACTGTATTTTTCAGGTTATAAGACACACCGGACCATAAGGTACACCTAGGTTTTAGAGGAGGAAATGCAAAAAAATTGAAGTATGATACTAGGAACAGAAGTATTTTTTGTGACCTCTGGATCAGGCCACTCACTACAGCTTAACTTCAACCCCACAAAATGACAAAGTGTGATACGGTGGGTTGCCTAACTTTTTGCAACTGAAAAATTATATATTTTTTAATGTGCCTTAGGTCTACAGTTTCATATCACCACAGCACAAAATGATAAGGTGGGATACAGCAGGATGTTTCTCATTTAGCTAGTGAAAAAATATTATTTAGAATGCTATGCTCATGCATGGAGCACAATAGAAGCAGTGCACAACACACTTGTAGGACATGTGCCCTGCTGGCTTTGTCTGTGGACCTCAGTAATGGTTAAAAGAAAATGCTGGAAGGTACATTTAACAGTCACACTGGACACTAGCTAGCTACACTATATTACTGATATACAACTGCGTAGCTAACTAGCTAAAATCTTGCTGCCAACAGTGCCAGCTTCAGGAGCAGCCTATCTATGCTGTTGCAGTGTCAAAATGGAGCTAAAACAAGATGTCCGCTATTTATATGGAGAGGGACATGTAATTTCAGCAGCTAATGGCACAAGCCATTGTTTCAGGACATTGTGGGTGTTTTCTGCGCCCTGATCGGCTAGCAGCAATGTGCACACATAAAGTTAGGAATGAAAAAAAATTAATGTTTACAAGAACCCCATGCCTTTGAGCTCTGCAAACCCCCTCCCCTCATGAAACACCTGCCAAACGCTCATGATACACCACCATTATCATTGCTAAAGTGCTGAAATTACTTTTGTGGCAACGCAAATGTTTTCCCACACATTTTACTGAATGTTACAGATTTTTTCCAATTTTATAAAATTTTGCTCATGTTTTCGATCACGAATAGAGTTGAGCGATACCGTCCGATACTTCAAAGTATCGGATCGGAATGGATCGGCCGATCTTAAAAAAAAGTATCGGTATCGCCGATTCCGATACCGGAAGTCCCATTCAAGTCTATGGGACTTCCGGTATCGGAATAAGAAAAATCCTGTTTTTCCCTTGTACAGCCTCTCTGGGGTCTGTACGGGCCTTTCGGGGGGCTGTGCCGGCCTGCCAGGGGGTCTGTGCAGGCTCCGGTGGTCTGTGCCGGCCTGCCGGGGGGCTGTGCCGGCCTGCCAGGGGGGCTGTGCAGGCTCCGGTGGGCTGTGCCGGCCTGCCGGGGGGCTGTGCCGGCCTGCCGGTGGTCTGTGCACCCTGTGGGGGGCTGTGCCGGCCTGCCGGGGGGCTGTGCTGATGTCCGGGGGTCTGTGCAAGCATCGTCCGATGGGACTACAAGTCCCATCTGGCGATGCCTGCTACCATGACAGTGATTGACACATTAGCCAATGATGGGACAGTAGTAGTCCCATCATCCGGCTAATGTGTTAAATGTTAAAAAAAAAAAAAAATACTACATACATACTACATGCATGCTACATACATACTACATGCTACATATATACTACATACATACTACATATATACTACATGCATGCTACATACATACTACATGCTACATACATACTACATATATGCTACATACATACTACATATATACTACATGCATGCTACATACATACTGCATGCTACATACATACTACATGCTACATACATACCACATATATACTACATACATACTACATGCATGCTACATGCTACATACATACCACATACATACTACATACATACTACATGCTACATACATACTACATATATACTACATGCATGCTACATACATACTGCATGCTACATACATACTACATGCTACATACATACCACATATATACTACATACATACTACATGCATGCTACATGCTACATACATACCACATACATACTACATACATACTACATACATACTACATGCTACATACATACTACATATATACTACATGCATGCTACATACATACTGCATGCTACATACATACTACATGCTACATACATACCACATATATACTACATACATACTACATGCATGCTACATGCTACATACATACCACATACATACTACATACATACTACATACATACTACATGCTACATACATACTACATATATACTACATGCATGCTACATACATACTACATGCTACATACATACTACATATATACTACATGCATGCTACATACATACTGCATGCTACATGCATGCTACATACATACTACATACATACTACATGCTACATACATACCATATATATACTACATACATACTACATACAATACATTCATACAATACATACATAGACATACAGTACATATAACATAGAGTAACATACTTACCAATACTTGTCACATTGTTCCCCGAAGCCATTGTCTTTTACGGAATAAATATTAACATAACAAACCACAAAAATACTCACCCACGATCCGAAGCAGTCCACGAGTGTGTCCCACGACGATCTTGGGTAGAGAACTGCAGCATCAGCTGTTGCTGCCGTTCTCTATGGGCTGCAGGAATCCAATGACGGAAGGTAGGTATCCTTCCGCACTGTATTCCTCCGCCACTTAAAAAAAAAAAAGTCCCTAGTCTCACTTTATGCCATTGCTGTGTGGGAAATTCCCAGTATTGGTAAGTATGTTACTCTATGTTATATGTACTGTATGTCTATGTATGTATTGTATGAATGTATTGTATGTAGTATGTATGTAGTATATATGTGGTATGTATGTAGCATGTAGTATGTATGTAGTATGTATGTAGCATGCATGTAGCATGCAGTATGTATGTAGCATGCATGTAGTATATATGTAGTATGTATGTAGCATGTAGTATGTATGTAGCATGCATGTAGTATATATGTAGTATGTATGTAGCATGTAGTATGTATGTAGTATGTATGTAGTATGTATGTGGTATGTATGTAGCATGTAGCATGCATGTAGTATGTATGTAGTATATATGTGGTATGTATGTAGCATGTAGTATGTATGTAGCATGCAGTATGTATGTGGCATGCATGTAGTATATATGTAGTATGTATGTAGCATATATGTAGTATGTATGTAGCATGTAGTATGTATGTAGCATGCATGTAGTATATATGTAGTATGTATGTAGTATATATGTAGTATGTATGTAGCATGTAGTATGTATGTAGCATGCATGTAGTATGTATGTAGTATGTATGTAGTATATACGTAGTATGTATGTAGCATGTAGTATGTATGTAGCATGCATGTAGTATATATGTAGTATGTATGTAGCATGTAGTATGTATGTAGCATGCATGTAGTATGTATGTAGTATGTATGTAGTATGTATGTAGTATATATGTAGTATGTATGTAGCATGTAGTATGTATGTAGCATGCATGTAGTATATATGTAGTATGTATGTAGTATGTATGTAGTATGTATGTAGTATATATGTGTTATGTATATAGTATGTATGTAGTATGTATGTAGTATGTATGTAGCATGTAGTATGTATGTAGCATGCATGTAGTATGTATGTAGTATTTTTTTTTTTTTTTAACATTTAACACATTAGCCGGATGATGGGACTACTACTGTCCCATCATTGGCTAATGTGTCAATCACTGTCATGGTAGCAGGCATCGCCAGATGGGACTTGTAGTCCCATCGGACGATGCTTGCACAGACCCCCGGACATCAGCACAGCCCCCCGGCAGGCCGGCACAGCCCCCCGGCAGGCCGGCACAGCCCCCCACAGGGTGCACAGACCACCGGCAGGCCGGCACAGCCCCCCGGCAGGCCGGTACAGACCCCCACAGGGTGCACAGACCACCGGCAGGCCGGCACAGCCCCCCGGCAGGCCGGTACAGACCCCCACAGGGTGCACAGACCACCGGCAGGCCGGCACAGCCCCCCGGCAGGCCGGTACAGACCCCGGGCAGTCCACACAGCCCCCCGGCAGGCCGGCACAGCCCCCCGGCAGGCCGGCAGACACCCCCGGAAGGCCCGAAATGACGGCGCATCATGATGCGCACACACCGCGCATCATGATGACGTCAGGCTGTCAATCAACTTTGAACTTCCGATTCCGATGCCGACTTCCGATATTGAAAAAATATCGGAAGTCGGTATCGGAATTCCGATACAGCAAGTATCGGCCGATACCCGATACTTGCGGTATCGGAATGCTCAACACTAATCACGAACCAGAATGTGCTGAATTTATGTTTGGTGATCGTTTTCTGAACAAATTTGCTCATCACTAATCCTGGTATGTATAGCCCCCATCCCCATCCTGGTATGCATGACCCCCTCATCCATATCCTGGTTTGTATGGCCTTCTCAACCCTATCTTGGTATGTATTGCCTCCTCATTCCTATCCGGGTATGCATGGCCCCCATCCTTATCCAGGTATGCATGACCTCCTCATCCCTATCCTGGTATGCATGATCCACATCCCTATCCTGGTATGCATGGCCTCCTCATCCTTATCCTGTTATTCATGGCCTCCTCAGTCCTAGCCTGGTAGGCATGTCCTCCTTATCCCTAGCCTGGTAGGCATGGTCCCCTCATCCCTATCCTGGTATACATGGTCCCCCTCATCCCTATCCGGGTATGCATGGCCTTCTCAACCCTATCATGATAAGCATGGCCTCCTCAACCATTTTCTAGTTGGCAAGGCCACCTCATCCCTATCCTGCTAGGCATGGCCTCCTCATCCCTATCTTGGTAGGCATGGTCCCCCTCATCCCTATCCTGGTATGCAGGGCCCCATCTCCATCTTGGTATGCATGGCTCCAACCTTATCCTGGTATGTATGGCCCCCATCATAAAAAAGTAAACCATTATACTTACCTTCCTGTGCTCCCTCGTAGCTTCCTGCTATGATGCTAGCAGCTACTTTATGCTTGTATGCAGTGCATGGCAGTGACATCATGCGCTGCTTACAAGCTGAGGACAGCTGCTGGAATACTCACTGCTCTCCACGCTGGGACTATGTGCATGGAGAGAAGTGAATATTCATTGCTCTTTAATAGCAAGCACAGTGTTAGCTGCAGCTGCCAGGCTTTTGCGAGCAGTGAATATTCATTCCTTTAAGTAGCGGCGACACGTGAAAGCCCAGCAGCTGCAGGAATCATGCTGCTGCAGCTAACAGTGCATCCACTTTTAAAAAGAAATGAATATTCACTGCTTTCCAGTCCCATGAGAGTGAAATTCAGTGAATATTCATTTCTCTTTAGCAGCGGGCACAGGAGTTAGCCACAGCCACTGACTTCTGCCTCCTGTGACCCACTGCTCTGTCGCTGCCACTCTCCCACCTCGAAATCCACAGCCAAAGCTGTGAGCCAGAATACATCTGGACTGTAAGATGCACCCCTCATTTTCCTCGACATTTTTGGAGGGAAAAAGTGCATCTTATAATCCGAAAAAAGTACTTATTTGCTGTGATAGTGTGGCTGGACCACAGAATTAGCTCAAAAGATTTATATACTGAAATGTGAATTGGCGGCTGGACCACACAATTAGCACAAATGATTTAGATGCTGAAATGTGGACTGGTTGGCTGGATCAGACAATTAGCACAAGGGATTGATATGCTTAAATGTGGACTGGTGGCTGGACCACACAATTAGCACAAAGAAATTTGATGCTGAAATGAGGACTGGTGGCTGGACCACACAATTAGCACAAAGGATTGATATGTAGATGTGGTGACTTGTGGCTGCACCACAGAATTAGCACTCCAGATTTATATGCTGGAAGGTCTATTTGACACAGGATTCTATCTATCTAAGCTAGCTGAGGGTAAACCGCCAGGCTAACTACCTGACTACTTACAGCAGTAGCAGTCTCACTACGCTGTTACAGTCACAAAATGGTGCCAAACCCACATGTCTGCTTTTTATATGGAGATGGACATGTTACTTCAGCAGCCAATGACACAAGCCCTTGTTTCTAGATGTTGTGGATGGCTTCTGAACCCTGATTGGTTGCCAGAATCTCCACACATTAAGTTAATAAAGAAAAAAATTAATAACAGTCTGCCACTCCTCTGACCTCTGCCCACCCAATCCCCTCATCAAACTCGTTACCCCCACTCTTCATACAACACGAGTATCCTAGCCAACGTAAGTCCTAAGCAAACAAAGCATTAATGGAAACTCAATCATTTCCCAAACTTTGCCGATTTTGTGGAAAATGCTTGGGAATCCTAACACGAATACGAATGTGCAACGTTCATGTCAGATTTGAGATTGATGAACATTTTCTGAACAATTTCGCTCATCTCTAGTGGTGAGTTTTTCTTCAATTAAAGTCTTCAAACAGAAGCTGGACAGACATCTGGTTGAGATGGTTTAGTGAATCCTTCATTGAGCAGGGGTTGGACATGATGACCCTGGAGGTCCCTTGCAATTCTAACATTCTATGATTGCATGGTATTTGATTTGATCTGATTCAATATAGCTCACAAATTTGCCTTTTTGTTATGGTAAGTCAATCTACTTTAAAGGGAACCTGTCACCAGCACAAGTACTATTAACCTGCAGATATGGGCTTCATCTGCAGGTTAATTGCATTACTAATCTGACTGGTGCCTGCACGTAGCTGAATGCTGTGTGGAGAAAATGAAATTTATTGTCCTTGCTCTAAGTGTAGAGAGCAGCTATACAGTAACTGTCCTTGTGGCCCTGACTGACACCAGCCCGTATGCAGTTTGATTCTGGCTATGAAATCACTTTTGATTTTGGCTATAAAATCACTTCTTTATAGACACTTTTGTTGGTGTCCTTTCTTTGCTGACCGTCCCCAAGTGGGATATAGTTGTCATGTCATATTCTTCTCATTTGATCTTGATGCTGTCAATTATATTATTTCTTCATTTTATTGTTGTTCAATATCCTTTTCATTCAATATTAATATTTTCACAATTAATGGTGTTTCTTACATACTCAACAGACATGAGCCATGCCCAAAAGGGCAATGCATTGATTCCACATACAATCCTCAATTTTTTGCTCATTCAAAGTAATTTGCTGACAAGCAGTTTTTCAAATTAAAGACGTAGTGGACAAAAGCCATACAGAACAGGAATTGCTGGTGTTCATCAAGCAGTAGATTTGATGCTGTTTAACTTCCTGTGAAATATAGCTGGGAATTGACATAAACGCAAATGCACAGAACATTCTGGCTACTTTTAGCTTAGGAAAAGTTAATCATGCTCCCTGCATTACACATGACCTGCAGTTATATTGTGCAATATTCATTTAAGAAATATTCCTGTGTGAGAAAAGTGGTGGTTATGAATGAGTTCTCTCAAATTATCTGTTCTTACAAGATGTCATGTGTCTGGGTTCAAACCTTTGAGCCTGCGATTTGTGGTTGGCTTCTCTGCCCGCTGAGCCACAGCAGATACAGCTTTTCTCTGGGTATTTAGTTTTTGTTATTCTTGCTGCAGTCATTTCAGGCTAAGTGGTGTTGTATTTACTCATTTGTCTACCCTTTCACCTTTTGGGTGTGGCTTTTTATACTTTCCCCCTGATGGCATTTCCTGCTGGTGAGTCTCATTTGTTTTTCCAGCCATACATCTGCAGTATAAGCCAGTCAGTGAAAGACCAGCTAGCGTTTATCTATGCTGTTTATGTTCTTTATTCTGTACATATTTAACGTTTTTATGGGAAGTAGACTGCATATTCTGTTACAGTAAGTACGTAAAAATTAGTTTTGTGCTTTTTTACTCACTCTGGGATCTCTTTCTAAATCAGCAAACTTTCCTTTCTGTAGGTAATTTGCACTCTGCTCTACCCTCAGGTTCTTTAGGAGTAATGTGAAGTGCTCGACGACCTTTCAGGCAGCATAAGCTATAGTTTCCATTGTAAAGTCTGTGATTAAGGCTATCTGTGCTTACTTAGGAGCCACTTGGGACCATCGGGTCAGGATCTCTCATCTATAGAGGAACTGGCAAGGTCAGTGGCAGCACTTAGTGTGTTACTTATTTTTCCAGAGTGAGTTGCTTCAATAACATTGCACATAGTAAAGCACACCTTCCTGACTTTGCCAAAAAAGATTAGTGTGCCAAAGTGTTGCCTGATTTGCAACATCGCCTCAGTTGAGGATACACAAACATAAAACAGCTCACAAAACTGGGCCAATTTTTTAAAGGCTTGTTGACAATTACTGCTTCTTCACTTTGTAAACAGCTAGCCTATTCCTGCTCCCTTTGCAAAAAGGGAACTTTTTTTGGATGGCTTGATGAAAAGCCTTAGGAATTATTTGCAATTATTTAATAATTTTAAGATTGGCTAACTTGTTGTATAGGAATACTGCTACTGCTAGTTGAAAAGGCAATACTTCATCACTTTCAAAATAGCTCACCTGGTTTTACACCTTAAACAAAGGGATAATATTTGGACTGCTTGTGAACAAGCTATTACATCTTTATTTAGTAAAAATGTAGCTACTGATATTCCTTAAACAGGGATAATTTTTTAACCACACAGTGTGAAAAAGTCATTTACTCTTTAGTTTGGAAAACATATATATATATATATATATATATATATATATATATAGTAAGATGGCCACCGGACGAGTCCTTGAGGGGAGATTTGTGTCATCACGGCTGTCAGTTGCGGTGATGTGAGCTCGGAAGCATGCTCCAGCACATATAGTGCAGAGTTATTTGGCCATTTGTGGGCCAGGTTTTACGAACAGTCATAAGAGATGAATGCGAATGACCGCTCACATATCCCAACCCCAGGGGTGTGGTTTGGCAGATAAAATGGAGGCCAAGTCTATCATTCAGTGTCTGTCGCTGGAGGTGTGGAGACCTTCAGTGTGTGTTGTTAAAGACACTGACCTGAGCGGGCGGACCCACAGGGCTTTATGGACTATTTACCTGCAGTTAACCTTTATCTTGAGTGTGCTGCTAAAGGCACTAACCTCAGTAGACAGACCCACAATAACATATGGACTATTTGTTTTCGGTTTGTTTTCACTTTGTACCTGACAAGGCTCTGATTTATTTTGCCACCCGGAGCAGTTTATGAAGTTAAATAAATTTGCCTGGACTATTGCATGAAAACTGCCTCCTGTACCTACCTCAAGAGCAGCCGAGTGAGTACAAACTTCTATAATTGGTGGAGAATGCGGGCATGAATCCCAAGACGCAGTGTGGCTGCCGCTCAAATAGCTCATGTCCTGGGTGAAAGCGGCTGTAGGAGTGAAATGTAACAACATGGAATAATTGATAAAGCAACTGGTTCAGGTTAACCTCCAGCAACAACACCAGCAGCAAATACAGCAGGAGACAAATAAATTCATGATGCCACAAATTTAGCAGCAACAGAGGCAGATGAAACTCCTGGTGGGTGACATCCACAGCAGAGAGACCATCCCAACCCAAAATCCAGGTGATGACTCTCAAGTGAGGAAGGCGGTAAGCAAAAGATGACCCCGGGTGATGAAGTAGAGGTGTTCCTGGTGGTGTTTAAAAGGGTGGTGGAGCAGAAGGAATTGCCTCATATTTGACAGGTGAACCGCAAAAGGTGTATTATGACTTGGTGTTGCAGGGTGAAAAAGAGTATGCCAAGTTAAAGGCTGAGATCTTGGAATGGTTAGGAGTGATTCTGTCAGGGTGCAATTAGTGCTTGAGTGGGCGTATCACAATTACAAACCTTCCCGGGTCCAAATGTTTGATCTCCTATACCTGGTCCAAAAATGGTTACAACCTGAATCCTGTTCCCCAGTGTGGATGCCATCACCACTAGGGGGTGACACCTCTTAATTGTCTGTGGCCAAATCGGATCTCAGAGAGATTGTATGTGCACAGAGAAGGAAACACAAAGACAAGAGCAAGTCTAGTCTCAAATGATTCCTCTGATTTATTGGTTGAACAGCTTCAGTATATATGCAGAAAATTGGGAGGATTCAGCATTACCTCATTTGTTAATTATTGCAAGTCATTATTGATTACACATGCACTATGTTATTATCTTTATTGCTATAAGGATTATCTCTCCAATGATTATCGCGGTACCAGTTATTGCTGTGATGGCTATCTCTCTAATGGCACATAGTTAGGTCAAGCTGACATCTTGTTTTTGCACATACCATATTGATCTTTGGCTTATGAGGAGTGCCATATCCCTCGGTAAAGGTACATTTACTTCAAATAAGCTCAGATTATACAGCCATCTGATAACCTGGTGACAAGTGCAATGAGTCTTGTGACAGATGAATCAGAAAATATGAAATTACATGTCTTAGCAGACATTTCAGCAAAGCATCCACATTTGAATATAAGTTTGATTTTAAACATACCTTCATATATCATCCTTAACACCAGCACAGATGGTGGAGAAGGTTGTCATGTACAGGTTAATACACTCCCTACTAAGGCCAGTGCAATCCTGGGTTGCCGATGACCTAGTAAGCCTGATGGAGAGGTACAAAGAGGTTGAGAGGTCCTTGGGGAAGCAAGAATTGGAGCCTCCCTGTACTGGCGGTCCCAAAAGGGCCGATACCAAAAAGGGGGTGGAACATCCACAAATCCAGAAGGTACCTGAGTCAAAAGACCCATTCAGTAGTACAACTTGTTAAAGGTGTCATACCCCAGGTCACATAGCCGCCCGTTGCCCTATGACCACTGAGACAATTGATTGCAGCCTGGTCTCAGCCTGGGTTGGTGCTGCTAATATTTTTTCATAACCCACCTGAAGTGGACCAAAGGCATGCCCCATGACAGTAAATGGTGTGAAAGTGACTAGTCTGCTGGATTCAGAAGGTTTGGTAACCTTAGTGAGAGGCATAATTTCTCATTGGCTGATTCCTGGAAAGAGGGTGGGCGTCTGCTGTATCCAAGGTGGCGCGAAGGACTACCCTGTGGCCCAAGTGGTAATCAACACAAACTGTGGCACCAAGTCCCATGAGGTCGGCGCTCTCAGGGACCTATTGCACCCTATTATAATAGGGCAGGACTTTGTGTTATTTTGGGACTTGTGGGGAAAAGGGAGGATGTCTGGCTACCCGGAGAACAATCAGTTTGCTCCCGAAGAAATTTCATTGCAGGTGGTGGATGACAGGTTTCCATTGTTTTGTACTTGCTGGCGATTAAGATGAGGCAGCATCCCCTGAGACCAACGTCCCTGAGCTGGAGGTGTCTGGGGGAAACTTTGGAGCCGCCCAACTCAGGGACCTGACTCCTGAAGGGGCATTTGACAATATAACTATGTTAAATGGTGCGCCTCAGAAGCCGGGGGCCGACAGTCGATTCCCTCATTTTGCTGTGATTGGAGATCTACTGTATAGGGTAGTCAAGCCAAAAGGGGAGGTAATAGAGTAACGATTGGTACCAGGGCCCTATAGACGCAGAGTGTTAGGCATGGCTTATTCTCATGTGTTGGGTGGTCACCTGGGGGCCGATAAACCGATAAACCAAGGAACGCATTCTGCAGAGATTCTACTGGCCTGGTTGTTTCAGAGAAATATTGAACTTTTGTCATTCCTGCCCAACATGCCAGCTGACCTCCCCAGTAGCGAACTTCTGCTGTCCTCTGGAACCATTGCCCATCATCAAGGTGCTATTAGAGTCAATAGCGATAGACTTGGTGGGACCCTTAGTAAAATCCATAAGAGGACATCAGTTTATATTGGTGGTCCTGGATTATGCTACCCGCTAACCAGAGGTGGTACTCTTAAGAAATGCCTCTGCCAAGAGTATCTCTAAGGAGCTGATCCATATGTTTTCCTGAACCAGGCTCACAAAGGAGATACTAATGGACCAAGGGACCCTCTTCATGTTGTTCATGAGGGAGCTGTGCAAATCCCTGCAAATTTCCATCTCAGAACCTCGGTATACCATCCCGAGACTGATGGACTGGTGGAGGGGTTTAACAAAACCTTGAAGGTGTTGCTAAAAAAAGCAGTGGAGAAGGACCGCCTAGACTGGGACTGTCAGCTTTCTTATCTGTTGTTCTCCATCAGGGAGGTTAAGCAAGCTTCCATTGGCTTCTCCCCTTTAGAACTGCTCTATGGATGGCACCCTCGAGGTCTTCTGGATGTGGTGAAGGAATCCTGGGAAGCTGAAACCACCCCCTGTCGAAGGGTGGTAGAGCATGTCACCCAGATGCAAGAGAGGATTGCCAATGTGATGCCCATTGTGAAGGAGCACCTCCTCATGGCTCAAGAAGCACAACCCAGGGTGTATAATGGGTCAGCCAGGGTGAAACAGTTCAACCCGGAGGATCCAGTACTGGTGCTGGTGCCCACAGTGGAGGACAAATTCCTGGCCAAGTGGCAGGATCCCTATAAGTTGTGGACAAAGTTGGTGATGTCAACTACAAGATCCACCAACTAAGGAAGAGCAGATGGTGGAGAAGGTTACCAGGTATACCAAGTGAACCTGATTAAGCCGTGGTGAGATAGGAAGCCTGTAGAAGCTCCGTGTTTGGTGATTAAAAGTGGGTGTGGAGAAGGTTAAAGTGGCAGAGACGCTTTCATGGGCCCAAAAGCAACAGTGTCGGGAGTTGCTACAGCAGAACAGGGACTTTCGTCTCAGAACTTCCAGGTTCTATGAAGGTCATAAAGCATGACATCCTGACGGAGCCTCAAGTCCGGGTCAACTTAAAGCCCTACTGGATTCCTGAACATGCTGTGAGGTGAACTCAAAGGAGGTGAAGTGGATGCTGAGCCTGGGAGTCATCGAGGAATCCAAGAGTGGCTGGTCCAGACATATAGTTTTAGTGGAGAATGGCGGTTTTGCAATGACTATAGAAAGCTGAACGAAGTTTCTAATTGCGACGCATACCCAATGCTCCTCTTTGATGAAATAATTGAGAGGCTAGCGCTAGCTAGGTATAATACTACCCTTTACCTCACAAAAGGGTATTGGCAAATCCCCATGTCCCAAGATGCCAAAGAGAAGACTGCCTTTTCTAATGCAAATGGATGCTTCCATTTCACAAGGATGCTCTTTGGGTTACAAGTAGTGTTGAGCATTCCGATACCGCAAGTATCGGGTATCGGCCGATATTAGCTGTATCGGAATTCCGATACTTAGTTTCGATACTTTTTTCATATCGAATACCGGAATCGGAAGTTCCCATAATGCTAGGAGACTGCTCGATTTGATTCAGCCAATGGGGATCCTCAGAAGTGTGGGCATATCCTGTTAGGCATGTAGGCATGTTAACTACTGGCATGGCTGTGATTGGCTGCTGAAATGATGTCATGATGCACTATAAAAAGCGCTGCAGCCGCCATTTCTGGTCACTCTGCTGTGAATTCAGTTAGGGACAGGCTGCTGTTGAAGACTGTGAGGGACAGTTAGAAATAGCGATTCTAAAAACAATATTGTGCTTTATCCAGGCTACATAAACCACCACTGTAGCTTGCTTTTCCCTAGCAGCGCTGTTTTCACAGCTGTCTGCAAGGGCTGTGTGAGTGCAGACCCACGCTGAGTAGTGTGTCCTGCAGGCACGTCTGCTTGTAGGCCGGCCAGCGTGTGTCTCTGCCTCATACACATTTTTCTTTTATTGCTGCTTTTTTTTTCTCCTGTATAGTGTGCTTCCATACGTATCCATATACGTTGGTTGCAAACACTAAAGGAGTGGACAGCGGAGCCTTTCAGCAGCCTTTCAGTGCTATAGCCCATTTCTCTGCACTGTTTTTGGCTGTCTGATAGGTCTCTCTGTGTGTGAGTGCAGCTCATGTTGCATTGTGTTCTACAGCCACCGCTAGCTGTAGTCCGCTCAGCGTGCGTCACTGCCTCATACATAGTCCTTATTTTGCAGCAAATTTAGCCAGATTTTTGCTCCTATATTAGTGTGCTTCCAACCGCATATATATAGGATTAGATAGATGAGCCTTTTTGCTGGCTTGTGCCCTTCAGGGCCAGCCAGGCTAGTATCACCCTATTTTTTGGAGTCTCATCAATTGCATTGTAGGTTAGCTTCCTGCATTGTAATCGCTCCAAAAAGTTTGTGATACTATAGCTTTCAAACTTTGGTCACATCTAGTGTTGAGCATTCCGATACCGCAAGTATCGGGTATCGGCCGATACTTGCTGTATCGGAATTCCGATACCGACTTCCGATATTTTTTCAATATCGGAATTCGGCATCGGAATCGGAAGTTCAGTTGATTGACGGCCTGACGTCATCATGATGCGCGGTGTGTGCGCATCATGATGCGCCGTCATTTCGGGCCTTCCGGGGGTCTCTGCCGGCCTGCCGGGGGGCTGTGCCGGCCTGCCGGGGGGCTGTGTGGACTGCCCGGGGTCTCTGCCGGCCTGCCGGGGGGCTGTGCCGGCCTGCCGGTGGTCTGTGCACCCTGTGGGGGTCTGTACCGGCCTGCCGGGGGGCTGTGCCGGCCTGCCGGGGGGCTGTGCTGATGTCCGGGGGTCTGTGCAAGCATCGTCCGATGGGACTACAAGTCCCATCGGGCGATGCCTGCTACCATGACAGTGATTGACACATTAGCCAATGATGGGACAGTAGTAGTCCCATCATCCGGCTAATGTGTTAAATGTTAAAAAAAAAAAAAAAAAAATACTACATACATACTACATGCATGCTACATACATACTACATGCTACATACATACTACATATATACTACATACATACTACATACATGCTACATACATACTACATGCATGCTACATACATACTACATGCTACATACATACTACATGCATGCTACATACATACTACATGCATGCTACATACATACTACATATATACTACATGCATGCTACATACATACTACATGCTACATACATACTACATATATACTACATACATACTACATACATGCTACATACATACTGCATGCTACATACATACTACATACATACTACATACATACTACATGCATGCTACATACATACTACATGCATGCTACATACATACTACATGCATGCTACATGCATGCTACATACATACTACATGCTACATACATACCACATACATACTACATACATACTACATACTACATATATACTACATGCATGCTACATACATACTACATGCTACATACATACCACATACATACTACATACATACTACATACTACATATATACTACATGCATGCTACATACATACTACATGCTACATACATACCACATACATACTACATACATACTACATGCTACATACATACTACATATATACTACATGCATGCTACATACATACTACATGCTACATACATACCACATACATACTACATACATGCTACATATATACTACATGCATGCTACATACATACTACATATATACTACATGCATGCTACATACATACTACATGCTACATGCATGCTACATACATACTACATACATACTACATGCTACATACATACCACATATATACTACATACATACAATACATTCATACAATACATACATAGACATACAGTACATATAACATAGAGTAACATACTTACCAATACTTGTCACATTGTTCCCCGAAGCCATTGTCTTTCCGGAATAAATATTAACATAACAAACCACAAAAATACTCACCCACGATCCGAAGCAGTCCACGAGTGTGTCCCACGACGATCTTGGGTAGAGAACTGCAGCATCAGATGATGCTGCCGTTCTCTACGGGCTGCAGGAATCCAATGACGGAAGGTAGGTATCCTTCCGCACTGTATTCCTCCGCCACTTAAAAAAAAAAAAAGTCCCTAGTCTCACTTTATGCCATTGCTGCGTGGGAATTTCCCACACAGCAATGGCATAAAGTGAGACTAGGGACTTTTTTTTTTTTTAAGTGGCGGAGGAATACAGTGCGGAAGGATACCTACCTTCCCTCATTGGATTCCTGCAGCCCGTAGAGAACGGCAGCATCATCTGATGCTGCCGTTCTCTACCCAAGATCGTCGTGGGACACACTCGTGGACTGCTTCGGATCGTGGGTGAGTATTTTTGTGGTTTGTTATGTTAATATTTATTCCGGAAAGACAATGGCTTCGGGGAACAATGTGACAAGTATTGGTAAGTATGTTACTCTATGTTATATGTACTGTATGTCTATGTATGTATTGTATGAATGTATTGTATGTATGTAGTATATATGTGGTATGTATGTAGCATGTAGTATGTATGTAGTATGTATGTAGCATGCATGTAGCATGCAGTATGTATGTAGCATGCATGTAGTATATATGTAGTATGTATGTAGCATGTAGTATGTATGTAGCATGCATGTAGTATATATGTAGTATGTATGTAGCATGTAGTATGTATGTAGCATGCATGTAGTATATATGTAGTATGTATGTAGCATGTAGTATGTATGTAGCATGCATGTAGTATGTATGTAGCATGCATGTAGTATGTATATGGTATGTATGTAGCATGTAGTATGTATGTAGCATGCATGTAGTATATATGTGTTATGTATGTGGTATGTATGTAGCATGCATGTAGCATGCATGTAGTATGTATGTAGTATGTATGTAGTATATATGTAGTATGTATGTAGCATGTAGTATGTATGTAGTATGTATGTAGCATGCATGTAGCATGCAGTATGTATGTAGCATGCATGTAGTATATATGTAGTATGTATGTAGCATGTAGTATGTAGCATGCATGTAGTATATATGTAGTATGTAGCATGTAGTATGTATGTAGCATGCATGTAGTATATATGTGTTATGTATGTAGCATGTAGCATGCATGTAGCATGCATGTAGTATGTATGTAGTATATATGTGGTATGTATGTAGCATGCAGTATGTATGTAGCATGCATGTAGTATATATGTAGTATGTATGTTGCATGTAGTATGAATGTAGCATGTATGTAGTATGTAGTATGAATGTAGCATGTATGTAGTATGCATGTTGTATGTATGTAGCATGTAATTTTTTTTTTTTTTTTTTTTTTTTTTTTACATTTAACACATTAGCCGGATGATGGGACTACTACTGTCCCATCATTGGCTAATGTGTCAATCACTGTCATGGTAGCAGGCATCGCCCGATGGGACTTGTAGTCCCATCGGACGATGCCTGCACAGACCCCCGGAGCCTGCACAGACCACCGGCAGGCCGGCACAGCCCCCCGGCAGGCCGGCACAGCCCCCTGGCAGGCCGGCACAGCCCCCCGGAGCCTGCACAGACCACCGGCAGGCCGGCACAGACCACCGGAGCCTGCACAGACCCCCTGGCAGGCCGGCACAGCCCCCCGAAAGGCCCGTACAGACCCCAGAGAGGCTGTACAAGGGCAGGAAAGGGTTTTTCTTATTCCGATACCGGAAGTCCCATAGACTTGAATGGGACTTCCGGTATCGGAATCGGCGATACCGATACTTTTTTTAAAGATCGGCCGATACCATCCGATACGATACTTTGAAGTATCGGACGGTATCGCTCAACTCTAGTCACATCCTTTCCTTTCCCCCCACCCAAAAAAAAAAAGGAAATAAAGTTCACCAAACACTCCACTTTACAGTTGTCTAGGCCACATTAGATCATATTAAAGTGTAGTACACACACTCTTAGCCAAATTAGTGTTTCTTATACTGGTTAGCAGGTGTTCAGGAATAAGAACACTAAGCCACCCCTTTTTTACTTTTCTGCCTATCTTTATCAGTCTACCAAGATGAAGAAGGCAGGGAGTAAGGCACGTGGTCGTGGCCATGGAGTTTCAGCAGGGAGAGGACGGGGGGATTCAGCAGGGAGAGGACGTGGGGATTCGGTATCTGCTGCGGCCACCAGTGACCCGGCATCCCGCACTTTTACCAGGCAACAGTCCTTCATGCGCAGCTTTGTAGGACCTCGCCGTACCCCACTGCTGCGTGACGAACAAATTGAAGCCGTTGTCGGATGGATGGCAGCTAACGCATCCACTTCAATGACTTCCGCATCCTCCCAAGGCCAGAGCACTGAAGAGCAACCATCTGTCTCTTCACCACCTGCCAAATTGCCCAGGCAGTCTGAGAGCCCTGGACAGGAGCCATCTCAATCTTTACTTCTGTTCTCAGAATCTGTTGGCTTGGAAAGAGGTGGCCAGCCAAGCAGCATTCTAGAGCGTGAAGAAGAGGGAGTATGCAGTGATGCGCAACTGCTTTGTCCCTCTGAATCTGAAGAGGCGGGTGGGCCAGTGCCTATGGTCAGCACACTTGAGTATGCATCAGATGATGATGAGACTCAGTTGCCAATTTCTGGTGCGTACGGTGCTGGCGAGACAACCCAGGACCAGCCGGTGCTTGAAGAGGGGAGTGGAGATGATGAGGTCCTTGACCCATCATGGCATCAGCCACAGGAAGGTGGTGGGAGCAGCTCTGAGGAAGAGATTCCCCGAACGGCCAAAAGAGGAGGGAGAGGGCGGGGGCAGACTTGGTTGCCTGTAGCCTCCACTTTGGCACCCGTGAGGAGCAATCCTCTTCCAAAACACAAAACGGGCGCTCCCAGGACTTGCAGTGCGTGGTCTTTTTTTGACACAGTTGCAGATGACATTTGCTTTGTCAAATGCAAGCTGTGTCATCAGAAAGTGAAACGAGGCAAAAATGTGACCAACCTCAATACCACAAATATGTGGAAACATGTGCGTACCAAGCACGAGGTGGAGTTACACAGACACACTGAAGATGTAGGCCAACCTTCAGCAGCACCTACCACCTCTTCAGCTCGTGTTGGGGCCTCTTCCTCCAGCTCACACACAGCTGGTTCGGCTTCCTCACTGGAACGCCATGGAAGAACCACTGCCACTGTTGTCCAGAGACCCAGTGAAATTCCACCCACTGAACCACGTTCGCAGTCATCAGCACCCTCCCAGGCCACTCACCAGCAATCGGTAGCACAGGCATGGGAGAAAAAGCAGCCATACTCAGCAAACCATCCCCGAGCACTGGCTCTGAATGCCGGCATTGCCAAACTACTGGCCCTTGAGATACTGTCATTCAGGCTGGTGGAGGCTGACACATTCCGGAACTTTATGTCATTGGAAGTTCCACAATACAATGTGCCCAGCCGCTTTTATTTCAGCAGGCAAGCTGTCCCTGCCCTGCAAAAGCATGTGGAGGGAAAAATTAAAAATGCGCTACTAAATGCCGTCAGTAGCAAGGTCCAAGTGACCACCGATGCGTGGACCAGTAGCCATGGACAGGGACGATACCTTTCCCTCACTGCCCATTGGGTCAATGTTGTGGAGCCGGGTACAGATCTGGAGAGTGGCTCTGTACGTATTCTGCCAACTCCAAGGATTGCAGGAATGCAGTCTGTACATATTGAGTCCTCCTCCTACTCTAGTTCCTCGGAATCAGCACTGCGTGAGCCTGTTAGGCCAGATATGAGCACAGGTGTGGCCAAACGTCAACAGGCCGTCCTTATTAATTTCTTTGGGGAATCGGAGCCACACAGCACAGGAGCTCTGGAATGCCATCAAGCAGGAGAGCGATGTGTGGTTTGTGCCAGCGAATCTCCAGCCAGGTTTGGTAGTCAGTGACAATGGCCGAAATCTAGTGGCAGCTCTGGGCCTAGGCAACCTCACTCACATACCATGTCTGGCACACGTGCTCAATTTGGTCGTGCAGAGATTTCTGAGGGACTATCCGGATCTTGATGCACTGCTGCACAAGGTTCGCCTAGAGTGTGCTCACTTGCGGCGTTCCAGCATGGCAAGATCGCGCATTGCATCTCTGCAACGCCGATTCCGCCTGCCAGAACATCGCATCATATGTGACCTCCCCACCAGGTGAAATTCAACGTTACATATGTTGGAGCGGTTGTGTGAGCAGCAGGCAGCAGTAATGGAGTACCAGCTGCATCAGGTGCAAACAAGTCGCACTGTGCGCCGGACACACTTCACCACCACTGAGTGGGCCACTATGAGGGACATCTGCCAAGTTTTGCGTGCCTTCGATGACTCCACGCGGATGGCCAGTGCAGATGATGCACTAATCAGCATGACTGTCCCCCTCATCTGTCTGCTTCAAAAAACCTTACAAGCACTAAGTGAGGAGGTTTTTGAAGAGGTCGAGGATGAGCAGTCAGAAATGCCATCTGCTTCTGGCAAGTCTGTGCAACGTGCTTCCACACAAAGGCCCAGGCAGGGGACACTTAGTGAGGAGGATGACGAGGAGTCAATGGAGGCGGAGGATCACATCTCTCCAGAGGAGGGAGGTACACAAGGCTCTAGTAGTCAGTGTGTACAGCGAGGGTGGGGTGATGCTGAGCAGGCAGAGATGCTGCCTCAAGCTGGGGACAGCAGTTCCGGTCCAGTTGGCAGTCTGCAGCACATGGTTGATTTCATGCTGCAGTGCTTGTTAAATGACCGCCGCATCGCCAACATTCTCCACACGGCTGATTATTGGGTGTACACCCTCCTAGATCCTCGCTACCGGGACAACTTACAAAGCCTCATACAACAGTTGAACCGGGAGCGAAAAATGCGGGAGTACCAAGAAACACTTGTGCAGGCCATCATGTTCTCCATTCCCCCCACAAGTGTTGCTGGTAGTGCTTTTCAAAGCAGCCATGTGGGTAGAGGCAGTGGAGGAAGCTCTGCACAAAGAGGTAGCAGAGGCAGTGCCACAGGACAAGGCAAGGCCAGTATGGCCCAAATGTGGAAAAGTTTTGTGGGACCGCCACAAACGGCTACACCATCACAGACGGCTCCAGTCAGCAGGAGGCAACGTTTCCGTCAGATGGTGACAGACTACTTGTCGTGCCCTGTTAGTGTTCTCCCAGACGGCTCTTCCCCGTTCAAGTATTGGGTCTCTAAGCTGGATACATGGCCAGAGCTTAGCCAGTATGCATTGGAGGTGCTGGCTTGCCCTGCTGCCAGTGTATTATCGGAACGTGTCTTTAGTGCTGCAGTTGGTGTGGTAACAGACCGTCGCACGCGACTATCCGCCGATAATGTTGACCGGCTTACTTTTGTGAAAATGAACAAGGCCTGGATCTCACCTGAATTTGCCAGTCCTCTTCCAGAATAAATAATTGGCTGGCAACAGGATCCAGGTCTCCTGTTGTGTTCATGTTTCTATGACCTGAACTTTATTTCCTGGCCTACAGCAACGCCCGTTGTTGCTCAGAAGTGCTGTCCGCACAGACAAAACACTCGCTCATGTGTAAGTGAGGTTCGGTAACGTCAGCTGATCCCCTGCTGTGTGTACGGCAAACTCTCCTGCTGCCTACAACTTCTGACTACCTCTGATTTAATATGTTCTCTGATTTGCCCTCTGTCTCCACTCTGTTTTAAGTATTTCCTCCAGCCTACAACACCGCCTGTTTCTGCTCTCAAGTGCCGTCTGCACAATCCACACTTGATCCTGTGGTACCTGGGTCCTGTAACATCTGCTCATCTCCAGAGTTGAGCACGGCAATGTCTCCTGCTTTGTCTACATTCCCACTACTTGTAGTGGAAATATGGACAGAGCAGGAGACATTGCCTGACTCACCTCTAGGGAGAAGCTGCTGTTACAGAACCCCAGTAACACAGGAACAAGTGTGGGTTGTGCAGACGGCATTTCAGAGCAGCAACTGGCGTGGTTGGAAGCCAGCGGAAATACTCGAAACAGAGTGAAGACAGAGGCCTAATTGGATTACGTTGACAGTTAGTAGTAGTCTAGAAACAATCGCAAACTGCCACCAAGTAGGCCTCGGCCTACTACCTGATTTTCCCTGGGCTCCGACACCGCCAGTTGGTGCTCAGAAGTGCTGTCCGCACAGACAAAACACTCGCTCATGTGTAAGTGGGGTTCGGTAACGTCAGCTGATCCCCTGCTGTGTGTATGGCAAAGTGTCCTGCTCCCTCCACAGTCAAACAACCTCAGATTTACACCTGGCTCCAAGTAGGCCTCGGCCTACTACCTCATTTTCCCTGGGCTCCGACAACGCCAGTTGGTGCTCGGAAGTGCTGTCCGCACAGACAAAACACTCGCTCATGTGTAAGTGGGGTTCGGTAACGTCAGCTGATCCCCTGCTGTGTGTACGGCAAACTCTCCTGCTGCCTACAACTTCTGACTACCTCTGATTTAATATGTTCTCTGATTTGCCCTCTGTCTCCACTCTGTTTTGAGTATTTCCTCCAGCCTACAACACTGCCTGTTTCTGCTCTCAAGTGCCGTCTGCACAATCCACACTTGATCCTGTGGTACCTGGGTCCTGTAACATCTGCTCATCTCCAGAGTTGAGCACGGCAATTTCTCCTGCTTTGTCTACATTCCCACTACTTGTAGTGGAAATATGGACAGAGCAGGAGACATTGCCTGACTCACCTCTAGGGAGAAGCTGCTGTTACAGAACCCCAGTAACACAGGAACAAGTGTGGGTTGTGCAGACGGCATTTCAGAGCAGCAACTGGCGTGGTTGGAAGCCAGCGGAAATACTCAAAACAGAGTGAAGACAGAGGCCTAATTGGATTACGTGGACAGTTAGTAGTAGTCTAGAAACAATCGCAAACTGCCACCAAGTAGGCCTCGGCCTACTACCTGATTTTCCCTGGGCTCCGACAACGCCAGTTGGTGCTCAGAAGTGCTGTCCGCACAGACAAAACACTCGCTCATGTGTAAGTGGGGTTCGGTAACGTCAGCTGATCCCCTGCTGTGTGGCGGGCAAACTGCTGCTGCCTCCAAATTTTAGCTACTTCAGATTTAAACATTCTCTGATTTGGCCTCTGTCTCCACTCTGTCTCTAGCATTTCCCCTGACCTCCAACACCGCCAGTTCCTGCTCACAGTTGCCGTCCACGCATTCCACACGTGTTCCTGTGTTACTGGGGTTCTGTTACGTCAGCAGATCCCCCAATGTGTGTCCGCCACTGTCTCCTGCGCTGTCCACCTTCCCACTGCAAGTGGTGGGAATGTGGACAGAGCAGGAGACATTGGCAGACACACATCAGGGGATCTGCTGACATTACAGAATCCCAGTAACACAGCAACATGTGTGGATTGGGCAGACGGCTACTGTACGCATAAACTGGCGGTGTTGGTAGTCACGTGAAATCCTGGAAACAGAGTGGAGACAGATGCCTAATTGGAGCACGTTGACAGTCTTTTGTAGCCTACAAACACTGTAAAACTGCCACCAAGTAGGCCTCGGCCTGCACCCTGGTTCTCCCTGGGCTCCAACAACGCTAGTTGGTGCTCAGAAGTGCTGTCCACACAGAAAAACACACTCGTTCATGTGAAAGTGGGGGTCAGTAACGTCAGCTGATCCCCTGCTGTGTGGAGGGCAAATTGTCCTGCTCCCTCCAAAGTCAAAATACCTCAGCTTTACACCTGGCTCCTAGTAGGCCTCGGCCTGCACCATGATTGTCCCTGGGTTCCAACAACGCTAGTTGGTCCTCGGAAGTGCTGTCCACACAGAAAAACACACTCGTTCATGTGAAAGTGGGGGTCAGTAACGTCAGCTGATCCCCTGCTGTGTGGAGGGCAAACTGCTGCTGCCTCCAAATTGTAACTACTTCAGATGTAAACATTCTCTGATTTGGCCTCTGTCTCCACTCTGTCTCTAGTATTTTCCCTGACCTCCAACACCGCCAGTTCCTGCTCACAGTTGCCGTCCACGCATTCCACACATGTTCCTGTGTTACTGGGGTTCTGTAACATCAGCAGATCCCCCAATATGTGTCCGCCACTGTCTCCTGCGCTGTCCACCTTCCCACTGAAAGCGGTGGGAATGTGGACAGAGCAGGAGACATTGGCAGACACACATCAGGGGATCTGCTGACATTACAGAATCCCAGTAACACAGCAACACGTGTGGATTGGGCAGACGGCTACTGTACGCATAAACTGGCGGTGTTGGTAGTCACGTGAAATCCTGGAAACAGAGTGGAGACAGATGCCTAATTGGAGCACGTTGACAGTCTGTTGTAGCCTACAAACACTGTAAAACTGCCACCAAGTAGGCCTCGGCCTGCACCCTGGTTCTCCCTGGGCTCCAACAACACTAGTTGGTGCTCGGAAGTGCTGTCCACACTGAAAAACACACTCGTTCATGTGAAAGTGGGGGTCAGTAACGTCAGCTGATCCCCTGCTGTGTGGAGGGCAAAGTGTCCTGCTCCCTCCAAAGTCAAAATACCTCAGCTTTACACCTGGCTCCTAGTGGGCCTCGGCCTGCACCATGATTGTCCCTGGGTTCCAACAACGCTAGTTGGTCCTCGGAAGTGCTGTCCACACAGAAAAACACACTCGTTCATGTGAAAGTGGGGGTCAGTAACGTCAGCTGATCCCCTGCTGTGTGGAGGGCAAACTGCTGCTGCCTCCAAATTGTAACTACTTCAGATTTAAACATTCTCTGATTTGGCCTCTGTCTCCACTCAGTCTCTAGTATTTCCCCTGACCTCCAACACCGCCAGTTCCTGCTCACAGTTGCCGTCCACGCATTCCACACATGTTCCTGTGTTACTGGGGTTCTGTAACGTCAGCAGATCCCCCAATATGTGTCCGCCACTGTCTCCTGCGCTGTCCACCTTCCCACTGCAAGCGGTGGGAATGTGGACAGAGCAGGAGACAGTGGCAGACACACATCAGGGGATCTGCTGACATTACAGAATCCCAGTAACACAGCAACACGTGTGGATTGGGCAGACGGCTACTGTACGCATAAACTGGCGGTGTTGGTAGTCACGTGAAATCCTGGAAACAGAGTGGAGACAGATGCCTAATTGGAGCACGTTGACAGTCTGTTGTAGCCTACAAACAATCTAAAACTACCACCAAGTAGGCCTCGGCCTACACCATGATTGTCCCTGGGCTCCAACAACGCCAGTTGGTGCTCGGCAGTGTCTTTGGCACGGGGACTCCCTGTTGCCCAGCCTGGTTCCAGCACGCCTGCTGTTTCCGGGTAGTGTCAAGGTCACTATGCCACCAATCCGTTGTCCTGTCGTCTTGCAGCCGGGTTAGCCGACTCTACGGTGCCTGCAGTTTAGGTGACTCCTATGTGGGCTGCGGGAACTGGCACTGAAGGCTGGATCCGTAGTGCCAATGGGACATGGACCCCCTGTAGGACTGTGGGTTTCGGTAACTGCGGCCGGCTTGCGGCCTGGCTACTTTGCTTTCAATGGGTACCTTCTGCTACCCACCCGGGTTCCAGCACTGTCTGCTGGTTCTCGCCAGAGCCTTTGGCCTAGGTGCCTCCATCTCGGTATCCGAAGTCCAGCACCGTCAGCTGGTCCTTGGTAGTGCTTTTTAGCACAGGTACCTTCTGCTTAGTAACCGTGGTCCAGCACCGTCAGTTGGTCCTCGGTAGTGCCATTGGCTCTTGTTCCTTCTGCTACCCATTCGGGTGCCAGCACTGTCTGCTGGTTCTCGCCACAGCCTTTGGCCTAGGTGCCTCCATCTCGGTATTCGAGGTCCAGCACCGTCAGCTGGTCCTTGGTAGTGCTTTCTAGCACAGGTACCTCCTGCCTAGTAACCGTGGTCCAGCACCGTCAGCTGTTCCTCGGTAGTGCCATTGTCTCTTGTAGCTTTTGCTACCCATCTGGGTTCCAGCACCGTCAGCTGGTTCTTGGCAGTGTCTTTGGCACGGGGACTCCCTGTTGCCCAGCCTGGTTCCAGCACGCCTGCTGTTTCCGGGTAGTGTCAAGGTCACTATGCCACCAATCCGTTGTCCTGTCGTCTTGCGGCCGGGTTAGCCGACTCTACGGTGCCTGCAGTTTAGGTGACTCCTATGTGGGCTGCGGGAACTGGCACTGAAGGCTGGATCCATAGTGCCAATGGGACATGGACCCCCTGTAGGACTGTGGGTTTCGGTAACTGCGGCCGGCTTGCGGCCTGGCTACTTTGCTTTCAATGGGTACCTTCTGCTACCCACCCGGGTTCCAGCACTGTCTGCTGGTTCTCGCCAGAGCCTTTGGCCTAGGTGCCTCCATCTCGGTATCCGAGGTCCAGCACCGTCAGCTGATCCTTGGTAGTGCTTTCTAGCACAGGTACCTCCTGCCTAGTAACCATAGTCCAGCACCGTCAGCTGTTCCTCGGTAGTGCCATTGGCTCTTGTAGCTTTTGCTACCCATCTGGGTTCCAGCACCGTCAGCTGGTTCTCGGCAGTGTCTTTGGCACGGGGACTCCCTGTTGCCCAGCCTGGTTCCAGCACTCCTGCTGTTTCCGGGTAGTGTCAAGGTCACTATGCCACCAATCCGTTGTCCTGTCGTCTTGCGGTCGGGTTAGCCGACTCTACGGTGCCTGCAGTTTAGGTGACTCCTATGTGGGCTGTGGGAACTGGCACTGAAGGCTGGATCCGTAGTGCCAATGGGACATGGACCCCCTGTAGGACTGTGGGTTTCGGTAACTGCGGCCGGCTTGCGGCCTGGCTACTTTGCTTTCAATGGGTACCTTCTGCTACCCACCCGGGTTCCAGCACTGTCTGCTGGTTCTCGCCAGAGCCTTTGGCCTAGGTGCCTCCATCTCGGTATCCGAGGTCCAGCACCATCAGCTGGTCCTTGGTAGTGCTTTTTAGCACAGGTACCTTCTGCTTAGTAACCGTGGTCCAGCACCGTCAGTTGGTCCTCGGTAGTGCCATTGGCTCTTGTTCCTTCTGCTACCCATCCGGGTGCCAGCACTGTCTGCTGGTTCTCGCCACAGCCTTTGGCCTAGGTGCCTCCATCTCGGTATCCAAGGTCCAGCATCGTCAGCTGGTCCTTGGTAGTGCTTTTTAGCACAGGTACCTTTTGCTTAGTAACCGTGGTCCAGCACCGTCAGTTGGTCCTCGGTAGTGCCATTGGCTCTTGTTCCTTCTGCTACCCATCCGGGTGCCAGCACTGTCTGCTGGTTCTCGCCACAGCCTTTGGCCTAGGTGCCTCCATCTCGGTATCCGAGGTCCAGCACCGTCAGCTGGTCCTTGGTAGTTCTTTTTAGCACAGGTACCTTCTGCTTAGTAACCGTGGTCCAGCACCGTCAGTTGGCCCTCGGTAGTGCCATTGGCTCTTGTTCCTTCTGCTACCCATCCGGGTGCCAGCACTGTCTGCTGGTTCTCGCCACAGCCTTTGGCCTAGGTGCCTCCATCTCGGTATCCGAGGTCCAGCACCGTCAGCTGGTCCTTGGTAGTTCTTTTTAGCACAGGTACCTTCTGCTTAGTAACCATGGTCCAGCACCGTCAGTTGGTCCTCGGTAGTGCCATTGGCTCTTGTTCCTTCTGCTACCCATCCAGGTCCCAGCACTGTCTGCTGGTTCTCGCCAGTTTCTCAGCCTTCTTGTACCTTCTGCTACATTTCCAAGATCAAGCTTTTTGAAATTGTCTTTGGTAATCCTTATTGATCTCCATGACGATGACCCTGATGATGACGACCCTGAAGACCACACCAAAGAAGACCAGAAATATGACCCTAAATAATAAGACCAAGAGGACAAAGAACATGAAGACAACCACCAAGATACAGAACAAAAGACAGAAGAACAAGAAGCAGAAGAAGCAAAAGCAGAAGAACAGAAAGCAGAAGAACATTAAGCATAAGACAAAAAATCAGCATAGAAGAAATCAAAATTATAAGCAGAAGAAGACTAAGCAGTAAATGGGGGTGAGTCCATTCCTCCTCATGGTGCCCCTGGAAAATGCCTGCTGCTGCAGGCCAAACTGAACGCGGACAAATCCTGTTGTAAATCTTTTGTGACAGGCAGAACGTAAGGTGTAATCTTATAACTTTTATAGATAAGTACTACAGGAATGCCTGTCACCATAAGAAAATGAAGAAAAAGAAGAATAGGAAGAAGATGAAGAAATAGCATATGAAAATTAATAATAGCTGAATAAGAAGAATATGAAGAATGGAAAAAAAAAATTAATGGGAAGAAGGTGAAGAAGAAGAAGATGAATAAGGTGAAGAAAAAGTTGATGAAAAAAATGCTACTGCTGCGGATCATGAAGGAGAAAGTGTGGGAGAAGTACAAAAGAAGGTGAAGAGCATGGAAGTTGCGAAACATACATATCTGACTAAATATAAAAAAGTTAACATAGTCAATATCTTTTTAACTCCGAACGTCTTGAAAAAAAAATTGGAATTAATGCTATGCCATGTGATTTGAATAAACCACTATGCTTTTAATGTCTCCTCCACCTCCCACAATACATTCTACATGATTCTTATTTGTTTTCAATTATGTAGAATTAGCCAACAAGGAAATAAAGGCCTTTTTTTATTTCCGATACCGGAAGTCCCATTGACTTGAATGGGACTTCCGGTATCGGAATCGGCGATACCCGATATTTTTTTCATATCGGGCGATACCATCCGATACGATATTTTTGGGTATCGAACGGTATAGCTCAACACTAGTTACAAGGCGTTTCAGCAACATTCCAGAGAACCATGGACCAAATCCTAGCCCCCCACAAGAGGTACGCAGCGGCCTACCTGGATGATATTGTTATTTTCAGTCAGGATTGGGGAAGCCAACTGAGCAAAGTCCAGGCGATAGCTGATGTTCTATGGAAGGCGGGGTTTTCCATAAACTCGAAGAAGTGTGCCTTGGGGATGGAGGAAGTAAGATACTTGGGTTATGTTGTAAGCAGGGGAAAAATAAAGTCTCAAATAAATAAAGTTGAAGCGATCCAGGGCTGGCCACAACATCTCTCAATGTGATACAAAAACAGAACACAGTATAACAAACGTGCATAAATACTCTGCTGTAAAACATATGTAACTGTAAGTGGAAAGTGCTAGTAAAAGATGTTAACAAAAACAGGGTATTTTGTTGATACGTTTTTTTGCAAAAAAATGTACGCTAAGCCACCCGTTCAGTTTTTGTGCATGTGTCATGTGTTCTGAATCCACTGATTTCTTGCTTATGCAAGCTTTGGGAGATCCCCGCCTCTCTCCTTTGGGACATGCATAAAAAGCCATTTTGCCCAGCGAGCCCATACCGGGCAGCACCTTTCTGAACCCTGCTCATGAAGGTATTATTCACATGTTCAGGTTTTTAAATATATTAGATAGGACTGCTCCGAGAAGGGTATGCCTTGACGCGGCGGAGTGGCTTAGCGTACATTTTTTTGCAAAAAAACGTATCAACAAAATACCCTGTTTTTGTTAACATCTTTTACTAGCACTTGCTACTTACAGTTACATATGTTTTACAGCAGAGTATTTATGCACGTTTGTCATACTGTGTTCTGTTTTTGTGTCTTAGTTCTTGGGTGGTGTGAACAGGGTCTTATGACCCGTTCAGTTTTTGTGCATGTGTCATGTGTTCTGAATCCACTGATTTCTTGCTTATGCAAGCTTTGGGAGATCCCCGCCTCTCTCCTTTGGGACATGCATAAAAAGCCATTTTGCCCAGCGAGCCCATACCGGGCAGCACCTTTCTGAACCCTGCTCATGAAGGTATTATTCACATGTTCAGGTTTTTAAATATATTAGATAGGACTGCTCCGAGAAGGGTATGCCTTGACGCGGCGGAGTGGCTTAGCGTACATTTTTTTGCAAAAAAACGTATCAACAAAATACCCTGTTTTTGTTAACATCTTTTACTAGCACTTGCTACTTACAGTTACATATGTTTTACAGCAGAGTATTTATGCACGTTTGTCATACTGTGTTCTGTTTTTGTGTCTTAGTTCTTGGGTGGTGTGAACAGGGTCTTATGACCCGTTCAGTTTTTGTGCATGTGTCATGTGTTCTGAATCCACTGATTTCTTGCTTATGCAAGCTTTGGGAGATCCCCGCCTCTCTCCTTTGGGACATGCATAAAAAGCCATTTTGCCCGGCGAGCCCATACCGGGCAGCACCTTTCTGAACCCTGCTCATGAAGGTATTATTCACATGTTCAGGTTTTTAAATATATTAGATAGGACTGCTCCGAGAAGGGTATGCCTTGATGCGGCGGAGTGGCTTAGCGTACATTTTTTTGCAAAAAAAGTATCAACAAAATACCCTGTTTTTGTTAACATCTTTTACTAGCACTTGCTACTTACAGTTACATATGTTTTACAGCAGAGTATTTATGCACATATGTCATACTGTGTTCTGTTTTTGTGTCTTAGTTCTTGGGTGGTGTGAACAGGGTCTTATGACCCGTTCAGTTTTTGTGCATGTGTCATGTGTTCTGAATCCACTGATTTCTTGCTTATGCAAGCTTTGGGAGATCCCCGCCTCTCTCCTTTGGGACATGCATAAAAAGCCATTTTGCCCAGCGAGCCCATACCGGGCAGCACCTTTCTGAACCCTGCTCATGAAGGTATTATTCACATGTTCAGGTTTTTAAATATATTAGATAGGACTGCTCCGAGAAGGGTATGCCTTGACGCGGCGGAGTGGCTTAGCGTACATTTTTTTGCAAAAAAATGTATCAACAAAATACCCTGTTTTTGTTAACATCTTTTACTAGCACTTGCTACTTACAGTTACATATGTTTTACAGCAGAGTATTTATGCACGTTTGTCATACTGTGTTCTGTTTTTGTGTCTTAGTTCTTGGGTGGTGTGAACAGGGTCTTATGACCCGTTCAGTTTTTGTGCATGTGTCATGTGTTCTGAATCCACTGATTTCTTGCTTATGCAAGCTTTGGGAGATCCCCGCCTCTCTCCTTTGGGACATGCATAAAAAGCCATTTTGCCCAGCGAGCCCATACCGGGCAGCACCTTTCTGAACCCTGCTCATGAAGGTATTATTCACATGTTCAGGTTTTTAAATATATTAGATAGGACTGCTCCGAGAAGGGTATGCCTTGACGCGGCAGAGTGGATTAGCGTACATTTTTTTGCAAAAAAACGTATCAACAAAATACCCTGTTTTTGTTAACATCTTTTACTAGCACTTGCTACTTACAGTTACATATGTTTTACAGCAGAGTATTTATGCACGTTTGTCATACTGTGTTCTGTTTTTGTGTCTTAGTTCTTGGGTGGTGTGAACAGGGTCTTATGACCCGTTCAGTTTTTGTGCATGTGTCATGTGTTCTGAATCCACTGATTTCTTGCTTATGCAAGCTTTGGGAGATCCCCGCCTCTCTCCTTTGGGACATGCATAAAAAGCCATTTTGCCCGGCGAGCCCATACCGGGCAGCACCTTTCTGAACCCTGCTCATGAAGGTATTATTCACATGTTCAGGTTTTTAAATATATTAGATAGGACTGCTCCGAGAAGGGTATGCCTTGATGCGGCGGAGTGGCTTAGCGTACATTTTTTTGCAAAAAAAGTATCAACAAAATACCCTGTTTTTGTTAACATCTTTTACTAGCACTTGCTACTTACAGTTACATATGTTTTTCAGCAGAGTATTTATGCACGTTTGTCATACTGTGTTCTGTTTTTGTGTCTTAGTTCTTGGGTGGTGTGAACAGGGTCTTATGACCCGTTCAGTTTTTGTGCATGTGTCATGTGTTCTGAATCCACTGATTTCTTGCTTATGCAAGCTTTGGGAGATCCCCGCCTCTCTCCTTTGGGACATGCATAAAAAGCCATTTTGCCCAGCGAGCCCATACTGGGCAGCACCTTTCTGAACCCTGCTCATGAAGGTATTATTCACATGTTCAGGTTTTTAAATATATTAGATAGGACTGCTCCGAGAAGGGTATGCCTTGACGCGGCGGAGTGGCTTAGCGTACATTTTTTTGCAAAAAAATGTATCAACAAAATACCCTGTTTTTGTTAACATCTTTTACTAGCACTTGCTACTTACAGTTACATATGTTTTTCAGCAGAGTATTTATGCACGTTTGTCATACTGTGTTCTGTTTTTGTGTCTTAGTTCTTGGGTGGTGTGAACAGGGTCTTATGACCCGTTCAGTTTTTGTGCATGTGTCATGTGTTCTGAATCCACTGATTTCTTGCTTATGCAAGCTTTGGGAGATCCCCGCCTCTCTCCTTTGGGACATGCATAAAAAGCCATTTTGCCCAGCGAGCCCATACCGGGCAGCACCTTTCTGAACCCTGCTCATGAAGGTATTATTCACATGTTCAGGTTTTTAAATATATTAGATAGGACTGCTCCGAGAAGGGTATGCCTTGACGCGGCGGAGTGGCTTAGCGTACATTTTTTTGCAAAAAAAGTATCAACAAAATACCCTGTTTTTGTTAACATCTTTTACTAGCACTTGCTACTTACAGTTACATATGTTTTACAGCAGAGTATTTATGCACGTTTGTCATACTGTGTTCTGTTTTTGTGTCTTAGTTCTTGGGTGGTGTGAACAGGGTCTTATGACCCGTTCAGTTTTTGTGCATGTGTCATGTGTTCTGGATCTCTCAATGTGATGTACAATGTCTGTGAGGTATGTTGTTTTGTCTACAAAATATGATGTTTTCTGTTGTAACTTTCCAGAAAGATCCGGCACATATGACAATCCAGGCTGCTAGCTCTGCAGCTTCACCCCTCCTCCTTTCACTCACACACTGACCAGTGCCCCCCTGCCTGGGCTAGCTCTGAAACCTTAAACCAACTTCCTCTCGAAGAGCAGGGGGAAGGGATCCCTTTGTTCGGAAAAACACAGGCTGTATGCCGGTATATGGGAAACCTAAAAATAAGTCATATTACGAAAACCATACCCAGCAGAGATATAACAATTATATTTTTGTGATCTGCGCGATCCCGGCGTCCTTACGGCGCCTGTGGCGTAGTTCTCAGACTTACAGAACCTGAAATATGGGTTCCTTCTAAACGGTGTATCAGAACTACTGCATATTTGGTCTTGAATCATTGTACTCAACAAATCACAACCAATGATGCCCTATATGTGTCTGTGCGGGCTGCCCCCACGGAGTTATGATTAGTATAAGTTTTCTAGTGTAATTCTACATCCAAAAGGGAGAGGTGGGATTAACCCAGCATGCATCTCTCCGTGATGTCACATAGCAAGTCTATAAAGCATTCCCTGGACAAAACCAGAGCAGAAGAGCTCCAATCGCCGTGCTGACAAGAACTCCAGATGAGTGGAGATGTGTGGCTCCGCCTTCTTTCTCAGCCGCATGGGTTTGCCTAACGAGTCATGAACAACCGTGAGTGTACCTCTGTTTTAATCCCTTTATTTTATATCTGCACTGTACATACTTTGTCTCAATTTTATAGCAACTTTTATCTGTAATCACTGTCCTCTTTCGGAAAATAAATGATTTAATTATTTAGATCTGTCTCCATGCTCTAAGAATCGAACTATACGCCTTTGATAGATAATCGCTACTAATTCAAGGGGTTTGCCACGGACCCTCTTAATTTAACACTGTGAATTAAGTAACCGTGACTGGTGGCAGCGCGTTGTGTACGGCTATTGCGGCTTGCTGGCAGTCTAGAAGGGTCTTATATTGCTGAATGAGGGGTTGCGGCCACAGCATTGATAATTCCCTTACTGCAGAAGCCTGATTGCCAGTTCAAAACAGGCAGCCCGTCTGGCGACTAATTATCCTAGGTGCAGTTCCCTGACTGACCTGAGGGTAAGGGGGGCGCCGGAGAGCTGCGAGTTCCAAAGTGGCACTGAGAAAGTGGGATATACATAAATCCCCGCAGTACTTGGAAGATTGATAGCAGTGGCAGGGCATCCAAACTAAACCCCCCTGCGGCAAATTGTAGAGCGAGATTAGCTTGCTGGATATTTTTGTCACATGGTGCCAGTGGTGGGATAACTAAGATAAGCCCCAACTGTGCCTGTGATAGCCGTGTGCCGGCATTGTGTCTCGTCCCTCCGTCCGCTGATACACCCGTGTCAGTGGTGGGACTGTGACATAGTGGTGACACAGGGTCCGCTGTCCGTCGCGTTTTTGTGGCAGCGGGACCCCCGTTAGTCGCCCCCGTATTTGGACGAATGGCCGTGGGCTGTTCGTCACAGGCGGGGTTTTCCATAAACTCGAAGAAGTGTGCCTTGGGGATGGAGGAAGTGAGATACTTGGGTTATGTTGTAAGCAGGGGAAAAATAAAGTCTCAAATAAATAAAGTTGAAGCGATCCAGGGCTGGCCACAACATCTCTCAAAGAATCATAGAATCATAGAATCGTAGAGTTGGAAGGGACCTCCTGGGCCATCTGGTCCAACCCCCTGCTCAAAGCAGGATTTGCTAAATCATCCCAGTCAGATGTCTGTCCAGCCTCTGTTTGAAGACTTCTATTGAAGGAGGACTCACCACTTCTCGTAGCAGCCTGTTCCACTCATTGATCACTCTAACTGTCAAAAAGTTTTTTCTAATATCTAATCTGTGTCTCCTCCCATTCAGTTTCATTCCATTGCTTCTAGTCTTTCCTTGTGCAAATGAGAATAAAGATGATCCTTCTACAATGTGACAACCCTTTAGATATTTGTAGACAGCTATTAAGTCTCCTCTGTCTTCTCTTCTGCAAACTAAACATTCCCAAATCCTGCAACCTTTCCTCATAAGACAGGGTTTGCAGACCGGTTACCATTTTTGTCGCTCTTTTCTGAACTTGCCCCAGTTTGTTGATGTCTTTTTTAAAATGTGGTGCCAAAAACTGGACACAATATTCCAGATGAGGTCTGACCAAAGAGGAGTAGAGAGCAATAATGACTTCACGTGATCTAGACTGTATGCTTCTGTTAATACATCCTAGAATTGCATTTGCCTTTTTTGCTGCTGCATCACACTGTTGACTCATATTCAGTCTGTGATCTATTAGCATACCCAAGTCTTTTTCACATGTGCTGTTGCTTAGCCCTATTCCTCCCATTCTGTATATTCTTTTTTCATTTTTATTGCCCAGATGTAATACTTTGCATTTTTCCCTGTTAAAAACCATTCTTTTAGTTGCTGCCCACTGCTCCAGTTTATTTATATATTTTTGAATCCTCTCTCTCTTCTCTAGTATTAGCTATCCCTCCTAGCTTTGTGTCATCAGCAAATTTAATCAGTTTACCCTCAATTCCTTCATCTAAATCATTGATAAAGATGTTGAACAATACAGGGCCCAGGACAGAGCCCTGTGGTACCCCACTTGAGACAGTCTTCCAACTGGATGTGCAGCCATCCAGTTGGAAGCAGGTCAGGGCGTTCCTGGGCATTGTGGGATATTACCGCCGGTTTATCCCAAACTTCGCCATGGTAGCTGCCTCTCTGACAGACCTCCTTAAAGGAACAAAGTTGGCTATGGCTAAGTGGTCTCCAGAAGCTGAGACGGACTTCCAGGAACTGAATCTTGACCTGTGCAAATAGCTGGTGCTGGTAGCACCCGATTTCTCCAAGGAGTTTGTGGTCCAGATGGATGCATCGGATGTCGGAATGGGCACTGTCTTATCTCAAGAGGTAAAAGGGATGAGCACCCCATAATGTACCTTAGCCAGAAGTTGTCATCCTGCTTGAAAAACTATTCCTCAGTGGAGAAGGAATGCTTAGCCATCAAGTGTGCATTAGACTCTCTAAGATACTATCTCTTAGGCAGGAAGTTCAGACTAGTGTCAGACTATTCCCCACTAAAGTGGATGATGGAGAAGAAAGGGAACAATGCCCACATGACCAGATGGTTCCTAGCAATTAAGGATTTTAACTTCCAAGTGGAGCATAGGCAAGGGAAACTGCATGGCAATGCTGATGCTCTGTCAAGGATCCAATGTCTGGTGGCAGAAGGTGCCAAACCTCCAGCTTTGTGAAGAGGGATATGTAAGATGGCCGCCGGATGAGTCCTTGAGGGGAAATATGTGTCATTGCGGCTGTTAGCTGCGGTGATGTGAGCTCGGAAGCATGCTCCAGCACATATAGTGCTGAGATAGTTATTTGGCCATTAAAGAGCGGTGTTTTACGAGTGGTCATAAGAGATGGGTGGGAATGATGGCTCACATATCCCAACCCCAGGGGCGTGGTTTGGCAGAAAAAATGGACGCTCAGTCTCTCATTGAGTGTCTGTGACTGGAGATGTGGAGACCTTCAGTGTGTGTTGTTAAAGACACTGACCTGAACAGGCAGACCCGCAGGGCTTTATTGACTATTTAACTGCAATACATGTTTACCTTCAGTGTGTGTTGTTAAAGGCACTGACCTGAGTGGGTGGACCCACAATACCATATGGACTATTTGTTTTCAGTTTGTTTTCACTTTGTGCCTGATAAGGCTCTGCTTTACCAGCAAGAGAGGCATATGCCCTGAAAAAGGGATAGTTTATGGACCATTTTTATAATATAAACAGCCAAAAAATTCTGATACTGCAGTTTGTTCTAAAATAGGCTTTGGGTTACCACAGGTATCCCTCAGTATTCCCATAAATAGATGGGAGATAATTTGGATGTAAATATGGCTGTAGAACATATATAAATCCTCTAGAATCTATTCAAATCGATCATATAGAATGTTTAGAACCAATAGAGAGCAAAAAGAATAATGGAATCCAAATATATTAAATGCAAAAAAGTAATTATTATTTATAGTGATGAGCGAGTATACTCATTGCTCTGGTTTTCCCGAGCATTCTCGGGTGGTCTTAGAGTATTTTGGCGTGCTTGGAGATTTAGTTTTCGTCGTATCATCTGCATGATTTGCGACTGCTAGACATCTTGAATACATGGGTGGAATGCCTGTTTGCTAGGGAATTCCCACATGTATTCAGCCTGTCTACAAGTCGCAAATCATGCAGATTAGATGACGAAAACGAAATCTCAGAGCACGCCAAAATACTCGGAGATCACTCAAGCATTTTTGGGAAAACCCGAGCAACGAGTATACTTACTCATCACTAATAAATAATGATACACCTACATAGGCATCCATATAAATGGACAACAAATAACAATAAATAACAACAGACAGATGGCAAAAGCAGCAAAAAGATCCAATTACCCCAAATAGATCCAATTACCCCACTATTCTTTAGGTGTATATGGATCGCCCGCCAGGGCATTGGGGTACTCGATACCGGGCCGGTATTTCACAGGGAAGTGTCACAGTAGCAGTGACCCGGTCCGTGGTCCTGGGCGTCCATGTAAGGGAGTGAAGTGATGGAATAAAGTTTATGAACAGATGACTCGTGACGCCACCTGTGGTATTCGGCAATGAAAGATGTTAAGCCGACGCTGCAGACAGATCCTCTGGAACAGATGGTGTGGTGCAGCAAGGATTGTATAGCCCTCCACAGGCAGGGCTGTTGTCCCAGGGCAGTGTAGATGGGTATTGGGAAGGAAAGTGCAGTGTCAAGCGCAGAGATGCAGCAGTGTCGGGGAGGTTGCAGCAAGAAGGCAAGGACACAATAGGTTGCAGTTTCTTTACCTTTACTTGGCAAATGCAGTCCAGGGGCCTGAGTACAGATGACACAGAAGCTGGTTAGCCTGGAAGCAAATCAGGAATCCCTCTGGCAGATGGGTTGTGCAGTCTCCTTACTAGCGCTCTCTATGAAGCACTCCCAGTACTGAGTTACACTGGAGTTCCTCCTTTCTGATGCTATCCACACTCCTCTCGCACGACAGACAGCCATAGCCTTCTATCTCTCTTGGCTCACCTGTCGCTGTTGTGCCTCCGAGGATTATGTGGGAATAGAGCATTTACAGCTTCCTATTCCTTTGGTTTCTGGTGCAGGACCATTAGTATCCATACATCCTTGGAGACCAGGCTCCAGATCATGCGCTTTTCCACACACTCTTGTACTCTTCGATATTGCTGTTGCCTTTCTGTATCCCAGTCAGCATCCGGGGATGTTACTTCAGGGGTAAGGACTCCCATATCCAGATCAATAGGCAACTTGCCAGGCCTCGCTCTCATTAGGTATGTTGGAGTGCAGTTGGTGGAATTCACAGGAATGTGATTGTAGAGGTCTACAAATCCGGCCACTTTTCTGGCCACAGATTCCTCTCGTCCAAAGGCAAGGTCTTCAGTAGGTCAATCACTACCTGGTTCATCTTTTCGCACATGCCATTGGTCTGTGGATGGTACGGGGTTGTCCTGATCTTCTTGCAACCATACAAGTTACAGAATTCCTGGAGCACTTCTGCCTTGAAAGCTGGACCTTGATCTGTAAGCACTCTCTCAGGGTAACCGTGTGGTCGGCAAAAGTGCTGCTGGAATGCTCTGGCTGCTGTCCTGGCTGTTTGGTCCTTGACAGGCACTACTACCAGGAATCTCGAGTTGTGGTCAGCAACGGTAAGGGGATAAATGTAGCCGGAACGGCTTGGGACCAGCTTCACATGGTCCAGGGCGACCAACTCAAGTGGTTTCTTGTTTATTATTGGCTGTAGAGGAGCTTTCTGGCTGTTTCGATCCTTTCTGCGCATGTTACATTGTCCACACTCCCGGCACCAATTCTCAATGGCTTTCCTCATACCAGCCCAGGAGAATCTCTCCTGGAGCAAGGCTTCCAACTTCTTCCATCCAAAGTGTCCAGCTCCATTGTGGTATGCTTCCAAGACCATTGATGCCTCTCTCTTTGGAACTACCACCTGCCAGACCAGCTCATGAGGGCGGGCATTGATACTCCTCCGACACAGCTTCCCTACATAGATATAAAGCCGGCCTCTTTCCTTCCACAACTGCTGGGCTTCTTCAGGAGCTTCCGACTCTGGGCGTGAGTCAGCTTGTGACAGTAGCTCCTTCACCATGCAGACAGCGGGGTCACTATCCTGCGTTTCTGCCCAATCGTGATGGGGCAATGGATTTAGGGTGACCTCTTTCAAGCCAGACCACCTGTTTCTCACTCCTTGAGCACATTGGGCCGCAATTGGCTGGTGGAAGGGAGGCAACTCTATTTCTTCAAGAGCCTCAGGGTCTTCTCCTGCATCTGGCAGATTAGGCATTTTGGACAGCGCATCAGCATTGGCATTCTTGTGAGCAGCTCGGTACTTGATGGTAAACTCATAGTTAGACAGCCGAGCCATCCATCGCTGCTCCAGCGCACCTAGTTTTGCAGTTTCCAAGTGAGTCAATGGGTTGTTGTCCGTGAAGATGGTAAACTTGGCTGCAGCTAGGTAATGCTTAAATCTTTCAGTCACAGCCCAGACTATGGCGAGGAACTCCAGCTTGAAGGAACTGTAGTTGTCAGGGTTCCTTTCAGTGGGATGAATCTTCCTTTCTTTGCCATTCTGTACCTGTGACAGTACTGCTCCAAGTCCCACGTTGCTGGCATCAGTATACAGCACAAATGGTTTGTCATAATCTGAGAAGGCCAGAACTTCATCCCCTGTGAGAGCCATCTTCAGTCGAGTGAAGGATCTCTCCAACTCCTCAGTCCATTCAAAGGTGGAACTTTTCTGTTTGGCCTTCTTGGAGTGCCCCACCAGAAGATTTTACTTAGGGGTGGCTATCTCCATGAAGCCTTTGAGGAACCTTGGGTAGTAGCCTACCAACCCGAGGAATTGGCGTACTTCATGGAGGTTGCTGGGCTTCTGCCAGTCCCGGATGACTGTGACTTTGTCCGGATCTGGTGCCACACCTTCTGTACTCACTACATGACCGAGGTATTGTACCTTGGGCTTCAGGAGGTGGCATTTGGAAGGCTTCACCTACAGGCCAAAGTTGGACAGTGCTTCGAACATCTCAGCCAGGTGCTCCAGATGGTCTTCATAAATCTTGGAGAAAATAATGACATCATCAAGGTACAACAGGACTGTCTCAAAGTTCTTGTGTCCCAGGCAGCACTCCATCAGCCGTTGAAATGTTCCTGGGGTGGTGCAGAGCCCGAATGGCATATAGTTGAACTCACAGAGACCCATTGGGTTGGTAAATGCTGTTTTCTCCTTGTCTGCCTCTGCCATGGGAACCTGCCAATACTCACTAGTGAAATCCAAGGTGGAAAAGTAGTTAGCAGTTTTAAGTGCAGCTAAGGACTCCTCAATTCTAGGTAATGGGTAGGCATCTTTATGTGTAATGCTGTAAATTTTCCTGTAATCAACATACATTCTCATGGTACCATCCTTTTTCTTAACAAAAACTATTGGAGCTGCCCAGGGGCTGCAACTGTCTCTGATAACCCCCAGCTTCCTTCATCTCTCTCAACATACCTTTAGCACATTGGTATTGTGTTGGGGGTATAGGCCGGTACCTTTCTTTAATGGGTGGATGATCTCCAGTGGGGATATGATGTTGAACCCCTTTTGCCTTCCCAAAATCTAGGGGGTGTTTACTGAATACCCACTCATATTAGTGGGTCACTCCGTAAACCCCATTTTTCTGGTATGAAGGTGTGGAGTCAGTTCCCACCTGCAGTTGCTGGCACCACTCCTCCAGCGGCTTGACAGAGCCATTGTTCTCCACCTGGTCGGATGAGACCAAGGGCTCTGCTGCCTGCATTGCATTATTACAGACAGTAAACAGCTTAGCAACTGTGGCATACTGAGGTATTGTGGCTTCCTCCTCCCCACAATTCAAGAGGCGTACAGGTACTCTCCCTTTGCGAACATCATCTACCCCTCTGTTATAAAATCATTTTATGCTCCACCAGTTGAGAGTTCTCCTTCCGTTCTCCCTCTGGTGGTGACAGGAGGTAGTGAGGTTGGTTTAAGAGGTAGTGATCTGCCACCTGATGAGGAGGATAACGATTGGATCTCTGGAGTATCAGACTGGATATAAGACAGCCGACGCCCTATCCTGGTGCTGGTGATTCAGTCTGCTTCTCAGGTCTTGGACTTCAGCTCTCTTCCAGTCTTATCAAGTTAAGTTTGTTTTTTGCTAATGTTCACACTTGTTGGTCAATTCAGTTTCTTGTGTGATCAGCCTGCCCCTGCTGGGGCTATGCTGAATTTCCACTCCTATTTATCTGTATTTGCCAAACTGCCTTTTTTGTCCCTTATTAGATTGGCCTCTTTTTGCTCTGTCTCAGAATATTTCAGAGTGCTGATGCAGTGGGAGAAGTCTAGTGATTTCAGGGTTAATTTTGCTATCAGAAGTGTTGGACATTATTTTGGTAGGTTTTTTTGGCAGATTGCAGACAGTATCTTTCCTTTCCTGTCCTTTCTAGTTAGTCGGGCTCCATCGTTTGCTCAGCCTATTTTCCTGCCTTTGTTTGTATTTTCATCTTGTTTCACCGTCAATACATGTGGGGGGCTGTCTTTCCTTTGGGGTCTTCTCTGGGGCAGTTAGTTTTCCTCTTTTCCTGCTCTAGGCTTATGTAGCTCTCCGGTTGTGACGAGGCGTCTAGGACAATCTTAGAAACGCTCCACGACTGCTGTTAGTTGTGTGGTTAAGATCAGGGATCTGCAATCTGCATAGTTACCAACTTCTCTGGTTTTCTGAGACTTAGCTGGTTGTTTTTTATTCCTCCTCGGTGACCCATTCATAACAGAATCACCAGCCATACCGCAGATTCTAGGGTACTCAAAAGCAGGAAAGAATTGTTAAAGAAAAAGAAAAAAAAAGTGTCAGAATTTTTTTTTTTAATTTATATTTTTTTCTCTGGGGCCATAGGAGGATTTTTTTTTTCCTCTCCTAATGGAGATTAAGCAACTCTCTGATCGTGTGGAGCAACTTGCTGCTGAAGTACAGTGAATTTCCACCTACCTTATTCAGTCACATGCTGCTGGACCCAAGATTCCTACTCCTGATGTGTTTTCTGGGGATCGGTCTAAATTTCTGAATTTTAAGAATAATTGTAAATTATTTCTTGCTTTGAAGCCTAACTCATCAGGGAGCTTTGTGCAGTAGGTTAAAATTGTCATCTCCTTGCTGCGCGGCGATCCCCAAGATTGGGCTTTTTCTCTGACACCTGAAAATCCTATTCTGACTAACGTGGATGCATTTTTTCAGGCCTTGGGATTGTTGTATGATGAACCTAATTCTGTTGATCAAGCTGAGAGAACCCTGTTGGCATTAGACCAGGGTCAGGATCCTGCAGAGTTGTACTGTCAAATTCCGAAAGTGGGTGGTCCTTACTACATGGAATGATAGTGCATTGGCAGCTCTCTTTCGGAAAGGTTTGTCAGAGACCGTAAAAGATGTTATGGTGGGATTTCCTGTTCCCTCTGGTCTGGATGGCTCTATGTCATTAGCCATTCAAGTTGATCGGCGTTTACGTGAACGTAAAGCTACACGGGAGGTGCTGCCACCTTTTGAACAAATGTCTGAACCTATGCAATGTGATGGGGTTTTGTCTAGGGCACAACGTCGGGAGTTTAGAAGGCGTAATAAGCTGTGTTTTTTCTGTGGAGACGCCTCTCATACTATTTCTGTCTGCCCTAAACGAGAGAAACGTTTTGCACACACATTTGCAGTGGGCAGTATACAACCTAAGTTCCTTTTGGCAATTACTCTGATCTGCTCCTTGTCCAGATTTTCCACTAATGCTTTTGTGGATTCAGGAGCAGCTCTGAATCTGATGGATTTGGACTTTGCTAAACGTTGTGGTTTGTCCATGACGCCTCTGCAGACGCCTATTCCTTTGAGGGGTATTGATGCCACTCCTTTGGCAGAGAATAAACCTCAGTTTTGGATCCAGGTGATAATGCGAGTTGCCCCAGACCACCAGGAAAATTGTAAATTTTTGGTGCTGCATAATTTGCATGATACTATTGTTCTGGGGTTCCCCTGGTTGCAAACTCATAACCCAGTTTTGGATTGGAAATCTGTGTCTGTGGTGAGTTGGGGTTGTCAGTGTGTTCTTAAGGACGCTCCTGTTTTCTCCACCTCTCCTCAGTCTCATGATATTCCTGATTTTCTGGCTGATTTCTCTGATGTATTTAGTGAGAGTAAGTCTGCGTCTTTGCCTCCTCATAGGAGTTATGACTGTGCAATTGAGTTGATGCCTGGGTGTAAATTTGCCAAGGGTCAGCTTTTCAACTTATCTGTACCCGAACATGATGCTATGTGATCCTATATTAAGGAGTCGTTTGAGAAGGGTCATATTAGACCATCCTCGTCACCTTTAGGCGCTGGTTTTTTTTTTGTGGCCAAGAAAGATGGTTCATTAAGACCGTGTATTGATTATCATTCCCTTAATAAGATGACGGTTAAATATCAGTACCCGTTACCTCTGATGTCTGATTTATTCTCCAGAGTTAAGAGTGTCTGCTGGTTTACTAAGCTTGACCTCAGGGGGGTGTATAATCTTATTCGCATCAAGCACGGGGATGAATGGAAGACGGCGTTTAATACTCCGGAGGGACATTTTGAGTACCTGGTGATGCCTTTTGGGCTCTCTAATGCCCCTTCTGTCTTCCAGTCCTTTATGAATGATATTTTCCGAGACTTTGTGGATAAGTTTTTGATCATCTATCTGGATGATATTTTGATCTTTTCTAGTGATTGGGATTCGCATGTGGAACATGTCCGGACTGTGTTCTGGATTTTGAGGGAGAATTCCCTGTTTGTTAAGGGATCGAAGTGCCTCTTTGGTGTACAGAGGATTTCATTTTTGGGATTTATCTTTTCTCCATCGACTATTGAAATGGACCCGGCCAAGGTACAGGCCATTTATGATTGGGTTCAGCCTACTTCTTTGAATTCTCTCCAGAAGTTTTTGGGTTTTTCTAATTTCTATCGTAAATTTATAGGTAATTTTTCTAGTATTGTCAAACCACTGACTGATCTGACCAAGAAGGGAGCTGATGTGCTGAATTGGTCTCCTGAGGCTGTCTCAGCATTTCAGGAGCTTAAGCGGAGATTTACTTCAGCTCCAGTTTTACGGCAACCTGATGTCTCACTTCCATTTCAAGTGGAGGTAGACACTTCTGAGATTGGTGCAGGAGCTGTTTTGTCCCAAAAAGACCCTGTGACTTCTAAGATGAATCTCTGTGCCTTCTTTTCTAGAAAGTTTTCCCCATCTGAACGCAACTATGATGTGGGGAATCGGGAATTGTTGGCCATGAAATGGGCATTTGAGGAGTGGAGACATTGGTTGGAGGGAGCTAGACATCAATTTGTGGTCCTCACCGATCACAAGAATCTGATTTATCTGGAGTCGGCCAAACGCTTGAATCCTAGACAAGCTAGATGGGCCTTGTTTTTCACGCGTTTTAATTTTGTGGTCTCTTTTCTTCCGGGCGAATGTTAAGGCAGACGCCCTTTCTAGAAGTTTCTTTGCTGATTCTCTTAATGTGACCGAGCCTACTACTATCCTAGGTGAGGGAGTAGTTCTTTCTGCCATTTCGCCCGATTTGAGACGTGCCCTGGAGGAATTTCAGGAGGATAAACCTGAGCTTTGCCCTATGGGAAGATTGAATGTTCCTGACCAGTGGAGAAAGAGAGTGATGTCTGAAGTCCATTGCTCCGCATTGGCTGGTCATCCAGGTATTTTTGGTACCAGAGATTTGGTGAGTCGGTCGTTTTGGTGGCCTGCCTTATCTCGTGATGTCAGGAATTTTGTACAGACCTGTGGGACTTGTTCTCGGTCTAAACCCTGTTCTCGTTCTAGTGGGTTGCTGATGCCCCTGCCGGTGCCCAAGAGGCCATGGACCCATATCTCAATGGATTTTATTTCTGATCTTCCTGTCTCTCAGAGAATGACTGTTATCTGGGTGATTTGTGATAGATTTTCGAAGATGTTCCATCTTGTACCACTCCCAAAGTTGCCATCTTCCGCTGAGTTGGTACCCTTGTTTTTACAACAGGTGGTTTGGTTACACGGGATTCCTGAGAGCACTGTGTCCGACAGAGGGGTCTAATTTGTTTCCAGATTCTGGAAAGCCTTTTGTTCCAATCTGGGAAATCAGTTATCTTTCTCCTCCGCGTTTCATCCCCAGACCAATGCGCAGACTGAGAGAACAAACCAGACCCTGGAGTCTTATTTAAGATGTTTTATATCTGCTGATCAAGATGATTAGGTCTCATTTTTGCCCTTGGCCGAATTTGCGCTGAACAATAGAGCTAGTTCTGCCACTTTGATGTCACCCTTTTTCTGTAATTTTGGGTTTCATCCTCGATTCTCTTCAGGGCAAGTGGAATCTTCGTCCTGCCCACATGTGGACACTGTGGTTGTGAGAATGCAGCAGATATGGAACCAAGCGGTGGATAAGTTGTCACTCTCTCAGGAAAAGGCCCAGCGTTTTTCCAACCGGCATAGGACCATTGGTCCCCTGTTTAAAGTGGGTGATATGGTTTGGTTGTAATCTAAGAATATTCCTATGAAGGTTGCATCTCCAAAATTTAAGCCAAGATTTATTGGACCTTATAAGATTTTGGAGATTCTTAATCCTGTTTCTTTTCGATTGGCTCTTCCAGTTACGTTCAAAATCCATAACGTGTTTCACAAGTCACTGTTGAAGAGGTTTGTTGAGCCAGTAGTTCCTGTGGCGGCACCTCCTGACCCTGTATTGGTTAAAGGCAATGTGGAATATGAGGTAGAGAAAATATTGGATTCTCGTTTGGCTAGACGGAGACTCCAGTATTTGGTCAAATGGAAGGGTTATGGCCAGGAGGATAATTCTTGGGTCTCTGCCTCTGATATTCATGCCAATAAATTGGTTCGTGCTTTTCACCGGGCCCATCCTGATCGGCCTGGTGGCATGGATGAGGTTTCGGTGACCCCTCCTCAAGGGGGGGGTACTGTTATGAACTCATTTTATGCTCCACCAGTTGAGAGTTCTCCTTCCGTTCTCCCTCTGGTGGTGACAGGAGGTAGTGAGGTTGGTTTAAGTGGTAGTGATCTGCCACCTGATGAGGATTATAACGATTGGATCTCTGGAGTATCAGACTGGATATAAGACAGCCGACGCCCTATCCTGGTGCTGGTGATTCAGTCTGCTTCTCAGGTCTTTGACTTCAGCTCTCTTCCAGTCTTATCAAGTTAAGTTTGTTTTTTTGCTAATTTTCACACTTGCGCTTGTTGGTCAATTCAGTTTCTTGTGTGATCAGCCTGCCCCTGCTGGGGCTATGCTGAATTTCCACTCCTATTTATCTGTATTTGCCAATCTGCCTTTTTTGTCCCTTATTAGATTGGCCTCTTTTTGCTCTGTCTCAGAATATTTCAGAGTGCTGATATAGTGGGAGAAGTCTAGTGATTTCAGGGTTAATTTTGCTATCAGATGTGTTGGACATTATTTTGGTAGGTTTTTTTGCCAGATTGCAGACAGTATCTTTCCTTTCCTGTCCTTTCTAGTTAGTCGGGCCCCATCATTTGCTCAGCCTATTTTCCTGCCTTTGTTTGTATTTTCATCTTGATTCACCGTCAATACATGTGAGGGGCTGTCTTTCCTTTGGGGTCTGCTCTGGGGCAGTTAGTTTTCCTCCTTTCCTGTTTTAGGCTTATGTAGCTCTCTGGTTGTGACGAGGCGTCTAGGACCATCTTAGGAACGCTCCACGACTGCTGCTAGTTGTGTGGTTAAGATCAGGGATCTGCACTCTGCATAGTTACCAACTTCTCTGGTTTTCTGAGACTTAGCTTGTTGTTTTTTTTTCCTCCTCGTTGACCCATTCATAACACCCCTCTGGCTGTCAGGACAGTGGGCCTGCTATCAGAGTATACTGGCTCTACCAATGCCTGGTAATCCTTTCCTCTGAGACCTATAGCTGCCCGACACCAAATCAACATTTCACATCTGGGGGGTATTGCAATTGGGAAAGCATCACTCACTCTGACGCTGCCAATTTCTCCGCCAGAGAGTTCTGCCTGCTGTCTTTGCATCAGGGACTTGATCTCCTTCTGCAGGACTCGTTCACTGGAACCAGCAGTCTCAGCCACCTGTTGCAACAAGACAATAACCTCGGAAAGACAATTTTCAATCACATTGGTACCAAGAGTCATCATTGGGTTACATTCTCGTCGATCAATATCCACAACTATCAGACCTTGAGATTTTAACTCTACTCGACCCACTTTAACAGTAATTTCTTTACATCCCACTTGCGGTAAAGACTGACCATTACTGGCAACTACTATGAGTTCATCACTTGGGTCGCGAGCAAGTTCAGAATCAGCCCAATACCGCTTGTAAAAGATATAGGGCATAGTTGTCACCTGGTAGCCAGTGTCCAGCAAAGCGTTCATGGGGATACCGTCAATCACCACTGGGAGGATCGGTCGCCCTCCAATATACTTGGCTTGCCAGTTCCTTGGGCCTTGTGGTCCTACTCCTGGGGGTTGGCCCTCTGCCCCAGGCTTTACTCGTTTAAAGGACAGAATCTTGTGAGGTGGCCTGCCTTGTGGCAGTGACGACAGATGGGACGTCCGTCCTGGTCATAGCGATCGCTGTTCCTCCCTCGGAGTGGCGGAATCCTCTTCCTCCACATCCATGGGACATCCTCTGGACTGGAGGCCAACTGGATCTTCTCCTTAGAGGACTCCTGCAGGGACTGCACGGTTTCGGCAAGTACAGCCATACCTTTGGTCAACTCCTGGACCTGAAGACGCAGTTCCTTTGATGGATCATGGTCCAGAGTCTGTGCATCAGCCTCCACAGGGCTGAGAGGGAAGGATGTCGCCTCATGGTGGTATGTGATCGCTGGGCTCCTGGGGGGGCACTGGACGGTTGACAGTGGGGTCATGCAGCACCCGGATAGTCCTGTCTTTGAAGTCTGCAAAGTCTAGGTCAGGGTTCTGTAGGGCTATGATGCGCAGCTGTGCTCTGTGGATACTGGATAGGAGTCCCTCAATAAACTGCTCCTTTAACAGTGTGTCTCCATCCTGCACACTGTCTGGATCCATCTGCTTTATGGCTCGCAGCGCCTCCTGCAGGTTAAGAGCATAGTCCCGTACACTGTCCTGTGCTCTCTGCTTACATCCAAAGAATCTCATCTTTATTTCAGCTGCAGTGCTGGTGTCAAAGGTGCTTCTGAGCTTAGCCAGGATCTTTTTAACAGTCTCTTTATCAGTGTCCTGCCAGGCTTTTACTTCTCTCTGTGCTGCACCTGTTAGCTGCCCAACACTCACTTTCTGACTTTCACTCAGGGGATACACTTCAAACAAGCTGCACAGTCTCTCTTTGAAGTCACTCAGGGTATGTGACTCACCTGAGTACTGCGGTAGCCAGGCCGCTCCCGGCATGTAGAGCATGGACAGCGGCATTATGGGGACTGCTGCGGTAGGCGCTGATTCTTGCGGTGCCCTGGAGGCAGCGCTGGCTGCCGGATTCAGTGGCGCTGTTGGAGCCGCAGCTGTGCTGGACCCTGCATCTGGCGGTGCTGAGAGGTTAGCGGGAGCGTCCGCCGCTGCATTGGCGTTGTCCTCAGACATTTTCTCTCCCCACTAGTTAACGTGGACCAGGCCGCGGAGTTGCGCTGGCTTACCAGATGCCGCTTCTAGGCTTGATCAGGGCACGCCAGAACTGCAGGCATCAGCTTCTCACTTCCCGCGCACTCTTCTCCTTTCGCGGTTCTCGGATGGCTCCGCCCATGAAGGTCTGCACTCTTTTCTTCCCACGCGCGCCAATCAGCGGGATAATGGCGGCAATGGTGCCAATTTCGCACACAGTCTATAGCACCAAACACAGTCTCTGGCACACAGGACCCGGGGATACCGGGCTCCGTTAATCCTGTTCGTGATGCCAAAATGGATCTGCCGCCAGGGCAGTGGGGTACTCGGTACCGGGACGGTATCACACAGGGAAGTGTCACAGTAGCGGTGACCCGGTCCATGGCCCTGGGCTTCCATGTAAGGGAGTGAAGTTATGGAATAAAGTTTAGGAATAGATGACTCGTGACGCCACCTGTGGTGTTCGGCAATGAATGATGTTAACCCCTTCACCCCCAAGGGTGGTTTGCACGTTCATGACCGGGCCAATTTTTACAATTCTGACCACTGTACCTTTATGAGGTCATAACTCTGGAACGCTTCTATGGATCCCGGTGATTCTGACATTGTTTTCTCGTGACATATTGTACTTCATGTTAGTGGTAAAATTTCATTCAAATAACTTGCGTTTATTTGTGAGAAAAACGGAAATTTGGCGAAAATTTTGAAAATTTCACGATTTTCCAACTTTGAATTTTTATGCCCTTAAATCACAGAGATACGGCACACAAAAAACTTGATAACTAACATTTCCCACATGTTTACTTTACATCAGCACAATTTTGGAACCAAAATTTTTTTTTGTTAGGAAGTTATAAGGGTTAAAAGTTGACCAGCGATTTCTCATTTTTACAACATCATTTTATTTTTAGGACCACATCACATTTGAAGCCACTTTGAGGGGTCTATATGATAGAAAATACCCAAAAGTGACACCATTCTAAAAACTGCACCCCTTAAGGTGCTCAAAACCACATTCAAGAAGTTTATTAACTCTTTAGGTGCGTCACAGGAATTTTTTTGAATATTTAAAAAAAAATGAACATCTAACTTTTTTTCATAAAAAAATACTTCAGGTTCAATTTTTTTTATTTTACCAAGGGTGACAGGAGAAATTGAACTGCAAAAGTTATTGTGCAATTTGTCCTGAGTACGCAGATACCTGATATGTGGGGGGAACGACTGTTTCGGCACATGGCAGAGCTCAGAATGGAAGGAGCGCCGTTTGACTTTTTCAATGCAAAATTGGCTGGAATTCAGATTGGACGCCATGTCACGTTTGGAGAGTCCCTGATGTACCTAAGCAGTGGAAACCCCCTACAAGTGACCCCATTTTGGAAACTAGACCCCCCAAGGAACTTATCTAGATATGTGGTGAGAACTTTGAACCCATAAGGGCTTTACAGAAGTTTATAACGTACAGCGGTACAATTAAAAAATCATATTTTTTCCACAAAAATGATCTTTTCACCCTCAATTCTTATTTTTCCAAGGGTAACAAGACCCTAAAAGTTATTGTGCAATTTGTCCTGAGTACGCTGATACCCCACATGTGGGGGTAAACCACTATTTGGGCGCATGGCAGAGCTCGGAAGGGAAGCAGCGCCATTTGACATTTTTGGCTGGAATTGAGATCGGACACCATGTCGCGTTTGGAAAACTCCTGATGTACCAAAACAGTGGAACCCCCCCACAAATGACACCATTTTGGAAACTAGACCCCCTAAGGAACTTATCTAGATGTGTGGTGAGCACTTTGACCCCCCCAGTGCTTCACAGAAGTTTATAACACCCGGGCGTGAAAATAAAAAATTCGTATTTTTTCCACAAACATGATCTTTTAATCACCATTTTTTTATTTTCCCAAGGGTACCAGGAGAAATTGGACCCCAAAAGTTGTTGTCCAATTTGTCCTGAGTATGCTGATACCCCATATGTGGGAGAAAACTACTGTATGGGCACACGTCGGGGCTCGGAAGGGAAGTAGTGATGTTTTGGAATGCAGACTTTGATGGAATGGTCTGCGGGTGTCATGTTGCCTTTGGAGAGCCCCTAATGTACCTAAACAGTGGAAACCCCGCACAAATGACACCATTTTGTATACTAGGCCCCCCAAGGAACTTATCTAGATGTGTGGTGAGCACTTTGAACCCCCCAGTGCTTCACAGAAGTTTACAACGCCCGGGCGTGAAAATAAAAAAATTCGTATTTTTTCCACAAACATGATCTTTTAGTCACCTTTTTTTTATTTTCCCAAGGGTACCAGGAGAAATTGGACCCCAAAAGTTGTTGTCCAATTTGTCCTGAGTATGCTGATACCCCATATGTGGGAGAAAACTACTGTATGGGCACACGTCGGGGCTCGGAAGGGAAGTAGTGACGTTTTGGAATGCAGACTTTGATGGAATGGTCTGCGGGTGTCATGTTGCCTTTGGAGAGCCCCTAATGTACCTAAACAGTGGAAACCCCCCACAAATGACACCATTTTGTATACTAGACCCCCCAAGGAACTTATCTAGATGTGTGGTGAGCACTTTGAACCCCCCAGTGCTTCACAGAAGTTTACAACGCCCGGGCGTGAAAATAAAAAATTCGTATTTTTTCCACAAACATGATCTTTTAGTCACCATTTTTTTATTTTCCCAAGGGTACCAGGAGAAATTGGACCCCAAAAGTTGTTGTCCAATTTGTCCTGAGTATGCTGATACCCCATATGTGGGAGAAAACTACTGTATGGGCACACGTCGGGGCTCGGAAGGGAAGTAGTGACGTTTTGGAATGCAGACTTTGATGGAATGGTCTGCGGGTGTCATGTTGCCTTTGGAGAGCCCCTAATGTACCTAAACAGTGGAAACCCCCCACAAATGACCCCATTTTGAAAACTAGACCCACTAAGGAACGTATCTAGATGTGTGGTGAGCACTTTGAACCCCCAAGGGCTTCACAGAAGTTTATAATGCCAGGGCATGAAAATAAAAAAATCATATTTTTTCCACAAACATGATCAATTAGTCCCCAATTTTTTCATTTTCCCAAGGGTAACAGGAGAAATTGGACCCCAAAAGTTGTTGTCCAATTTGTCCTGAGTACGCTGACACCCCATATGTGGGAGAAAACTACTGTTTGGACACACGTCGGGGCTCGGAAGGGAAGCAGTAACGTTTTGGAATGCAGACTTTGATGGAATGGTCTGCGGGTGTCATGTGCGTTTGGAGAGCCCCTGATGTACCTAAACTATTGAAACTCCCCACAAGTGACCCCATTTTGGACACTAGACCCCCCACGGAACTTATCTAGATGTGTGGTGAGCACTTTGAACCCCCAAGTGCTTCACAGAAGTTTATAACACTCGGACATGAAAATAAAAAAATCATTTTTTTCCACAAAAATGATATTTTTGCCCCCAATTTTTTATTTTCCTAAGGGTAACAGGAGAAATTGGACCCCAAAAATTGTTTTGCAATTTGTCCTGAGTAGGCTGATACCCTACATGTGGGGGTAAAACACTGTTTGGGCGCATAGCAGAGCTTGGAAGGGAAGGAGCACCATTTGACTTTTTCAACTCAGAATTGGCTGGAATTGAGATCAGACGCCATGTTGCATTTGGAGAGCCCCTGATGTGCCCAAACAGTGGAAACCCCCAATTCTAACTCCAACCCGAACCCCAACACGCCCCTAACCCTAACCCTAGCCCTAGCCCTAACCCTAACCCTAACCCTACCCCAACACACCCCTAGCCCTAACCCTAGCCCTAACCCTAATGGAAAAATGGAAATAAATACATTTTTTTAATTTTATTATTTTTCCCTAACTAAGGGGGTGATAACGGGGGGTTTGATTTACTATTTATGGCGGTTTTTATGTTTGGCGGCTGTCGCACGCTAAAAGACGCTTTTTATTGTAAAAATAGTTTTTGCATCACCACATATTGAGAGCTATAATTTTTCCGTATTTTGACCCACCGAGTCATATCAGGTCTTATTTTTTGCGGGACAAGTTGCCGTTTTTATTGGTACCATTTTCGGGCACGTGAAATTTTTTGATCGCTTTTTATTCCGATTTTTGGGACGCAGAATGAACAAAAACCAGCGTTTCATGAATTTCTTTTGGGGGGGTGCGTTTACACCGTTCCGCGTGCGGTAAAATTGATAAAGCGGTTTTATTCTTCGGGTCAGTACGGTTACAGCGATACCTCATTTAGGTAGTTTTTTATGTTTTTGTCGGTTTTATGCAATGAAAACTATTTTATATAAAAAATAATTATTTTTGCATCGCTTTATTCAGCGAGCTATAACTTTTTTATTTTTTCGCTGATGATGCTGTGTGGTGGCTCGTTTTTTGTGGGACAAGATGACGTTTTCAGCGGTACCATGGCTATTTATATGCGTCTTTTTGATCGCGCGTTATTGCACTTTTTGTTTGGCGGTATGATAATAAATCATTTTTTGCTTCGTTTTTTATTTTTATTTTTTAAGGGGTTCGCTAAAGGGGTTAACTAATGGGACAGTTTTATAGGACGGGTCGTTACGGACGCGGCGATACCTAATATGTGTACTTTTATTGTTTTTTTTTTATTATTTCCAAAAAATGGATTTATTGGGGGAATATTTTTTTTTTTTTCTAATTTATTTGGCGATTTTTTTTAAATTATTTTTACACTTTTTTTTATTTTTTTTTTTACTTTATTAAATAGTCCCAGGTGGGACATCACTGTCCTGTGACAGATCGCTGATCTGTCACATCACAGATCACTGTGACAGATCAGCAATCTGTCACAGGCAGTGCACAAGGCTTCCTCATGCCTGCGCTTTGCAGGCACTGAGGAAGCCAGCTTCCGCAGGCCCCCGAAGGCCCCCGTCGCCATCTTGGATTCGGGGGCCTGGAGGAAGGGAGTCCCCCGCAGCAGCGCTGCACATTGCGCTGCCGTGGGGGGCTCAGGGAAGCACGGAGGGAGCCCCCTCCCTGCCGATGCTTCCCTTTAACCCCCGGTACACCGCGATCGTGTTTGATCGCAGTGTGCAAGGGGTTAACGTGTCGGGGGCGGTCCGTGACCGCCCCTGACACATTGTGCTGGGTGTCAGCTGTGATAATCAGCTGACACCCGGCCGCGATCAGCGGCGCTCACCACGTGGGCGCCGCTGATCGCGATGACGTACTATCCCGTCCCCGGTCATACGGGCCCGGGTACCGTGGACGGGATAGTACGTCGGATGGCAGGAAGGGGTTAAGCCGTCGCTGCATACAGATCCTCTGGAACAGATGGTGTGGTGCAGCAAGGATGATATAGCCCTCCACAGGCAGGGCTGTTGTCCCAGGGCAGTGTAGATGGGTATTGGGAAGGAAGGTGCAGTGTCAAGTGCAGAGATGCAGCAGTGCCGGGGAGGTTTCAGCAAGAAGGCAAGGGCACAATAGTTTGCAGTTTCTTTACCTTTACTTGGCAAATGCAGTCAAGGAGCCTGAGTAAAGATGACACAGAAGCTGGTTAGCCTGGAAGCAAATCAGGAATCCCTCTGGCAGATGGGTTGTGCAGTCTCCTTACTAGCGCTCTCTATGAGCACTCCCAGTACTGAGTTACACTGGAGTTCCTCCTTTCTGATGCTATCCACACTCCTCTCACACGGCAGACAGCCGTAGCCTTCTATCTCTCTTGGCTCACCTGTTGCTGTTGTGCCTCCGAGGATTATGTGGGAATAGAGCATTTACAGCTTCCTATTCCTTTGGTTTCTGGTGCAGGACCATTAGTATCCATACACCATTGGAGACCAGGCTCCAGATCATGCACTATCACTGGGACTGAGCTCTCCACTTTCCTCAGTCTCCCCAGCGCGTCTCCTCCACGTCTGCACATGACGTCCTCCTCACACTAACTGACTAATTTCCCTTCCTGGCCCTCAGAGAGCACTCCTCCCCCAATTCTAGTTCAGAGCTCCCTCTGCTGGCCTGGGGAGGAACTGTGTTGTATGCAATGGTTAACTGCCAGAGAGACACTTCATTGCCTCCAGGCCTGACATCACTCTCCCTAGGAGGAAGGTAATGCCACTGTGGCGACCATACTCCTGGGGGTGCCACATATATAATTAAAAATATGTGAATATTCATAAGGAAAGCCAATGACTGACAGAGATATTATTGATTATTAATGATTTTGAGTTTCTTCTATGGCTGAGGAGAATATTTATATTTTATTGTACATCTAATATTGATATATAATTGTTTATGTCTGTCTACTGAGATATTGAGTTATAACTAGTAGGAAAAATAGACATAATTCAATTGGCATATTACCTGCAGTCATAGTGTGTGTAGAGATGGGGTTTAGAACACCCTTCACTTGTGTTTCACTACCTACAAATGTAACTTCATCAGGAGGTGATAGGGCAAATAAATGACAATGTTTATAAAGGGTGGTAATTAGAGCTATCAGTCTACCAAGATGAGTAGCGCTTCATCGACATGTTGCCACGTTATTGAAGTAACTGGCACTCAATGTGCGCGTCACGAGAGCACATGACCAGACCAGAAAAAACTGGTCAATTTTTAACCCTTATAACTTCCTAACAAAATAAAATTTTGGTTCCAAAATTGTGCTGATGTAAAGTAAACATGTGGGAAATGTTACTTATTAAGTTTTTTGTGTGCCGTATCTCTGATTTAAGGGCATAAAAATTCAAAGTTGGAAAATTGCAAAATTTTCAAAATTTTCCCCAAATTTCCATTTTTTTCACAAATAAACGCAAGTTATATGAATGAAATTTTACCACTAACATGAAGTACAATATGTCACGAGAAAACCATGTCAGAATCACCGGGATCCATGGAAGTGTTTCAGAGTTATTACCTCATAAAGGGACAGTGGTCAGAATTGTAAAAATTGGCCCGGTCATGAAAGTGCAAACCACCCTTGGGAGTGTTAATTATATAAATATTAGATGGATAGTCTAAGGACCTGGAAATGGTGTTTCGAGCATAAATCATACGGCAGTATATTCCCATATGTGATGTGATTCATCATCAGTCGCACTATGATAGATCAAAAATGTACACAATGAGCGCTGGTCCCTTCAATAATGCAGCAACATGCCGGTTACGTGCAGCTCATCATGGAGAACTAATAGCTCTATTTACCACCCTTTATAAACAACATTAATTATGTGCCCTATCATCTCCTAATGAAGCCGCATTTGTAGGCATCAAGGGTGCTCTAAACCCCATTTCTACACTCACTATGACTACAGGTAATACATCAATTGAATTATGTCTAATTTTTCTACTAGTAGTTATAACTTAGTAGCTGTGTGTTAAAGATGTTATTAATTGGCATTATTATGAGTTTCTTCTTTGGCTGAGGAGAATATTTCTATTTGATTGTACATCTAACTAATATTGAGATATCATTTTTTATGTCTGTCAGCCATTGACTTTTCTTATGAAAATTCACATATTTTGAATTATATACGCCTAAAGAATAGGGGGTGTAATTTGATCTTTTTACTGCTTCTGCTATTTTTCTGTTGCTATTTATTGTCTATTTATATGGTTGCTTAAGTAGGTATACAATTATTTATTAATAATAAATAATTTTTTGAATTTAATATATTTGGACCCCAGTATTCTTTTTGCTCTCTACTGGTTCTATAAATATGGCTGTCTTTGCATGAAAGAGGGTTCAATACAATACTACGAGTTCTCAGAATGCTAAACACTTTTTTCTGGGGTAACTAAATGCTTTGCAGTATTGAGACCTGCGGTGATTTTTCTATTATTATTCAGCAAAGCTGGCAAATTCAAATTTCTATATGCTTATCTGTGATATCCATCAGTTTTATCTATATATATAATCGTCTTATCATGTCTGTCTGTAACCGAAATCGTGGGCCGCTGAATGGTCGCGGCCGCCAGGTCCCCGCCAGTCAGCAACCAATCAGCGGCAGGCGCAGTGGGGCGCAGCGCTCAATCGGGCGCAGGCCTTAATCTGTAAAAAAGATAATTAAAATTTTAAAAAAGGTTATTCTCACCTTCTGACGGCCTCCTGTCTTCTTTCCACGCGCCCGGCCTCGTGTTCCCAGTAATGCTTTGCGGCTTAGACCGCTGATGACGTCACTCTCTCGAAAGCGAGAAAGAAGACCGACGTCACTCTCGCGAGAGCGAGAAAGAAGACCGACATCATCAGCGGTCTAAGCCGCAAAGCATTACTGGGAACGCGAGGCCGGGCACATGGAAAGAAGACAGGAGGCCGTCGAAAGGTGAGAATAACTTTTTTTTATTTTTTTATATTATTTTTTTACAAGTTAGAGGGCCGCGGCAGTGATTGGTCGTGGCTACAGGGCCGCGTTGCTGATTGGTCACGGCTACACGGAAAGGGGGGTGAGGGGGCCATGCATACCAGGAAAAGGGGGTGAGGGGACCATTCATACCTGGATTGGGGGGTGAGAGGACCATGCATGCCAGCACTGGGGGGTGAGTGGACCATGCATACCCCGAAAGGGGGGTAAGAGGACCATGCATAGCAGGATTGGGGGGTGAGGGGACCATGCATATCAGGAAAGGGGGGTGAGGGGACCATGCATACCAGGATAGGGGAGTGAGGAGACCATGCATACCAGGAAAGGAGGGTGAGGATACCATGCATACCAGGATTGGGGGGTGAGGGACCAAGCATACCAGGAAAGGGGGGTGACGGTGAGCATACATACCAGGATTGGGGTGTGAGAGGACCATGCATACCAGCAAAGGGGGGTGAGGGGACCATGCATACCAAGAAAGGGGGTGAGGGGACCATGCATACCAGGATTGGGGTTTGAGAGGACCATGGATACCAGGATTGGGGGGTGAGGGGACCATGCATACCAGGAAATAGGGGTGAGAGGACCATGCATACCAGATTTGGGGGTGAGAGGACTATGCATACCCCGAAAGGGGAGTAAGAGGACCATGCATACCAGGAAAGAGAGGTGAGAGGACCATGCATACCAGGATTGGAGGGTGAGAGGACCATGTATTCCAGGATTGAGGGGGTCAGGGGACCATGCATACCAGGATAAGGGGTTGAGGGGTAGCATGCATATCAGGATTGGGGGTGAGAGAACCATACATATCAGCATTGGGGGGTACATTATTGCATTATTATTAAATCTTCAAAAATAAACTGCATGCATATTCTATAATACCCGATGCGTTAGAATCGGGCCACCATCTAGTATTGGCTTATGATGTGTACATTCTTCGGCATGAAATTTTGTCTCCTCTTATTTGCTAAGGCAGCATTGCTATCATGTTCTGTTCAGTAATTTAGTAAAGTAGGTACCAAAATGTGAAATAAGTAAAAGTTATAACTAGAGTTGAGCGACTTTTGGTTTTTTAGGGTCGCGTTTCGTTTCGTGAAACCCGACTATTCCAAAAGTCGGGACGAGCAAGATCGTACGATTATAGGGAAAAGTCGGGGTCGTCCCGAAACACGAAACCCAATGTAAGTCAATGGGGAATAAAAGTCGGCAGTGAGAGGAGGACAGGAAACACACCAACAGTGCCCATTTGAATGCCAAAAGCATCAATTCTTCTTACTTAAGCTTGTCAACCTTAATTAACTTCATAATACAAGTTACGCACTGAAAAATGGGGGTTATTTGGCTACAGTTGTGGGGGGGGGAGGGCTGGCTCCAGGTTTTCATGTGCCCTGGGCGAAAGAGCGCCCCTTTAACACATACCACAACTCATCATGCTCCAATACGGCAGAGAAATAGCGGTATAGTACAATGAAAAATACTTCACTTTTTACATCTCATGACGAGGCCCATCTATTTCTCCATACAGAATCATTGGTCCCATATAATGTTTGAAACAGTATATGATGAGCTCCACATAATGCTACAGTATATGTTGGTCCCCATGGATGAAGCTCCACTGTCTTATGGGCCCAAATAATGCTCCAAACATAATGGGCCCCATTTCTAGTGCTCTAGTGTATAATGGGCCCTGTAAATGCTGCTCCAGTGTCTGATGTCCACCTTTGGAATGTTCCAGTGTATGGTGGGCCCCATCTATCATTCTCCAGAGTATAGTGCTCCCCAAAAATTGCTGTCCCAACATTGAAAACAATCAAATAAGTCTCCTCACTAGGGAATCCCTGTACTTGTCTGGACTCCTCGTCATCCCCATCTTCCATCTCACTGCACAGTATTTCAACTTTGCAAGTGCTGTGATCCTGAGCAAGAAGGAGGGGCCCACTTGTTGGCGACGGCACTGGCACAGGGCCCCTGATAGTACGGTGCGAGGGGAATGTAGTGGTCTGGGTCAATGTACCAGCAGATTCATCGAGCAGTGGCTGGGCATCAGTGCACTTGTGTCGCCCCCAGGAGTACGGTTGCCACAGTGGCATTACCTTCTTCCTAGGGAGTGTGATGTCATGCTTGGGAGCAACGAAGGATCTCTCTAGCAGGTTAACTGATTGGGCGGCGTTATTCCCACGAGTCATGACCCTACAAACAGCGTTCATGAAGGCAAAGTGTTTGTTTTACGTGGGCAGTATGGTTGCAAAGCTGAACCTTAAAGGAATGTTCAGAAGGGCACCACCAGGAGTGGAGCCTACGGTTAAATTCGACTCCACCTGGGAAACCTCAACTATACCAGCTACAGAACAGATGCACACATTGCAAGCTTAATTCCGTTAACGAACGAGACTCCGTCATGCCCCGCGGTCCGAGTCCGGCTTACTAGAGGGACACGTGAGGCTCTGGCACATGAGATTGGCCAATAACTGGTGTGTCATGCCCTTACATGTCCGTGGCTGCATGTGCGCTACACTGCAAAGGCCAGCGTTTGTCGCTTACAGGTGCAGATAACCCGCTGAACAACGTTAGTGATAGGGATCACTGATTACAATTATTACCCGCGAACAATGATTTCCCAGTAAGTGCAGGTCAACCGCAGTTCCGGAATTAGGCCTAACCATCATTCCTGAAAAAATGAAAAACTTACGTGTGCAAACCACAGGTGCTGTAGCTTGCTTAACAGCTCGGCAGCCATTCTCACTCCCAGTATGGATTACACATGATTGCACAAAGGTGAGAAAGGGTACCGTATCCCCAGATAACATGTATGGATAGCGTACACATTCAAAATATATGTCTATACATCAGGAGGCAGGCTCAGACGGTGTTAGGCCCAGTATGGATTGCACGTGAATGCACAAAGGTTAGAAAGGGTACCGTATCCCCAGATAACATGTATGGATAGCGTACACATTCAAAATATATGTCTATACATCAGGAGGCAGGCTCAGACGGTGTTAGGCCCAGTATGGATTGCACGTGATTGCACAAAGGTTAGAAAGGGTACCGTATCCCCAGATAACATGTATGGATAGCGTACACATTCAAAATATATGTCTATACATCAGGAGGCAGGCTCAGATGGTGTTAGGCCCAGTATGGATTGCACGTGATTGCACAAAGGTGAGAAAGGGTACCGTATCCCCAGATAACATGTATGGATAGCGGACACATTCAAAATATATGTCTATACATCAGGAGGCAGGCTCAAACGGTGTCAGGCACAGTATGGATTTGACGGCCCAGACTACACAGCGGAGGAGCAGGGAGAGGTAAAGATTGCAAATGCTGGGGCCCTGCCCAAGCAAGGGGGGCCCACTCGTGGGCGTCGGTACTGGCACTGGGCCCCTCATAGTACGGCGGTGTCTGACGGCGGGTGTGCACCACCACCGTCAGAGACACTTGATTGCACTATGAGGGACCCTGTGCCAGTGCCCGCGCCCAAGAGTCGGCCTACCCACCTGTCCAGGGCAACGGCACTCGCACAGTGTCGTGCGCTAGGTGGTAACACCGGCCATGGGGGGGAGGCAGCACAGTTAGGGAGTTTTAGAAAGTGGCATATGTTGATGTTGGACATTCAGCTGATGCAAAAGGTGAAATAGGTCAAGTCCCAGGAAGAGGTGGACCAAAGCAAGCCATTTTTCTGTCACCCTATGTGTCATCAGGGGAAGGTGGGACAAAATCCTTGGAAACCCATGCGTGGTTCATTTTAATGAAGGTTAGATCATCCACATTTTGGGTTGACAGACGAGTCCTTTTTTCTGTCAGGATTGATCCAGCTGCACTGAAGACTCTTTCCGATAGCACACTTGCAGCTGGGCAAGCGAGCTCCTGTAAGGCATATTGTGCCAATTCAGGCCAGGTGTCCAGTTCAGCGGCCCAATAGTCAAAGGGGAATGACCTGTGTGGGAGAACATCGATATGGGAGGAAAAGTAGTTTGTAACCATAGTTGACAACTGCTGTCTCCTGTCACTTTCCATCGATGCAGTATTACCAGTTGTGTGAGCGGTACTTGAAAAATCAGTCCACAACATTGTCATGAAACCCCTGTCTCCAACTCCACTTCTGCTGTGTGCACCACGAACACCTCTGCCAAGCTGACCCCGGCCCGTACGGCTCGTGTGAGAACCATCACCGCTGCTGGGTGCTGGGAATGCCTCAAGCAACCGATTTACCAGAGTTGCTTGTTTATTAGCCAATATTAGGTCAAGGTTCTCCTGTGGCATGATGTTTTGTAATTTGCCTTTATAGCGTGGATCCAGGATGCTGGCCAACCAGTAGTCGTCATCGTTCATCATTTTGGCAATGCGGGGGTCCCTTTTTAGGATCTGCAAGGCATAATCTGACATGTGGGCCAATGTTCCCGGTGTCAATGATGCACTGCGAGTGCTGGTTGGAGGAGCACTTTCTGGCAAATCCACATCCCTCCAGTCATGCACAAACCCTGTACCAGACCTTGCCACGCCAACATTTTCACTTGCCCCACGAGATGCATCCTCCTCCCCTAAGTAATCTTCCCCATCATCCTCCTCTTCCTCCTCTTCTTCCTCCACCTCGTCCAGGAGAGGTCCCTGAGCAGACAATGGCTGAATGTCATCAAGGATTCCCTCCTCCTCTTCCTCCTCATCAACATTGGCTGAAGAAGCCTGCTCCTTAAGGTGCGTCAAAGTTTGCATGAGCAGACGCATAAGTGGGATGCTCATGCTTAGGATGGCGTCGTCTGCGCTTACCAGCCGTGTGCATTCCTCAAAACACTGAAGGACTTTACAGAGGTCTTTCAGCTTCGACCACTGCACACCTGTCAACTCCATGTCTGCTCTCAAAGTGCCTGGCCGTGTATCCTCCCACAAATGCATTATGGCCTGCCTCTGCTCGCACAGCCGCTCCACCATATGCAGGGTGGAGTTCCACCTTGTTGCAATGTCGATAATGAGGTGGTGGTTGGGAAGGTGGAGCAACCGCTGCAGCTTCTGCATACAAACGGAGTGTACAGGCGACCGGCGGATGTGCGCGCACAGTCTTCGCATCTTCTGGAGCAGGGCTGTTAACTCCGGATAATTTTTGAGGAAGCACTGCACCACCAGGTTCAAGGTGAGAGCCAAGCAAGGTATGTGGCTGAGTTTTGAAAGGGCTATGGCTGCCACAAAATTACGGCCGTTATCACTAACTACCTTGCCTGCCTCAAGATGTACACTGCCCAGCCATGACTCAGTTTGTCGCTTCAAGTACACGGCCAGCACCTCGGCGGTGTGTCTGTCGCCCAAACACATCATCTGCAACATAGCCTGCTGACGCTTTCCACTAGCTGCTCGATAGGGGGACACCTCGTGTGCAAAAGTGGCAGCTGCAGATGGAGTGCTCGCACGACTGCGCTCTGTGGACGAGCTTTCGCTTCTGGAGGAGGAGGAGGGTCGAACGCCTACAACCAACTGTTTCCTATACCGTGGGCTAGGCAGCACTGTCCCACCACCACTGTCCCCTGTGGACCCTGCATCCACCACATTAACCCAGTGCGCAGTGATGGACACGTAACGGCCCTGGCCATGCCGACTGGACCATGCATCAGTTGTGAGGTGCACCTTTCCGCTCACTAACTGCTTGAGTGCATGGACAATGCGGTCTTTCACATGATGGTGGAGGGCTGGGATGGCTTTGCGAGAGAAGAAGTGGCGACTGGGTAGGTCATAGCATGGTACTGCATAGGCCATGAGTTCACGGAAAGCTGCGCTTTCCACCAACCGAAAGGGCATCATCTCAAATGAGATTAGTTTGGCAATGTGGGCGTTCAAACCCAGTGTACGCGGATGAGAGACTGAGTACTTTCTTGACCTACTCATAGTGTCTGGGAGGGTGAGCTGGACTTGAGAGCTGCATATGGTGGAAGTAGCGGTGGACAGGGCGGACTGAGAGAGGGTTGATGATGGTGATGGAGTTGGTGTTCTTTCTGATGGCCTAGAATCAGTCTTTCTTTGATATAACAGTGGGATTCCCTGACTGCTGTGGCCTTGCAACGACACCTCAACATTTGCTGCTGTGCTAACCGGTGGGCTTACAGTGGGGGAAGCAATGTAGCGTTGCTGACTACCTTCGTTGTGATCAGTTGCACATGTGGCACTTGAGGTTTGGTGTTGTGTCCACGCTTGCAAGTGCATGCTGGTTAAATGTCTAAGCATGCAACTGGTATTCAAATTTTTCAGATTTTTCCCTCGGCTAAAGGTCTTTGCGCACTTCTTACAGATAACCTTGGCCTGATAATGAGGATTTTGTTCAAAAAAGTGCCACACTGCACTCTTCCTACTTTGGCAGACATTTTGCGGCCTAGCACGCTGTGATCTTTTGACCCTCTGGACAAGCTGTCCAGCAACTCTTTTGATTTTTGGAACCTGTCTTTGGAGTGCTCCGGGCCTGCCAGATAACAGCTGTTGCGATGTCGATGTCTGCTGTGGATGCTCCTCATCTGAGCTATTGGAAGCAGCACCGTCTTCCCCCAATGGATGCCAATCTGGGTCAACAACTGGGTCATCCATCACCTCCTCTTCAATGTCATGTGCACCTTCCTCTGTGTCACCGTGTATGGTGGTATAGTGTGCGGGAAGGGGCACCTGAGTCTCATCAGGGTCAGAATCTGGCTCTGTACACTGCGAGGACAATGTAGTGCTCTGAGTGAATGTACCAGCAGAATCATCCATCAGCGGCTGTGCATCAGTGCACTCCATGTCAGATTCATCTTGGCCTGGGTAATTCACCATTTGACTTGATTATCCAGGCATGGTATGTGAAAACAGCTCCATGGAGTATTCAGTAGTATGGCCTGCGTCATCCTTCAATCTTGGTTGGGGTGAAGGACACAAGGAAAGGTGTGGTTCATGAACATGAGCCTCCAATGACGACTCAGTGCTTTTGCTTTTTAGAACTGAAGAAGAGGAGGCGATAGAGCTGGAGGCTGAGTCAGCAATGTAAGACAAAACTTTTTCCTGATGCTCTGGCTTTAAAAGCGGTTTGCCAACTCCTAGAAAACTAAGCCTTCGAAGCCTTATGGAGCCAGACGATGACGCAGGCTCAACACCTCCTGCATTCGGTCCTATTTTGCTCTTGCCACTACCATCAGATCCACCACCAACACCATCATTACCAGCTGCCAACCCCCGCCCAATTCCACGGCCTCTTCCACCAGCCTTCCTTATTTTTGGTAGAAATGTAGACAAAATCCAACAAACTATATAGTAATGTAAAACAAGGTACAAGGTGTCTATAGGACAGGGGAGATTTTGAATTTCTGCTCACACTAGTGGACACTGGACACTTTTGGATTGTGTGAGGCCCACTGAATATCTGAGCGCTATGTCACAGGCTCGATGGCACAGCTGTGACCAAAGTGACTAGAGGATAAGTGAGATTTTGAATTTCTGCACACACTAGTGGACACTGGACACTTTTGGATTGTGTGAGGCCCACTGAATATCTGAGCGCTATGTCACAGGCTCGATGGCACAGCTGTGACCAAAGTGACTAGAGGATAAGGGAGATTTTGAATTTCTACAGACACTTTTGGACACTGGACACTTTTGGATTGTGTGAGGCCCACTGAATATCTGAGCGCTATGTCACAGGCTCGATGGCACATCTGTGACCAAAGTGACTAGAGGATAAGTGAGATTTTGAATTTCTGCAGACACTTGTGGACACTGGATACTTTTGGATTGTGTGAGGCCCACTGAATATCTGAGCGCTATGTCACAGGCTTGATGGAACAGCTGTGACCAAAGTGACTAGAGGATAAGTGAGATTTTGAATTTCTGCAGACACTTGTGGACACTGGACACTTTTGGATTGTGTGAGGCCCACTGAATATCTGAGCGCTATGTCACAGGCTCGATGGCACAGCTGTGACCAAAGTGACTAGAGGATAAGTGAGATTTTGAATTTCTGCAGACACTTGTGGACACTGGACACTTTTGGATTGTGTGAGGCCCACTGAATATCTGAGTGCTATGTCACAGGCTCAATGGCACAGCTGTGACCAAAGTGACTAGAGGATAAGTGAGATTTTGAATTTCTGCTCACACTAGTGGACACTGGACACTTTTGGATTGTGTGAGGCCCACCGAATATCTGAGCGCTATGTCACAGGCTCGATGGCACAGCTGTGACCAAAGTGACTAGAGGATAAGTGAGATTTTGAATTTCTGCAGACACTTGTGGACACTGGACACTTTTGGATTGTGTGAGGCCCACTGAATATCTGAGCGCTATGTCACAGGCTCGATGGCACAGCTGTGACCAAAGTGACTAGAGGATAAGTGAGATTTTGAATTTCTGCTCACACTAGTGGACACTGGACACTTTTGGATTGTGTGAGGCCCACTGAATATCTGAGCGCTATGTCACAGGCTCGATGGCACAGCTGTGACCAAAGTGACTAGAGGATAAGTGAGATTTTGAATTTCTGCAGACACTTGTGGACACTGGACACTATTGGATTGTGTGAGGCCCACTGAATATCTGAGCGCTATGTCACAGGCTCGATGGCACAGCTGTGACCAAAGTGACTAGAGGATAAGTGAGATTTTGAATTTCTGCTCACACTAGTGGACACTGGACACTTTTGGATTGTGTGAGGCCCACTGAATATCTGAGCGCTATGTCACAGGCTCGATGGCACAGCTGTGACCAAAGTGACTAGAGGATAAGTGAGATTTTGAATTTCTGCAGACACTTGTGGACACTGGACACTTTTGGATTGTGTGAGGCCCACTGAATATCTGAGCGCTATGTCACAGGCTCGATGGCACAGCTGTGACCAAAGTGACTAGAGGATAAGTGAGATTTTGAACTTCTGCTCACACTAGTGGACACTGGACACTTTTGGATTGTGTGAGGCCCACTGAATATCTGAGCGCTATGTCACAGGCTCGATGGAACAGCTGTGACCAAAGTGACTAGAGGACAAGTGAGATTTTGAATTTCTGCAGACACTTGTGGACACTGGACACTTTTGGATTGTGTGAGGCCCACTGAATATCTGAGCGCTATGTCACAGGCTCGATGGCACAGCTGTGACCAAAGTGACTAGAAGATAAGTGAGATTTTGAATTTCTGCAGACACTTGTGGACACTGGACACTTTTGGATTGTGTGAGGCCCACTGAATATCTGAGCGCTATGTCACAGGCTCGATGGCACAGCTGTGACCAAAGTGACTAGAGGATAAGTGAGATTTTGAATTTCTGCTCACACTAGTGGACACTGGACACTTTTGGATTGTGTGAGGCCCACTGAATATCTGAGCGCTATGTCACAGGCTCGATGGCACAGCTGTGACCAAAGTGACTAGAGGATAAGTGAGATTTTGAATTTCTGCAGACACTTGTGGACACTGGACACTATTGGATTGTGTGAGGCCCACTGAATATCTGAGCGCTATGTCACAGGCTCGATGGCACAGCTGTGACGAAAGTGACTAGAGGATAAGTGAGATTTTGAATTTCTGCTCACACTAGTGGACACTGGACACTTTTGGATTGTGTGAGGCCCACTGAATATCTGAGCGCTATGTCACAGGCTCGATGGCACAGCTGTGACCAAAGTGACTAGAGGATAAGTGAGATTTTGAATTTCTGCAGACACTTGTGGACACTGGACACTTTTGGATTGTGTGAGGCCCACTGAATATCTGAGCGCTATGTCACAGGCTCGATGGCACAGCTGTGACCAAAGTGACTAGAGGATAAGTGAGATTTTGAATTTCTGCTCACACTAGTGGACACTGGACACTTTTGGATTGTGTGAGGCCCACTGAATATCTGAGCGCTATGTCACAGGCTCAATGGCACAGCTGTGACCAAAGTGACTAGAGGATAAGTGAGATTTTGAATTTCTGCAGACACTTGTGGACACTGGACACTTTTGGATTGTGTGAGGCCCACTGAATATCTGAGCGCTATGTCACAGGCTCGATGGCACAGCTGTGACCAAAGTGACTAGAGGATAAGTGAGATTTTGAACTTCTGCTCACACTAGTGGACACTGGACACTTTTGGATTGTGTGAGGCCCACTGAATATCTGAGCGCTATGTCACAGGCTCGATGGAACAGCTGTGACCAAAGTGACTAGAGGACAAGTGAGATTTTGAATTTCTGCAGACACTTGTGGACACTGGACACTTTTGGATTGTGTGAGGCCCACTGAATATCTGAGCGCTATGTCACAGGCTCGATGGCACAGCTGTGACCAAAGTGACTAGAAGATAAGTGAGATTTTGAATTTCTGCAGACACTTGTGGACACTGGACACTTTTGGATTGTGTGAGGCCCACTGAATATCTGAGCGATATGTCACAGGCTCGATGGCACAGCTGTGACCAAAGTGACTAGAGGATAAGTGAGATTTTGAATTTCTGCAGACACTTGTGGACACTGGACACTTTTGGATTGTGTGAGGCCCACTGAATATCTGAGCGCTATGTCACAGGCTCGATGGCACAACTGTGACCAAAGTGACGAGAGGATAATTGAGATTTTGAATTTCTGCAGACACTTGTGGACACTGGACACTTTTGGATTGTGTGAGGCCCAATGAATATCTGAGCGCTATGTCACAGGCTCGATGGCACAGCTGTGACCAAAGTGACTAGAGGATAAGTGAGATTTTGAATTTCTGCAGACACTTGTGGACACTGGACACTTTTGGATTGTGTGAGGCCCACTGAATATCTGAGCGCTATGTCACAGGCTCGATGGCACAGCTGTGACCAAAGTGACTAGAGGATAAGTGAGATTTTGAATTTCTGCTCACACTAGTGGACACTGGACACTTTTGGATTGTGTGAGGCCCACTGAATATCTGAGCGCTATGTCACAGGCTCGATGGCACAGCTGTGACCAAAGTGACTAGAGGATAAGTGAGATTTTGAATTTCTGCAGACACTTGTGGACACTGGACACTTTTGGATTGTGTGAGGCCCACTGAATATCTGAGCGCTATGTCACAGGCTCGATGGCACAGCTGTGACCAAAGTGACTAGAGGATAAGTGAGATTTTGAATTTCTGCTTACACTAGTGGACACTGGACACTTTTGGATTGTGTGAGGCCCACTGAATATCTGAGCGCTATGTCACAGGCTCGATGGCACAGCTGTGACCAAAGTGACTAGAGGATAAGTGAGATTTTGAATTTCTGCTCACACTAGTGGACACTGGACACTTTTGGATTGTGTGAGGCCCACTGAATATCTGAGCGCTATGTCACAGGCTCGATGGCACAGCTGTGACCAAAGTGACTAGAGGATAAGTGAGATTTTGAATTTCTGCAGACACTTGTGGACACTGGACACTTTTGGTTTGTTTGAGGCCCACTGAATATCTGAGCGCTATGTCACAGGCTCGATGGCACAGCTGTGACCAAAGTGACTAGAGGATAAGTGAGATTTTGAATTTCTGCTCACACTAGTGGACACTGGACACTTTTGGATTGTGTGAGGCCCACTGAATATCTGAGCGCTATGTCACAGGCTCGATGGCACAGCTGTGACCAAAGTGACTAGAGGATAAGTGAGATTTTGAATTTCTGCAGACACTTGTGGACACTGGACACTTTTGGATTGTGTGAGGCCCACTGAATATCTGAGCGCTATGTCACAGGCTCGATGGCACAGCTGTGTCCAAAGTGACTAGAGGATAAGTGAGATTTTGAATTTCTGCTCACACTAGTGGACACTGGACACTTTTGGATTGTGTGAGGCCCACTGAATATCTGAGCGCTATGTCACAGGCTCGATGGTACAGCTGTGACCAAAGTGACTAGAGGATAAGTGAGATTTTGAATTTCTGCAGACACTTGTGGACACTGGACACTTTTGGATTGTGTGAGGCCCACTGAATATCTGAGCGCTATGTCACAGGCTCGATGGCACAGCTGTGACCAAAGTGACTAGAGGATAAGTGAGATTTTGAATTTCTGCAGACACTTGTGGACACTGGACACTTTTGGACTGTGTGAGGCCCACTGAATATCTGAGCGATATGTCACAGGCTCGATTTCACAGCTGTGACCAAAGTGACTAGAGGATAAGTGAGATTTTGAATTTCTGCTCACACTAGTGGACATTGGCACTTTTGGATTGTGTGAGGCCCACTGAATATCTGAGCGCTATGTCACAGGCTCGATGGCACAGCTGTGACCAAATTGACTAGAGGATATGTGAGATTTTGAATTTCTGCAGACACTTGTGGACACTGGACACTTTTGGATTGTGTGAGGCCCACTGAATATCTGAGCGCTATGTCACAGGCTCGATGGCACAGCTGTGACCAAAGTGACTAGAGGATAAGTGAGATTTTGAATTTCTGCAGACACTGGACACTTTTGGATTGTGTGAGGCCCACGAAATATCTGAGCGCTATGTCACAGGCTCGATGGCACAGCTGTGACCAAAGTGACTAGAGGATAAGGGAGATTTTGAATTTCTGCAGACACTTGTGGACACTGGACACTTTTGGATTGTGTGAGGCCCACTGAATATCACAGCGCTATGTCACAGGCAGAAATTGGCTAGTGTATCACAAACTACAAGGTGTATGTAGAATTGGGCAGAGTAGGAATCTCCCTAGAGTGCAGGTCTGTAAGAACGGAACATGTGCACGACTTATTCTCACAGAGTGACACAGATAGCTTCACTGTGGCTGTGATAACAGCCGTTACACGGTACTGTGTGAGGAGCGTACACCGCTGTATGGTGTGAAAAAATGCACGCTCAGTACCTCAGCAGGACAAAAAAAAAAATTGGGATTGCTTTTAAAAAAGCAGTTTGCAGCTCAGTACCTTAGCAGGACAAACAAAAAAAAATTGGGATTGCTTTTAAAAAAGCAGTTTGCAGAGCAGTGGGTAAACAGCAATGCAGCTGTCAGGAAGCCTTAGAAGGCAGCCCAACAACCAACACCACTGATACACCACAATATAGCCTCCCCTTGCACTGCACACACAGTGACTGGTGTGTTGTACAGGCACAATCGCTAGCAGCAGAAGCAGTTTTTTTTTCTTCTTCCCTGCCTAACACTCTCCCTACAGAATCAGCAGCAACCTCTCCCTATGCTAAGATCGGCAGAAGTAAGATGGCGGTCGGCGTGCACGCCCTTTTATACCCCCTGTGACGCCCACCAAAGCAAGCCAATCACTTGCATGCCCTTCTGAAAGATGGTGGTGACCCGTGCCTATGTCATCACGTTGCCCACAGTGTCCGTGGATCCTGATTGGCTGAAAAAGAGCGCAAAACAAACTTTTGAAACGCGACTTTGGTGCGTAAGTCGCCGACCTCGTGGCCGACCTCATCCTAGGGCTTTGCCAAAAGTCGGCGACTTTTGAAATTTTTCGACCCGTTTCGCTCAACTCTAGTTATAACAGTATAGTACTGTATAATTCATCACAAAAGAATGCTATAGTTATTTCTTAGTGTTACTATAATGGGCATAGTTTCACCTCCTTCTCAAAGTCAATACCTAAATGTAGCAAGAAAACTAATAACAAAACACATTCACAGCTCAAGATTTATGTCTCTTCTGTAAAACAGGCTTCAGTACACCTTGGATGTTTTTTTTTTGTTAGAAACATAAACATGCAAAGATTGTGTCAGCTGGGCTCTTTGATTTTCTTCCACTGTGTCTTGCAACCATAACAAACAAATGTTCCTATTCAAAGAAAATTCTGTATGCATAAATCCAATCTAATTATAAATTAACAAAAGATGCTGCATTGTTTTAGCTGTACCCACCAATTACCAGAGGTCTTCTGTTGTCTTAGGATAATAGAAATTATTCAAAGCATATTCATTTATCATAAAGTATAATTAGATGCTAATTACATTTCACTAATTACTTCTGAGTAGGTACCCATGGATGATTCATGTTTAATAATTTTTCAGACATCCTCTCAGTGACACAATGTTTTAAACTCTTTGTACTGTATATCATTGTCATTGTCAATGCATAATTGTCATGAAGCTGGGCCATTGTATACCATCAATACTTTATGAATTTGGCAGCCACAACTCCCCCTAAAATAGAAATAATGTTTCATGTTCTTATAAAGTAAAAATAGTGCAGAAGCAGAAGTCATTGCAATACTATTGAAGGGAAAACAGAATTGACCATGCAAGCAAATTAAGAAATATAAACAGTGTGGCTTACATAACATTATATAATTTTGAAGGCTGATGCAAATTGATTCAATAACAATACATATTTAGAATAAATTAATTGATAAAATTGTATACATGAATGAATGAATAAATTCAGCATTTAATGTAAATGCTATAAGAACACCAAGTTCCCACAATGAGTATTTGGTGAGTTCTTAGGCTATGTGCCCACGTTAGCATTTTTAAACGCTCAGGAAACTGATCCCCTTCACAGAAAATGCACGTCTTTTTTCTGCGCGTTTCTTGCATGTTTTTTGCACAAAAGACGCACGTTTTTGATGCATTTTTTGATGCACGTTTTCTGGGAACATTGGGGAAGACTAAAAACGCTCAGCAGTGCAGAAATTAATGAGCATGCTGCGTTTTTAGCCGCTAAGCGATTCCTGAGCGGTTAAAAACGCATGCATTGGCACAAAAAGCCAAAAACGCATGCAAATTAATTTGAAGCTTCTTTTAAGCGTTTCTGCAGCATCTGAACTGGCAAAAACGCTGTGGAAACTCTTAAAAAATTACAACGTGGGCACACAGCCTAAATATTGCAGGATTTCATTACCAATTAGGTAAATTAGGTTACATGTGTTTTTGTTTTAATTGCATTTTTAAGTTCGTCATTTACAAGCATTTTTACTGCGTTTTTGACTCTGGGCTTTTTTTCTTCTCTTTTTGGTATGTCATGTTTTTAACAAAGCTGTTTAGTTTTTGATACTTCCTGGTAGTTGACTTTGAGAAAACTTTATTGATACAGTCATGTCCAAACTACATGCATTTTTAGTACGTTTCCCAAACTAAAACACTTGTGCATACATTACTAGCAGATTTTCTGCATTTGTTGCAATTTTATGGGGAAAATAAAGCTCAATGTACTTGCAAGAAAAATTGACATGTTGATTTCAAACACACTCTGTAGGTCAGTTTACACTGCATAAAAAATGTTTAGTAGGTAGATATGCTCTAAATTTTTTATTTTAACCCCTTAAAAAACTGATATGCCTTTTAACAGTGGCAGTTAAGGGTACTAATTCTTCAGCATCACTTTTTAACAACACTGAGAAATAAGTGTATAGCGCCCCCCCAGCACTTAAAATTCTCTGGGGTCTCAGCTACCAGGAGTAGCTGAGACCCTGGAGAACATGATTTGGGTTGGTTTTTACAAATCCAGTGTCACAGAATAACGGTGACTGCAAAATTTTTTTAAAAAGTCTGATTTCCTGTTTAATTTCTCTCTCCTTTGATATGATGTAGAACATCAGAGGAGAGAGAAATGGGGTCCCCCAGTACCTCCAGTGTCCCTGGACACTCCTACAGCCCACAGTGATGCCCCCTGGCCGGTAGCGTCTTCGTACTAGAAGAACATGGCTGGCACATGCACAGTGCACCTGCGGAGATCTGCCGCTGGCACCCCTGCAAAAATAGGACATTTTTCCTATTGGTACATTTTGATCACTGAGATAGACGCTATCACAGTGATCAAAATAAAAAATAGTAAATCAACCCCCATTTATCCCCCCTTTACTTAGGTAAAATTAAATTTTTTTAAAAAAAAATTATTTATTTCCATTTTTCCATTGCTGTTAGGGTTGGGGCAATCGTTAGGGTTGGGGTTAGAGCTAGGGTTAGAGTTTGGGTAGGGTTAGGGTTGGGGCTAGAGATAGGGTTATGGTTGGGCTAGGGTTAGGCTAGGTTTAGGCTTGGGGCTAGGGTTAATGTTGGGGCTAAGGTTAGGGTTAGAGTTGGGGCTAGATTTAGGGTTGGCGTTGGGGCTAGAGATAGGGTTGGGGTTGGGGCTAGAGATAGGGTTGGGGTTGGGGCTAGAGATAGGGTTATGGTTGGGCTAGGATTAGGATTGGGCTAAGTTTAAAGTTGGGGCTAGAGTTAGTGTTGGGGCTAGCGTTAGGTTTATAGTTGGGGCTAGATTTAGGGTTGGGGCTAGGGTTGGGGTTATGGTTGTGTTTGAGATAGGGTTGAAGTGTTGGGGCTAGGGTGATGTTGAGGTTAGTGTTGTGGTTAGGGTTATGCGTGTGGTTATGGTTAGGATTACAGTTAGGGTTCGGAATAGGGTTAGGGTTGTGGTTACTGTTATGGTTAGGGTTGGGATTAGGGTTAGGGGTGTGTTGGGGTTAGGTTTGTGGATATGGTTATGTTAGGGTTGGGATTAGGGTTAAAGGTGTGTTGGAGTTAGGGTTGGAGTTAGAATTTTGAGGGTCTCCAAACGTGACATGGCACCCGCTATTGACTCCAGCCAACTTTGCCCTCAAAAAGACAAACAATGCTCCCTCCCTTCTGAGTCCTGCCATGCACCCAAACAGTTGATTTCCCCCACATACTGGGTATCGGCGTACTCAGGAGAAATAGCACAAAAAATGTGTGGTCCATTTTCTCCTGGTACTCTTGTGTAAATAAAAAAGTTTCAAGTTTATAAAGTCATGATGCATATAAAGAGATCCCAAAGTACTTATCTGACAAGCTGCCACCCCCTGGCTCATCAGGAGGTAATCTGTGTTCTGTACCACTCCTGTTATGATATCTAGAAGATGAGAAATATTTGAATACCAGCATTGGTCAAAGAACCTGAAAACAAGACAGAATTAACCAGTAACTTGTGTCAGAAACATCAAAATGGAACATTGAAATGGAACGAGATTACAGTCCAAGAAATAAGTTAACCAAAAACTAAATCTAGTTCCCTGTTAAGACCTGTGTCGAGAAATGGGATCCTATGGATATCCCAGCTGAATACAAACTGTAGTTCCGGTCTGATATCATTAATTTGTGACACAAAGGAAGAAAGAGTGTCTGCAGCCCAGTCCCATAGACAAAAAATATCGTCTATGTAATGGAGCCAGCATTTGGAGTGCATCTGGAACAAGTTGTTGTTGTGTATATGTATGTTTTCAAAGGCGTCCATATTAGGGATAAGCAAGAAGTGAAGTATTCGGAATCTCTATACTCGTACTGAGTATACCATAATACTCGGGTATTTTGTACGAGTAGCAAGTCCAATGATAGTCAATGGAAAATGCGAGTAATTGTCTGCTGGACCCTACAAAGTGGTCTGGGGCTGAGGAAAAGGCTAAAAAATGTGTAAATGTTAAAAAAAATGTATGCTGTAAACAAATGTATATAACAGGGGGCACCTGGTCAGCGGCTGCATGAGTGGTTTTACACCACTGCTTCACTAGAATGTACAAATACTATTTGAAGTCCTGTGGTTTTTTGCCATAAGAGCGGGACTCGTATGCCACTTAGGCAGTGCCAGTGATATATCAGAAGTGCCGTAAGAGCGAGTTATGATGGAGGAAATCTTCTGACAGCTAAGTGTGTAAGTGGTGTAAGGACAGCAATCTGCCCTAGGGGCTGTGTTATAGTTAACGCAAGAAGAAGCCACCCATCATCATCTTCATCACAAGGGATTCACAATTATAAAGCTTGGACTACTGTCCTTGTTGTGCCACTGGCCAATGTGTAGGCATAGACATAGTGTCTTCAAAACATTAGCCCTAGGGACTGTATCAAGGTTGATGAAGGAAGCAAGACAGGTCTGAAGAGCCAAACAATTATGATGTAGCTAGGACTACTAGCATAGAGGTTGCAGTGCCCAGTGTCCAGGCATAGCCATAGTGTCTCCCCAAAATAGCTCAAGGGGCTGTATCATAGTTGATGAAGGCAGCAAGACAGGTCTGAAGGGCCAAACAATTATGATGAAGCTAGGACTACAAACATAGAGGTTGCAGTGTCCAGTCATAGCCATAGTGTCTCCAAAAATTAGCCCAAGGGGCTGTATCATAGTTGATGATGGAAGAAAGACAGGTCTGAAAGGTCAAACAATTATGATGAAGCTAGGACTACTAGCATAGAGGTGACAGTGCCCAGTGTCCAGGCATAGCCATAGTGTCTCCAAAAATTAGCCCAAGGGACAGTATCATAGTTGATGATGGAAGCAAGACAGGTCTGAAAGGTCAAACAATTATGATGAAGCTAGGACTACTAGCATAGAGGTGCCAGTGCCCAGTGTCCAGGCATAGCCATAGTGTTTCCAAAAATTAGCCCAAGGGGCATGATACCATGGTTGATGAAGGAAGAAGGGTCTCACTCTCATCACAAGTGCCTCCAATGGGAAATATTAATTAACATAACATTGTTTTTAGCTTATTGACCACGAGGTACATGTGTCAGAAGCAGGTTTTGAAAACATGTGTAAGAAGAGAAAAAGGGGCTTGTATGGGAAGGTATGGACGTGATCACCAATTTTAAAAGAAATAAAGTTTTGGGTATCTTTAGGTTGTGATACTGTCAACTTGAGGGCTTAAATGCTGTTGCGAAATCCTGTCCTTGTTAAATTTTATCAGTCCGCCTGGTCTGGTTGTCTGTGACAATGGGCGTAACCTGATGGCGGCTTTAAAGCTTGGTAAGCTGGTACACATGCCATGCATGACTCACGTGCTGAACCTAGTGGTGCAGAATTTTTTAAAAACATACCTTGACTTGTCGTACCTATTTGAGAAGGTGTGCCGTATTTGCGCCCATTTCCACCACTCCTCAACCGCTGTTGCTGGTCTTGCAGAGCTTCAGAAACAATTTAATTTTCCAAACCACAGACTCATTTGCGACCTGCCAACACGGGGGAACTCAACATATAATATGTTGACAATAGTGTTGAGTAGAGTTGAGCGAAACAGGTCGAAAAATTTCAAAAGTCGCCGACTTTTGGCAAAGTCGGGTTTCATGAAACGAATCCCGACCCTAGGATGAGGTCGGCCACGAGGTCGGCGACTTAAGCGCCAAAGTCGCCTTTCAAAAGTTTGTTTTGCGCTCTTTTTCAGTCAATCAGGATCCACGGACACTGTGGGCAACGTGATGACATAGGCAGGGGTCACCACCATCTTTCAGAAGGGCATGCAAGTGATTGGCTTGCTTTGGTGGGCGTCACAGGGGGTATAAAAGGGCGTGCACGCCGACCGCCATGTTACTCATGCTGATCTCAGAATAGGGAGAGCTGCTGCTGCTGCTGCTGATTCTGTAGGGAGAGCGTTAGGCAGGGAAGAAGACACCAAAAACTGCTTCTGCTGCTAGAGGTTTTGCCTGTACAACACACCAGTCACTGTATGCAGTGCAAGTGGAGGCTATATTTTGCTGGATCAGTTGGTTGTTAGGCTGCCTTCCTGACGGCTGCATTGCTGTTTACCCACTGCTCTGCAAACTGCTTTTTTAAAAGCAATCCCAATTTTTTTTTGTCCTGGTGAGGTACTGAGCGTGCATTTTTTCACACCGTACAGCGGTGCACACTCCTCACAGCACCGTGTATCGGCTGTTATCACAGCCACAGTGAAGCTATCTGTGTGTCACTCTGTAAGAATAAGTTGAGGACATGTTCCGTTCTTACAGACCTGCACCTTCTAGTTTTATCTAGTTTTCAAACAGTTAAATATATTTTCTGTTTGATCACATTCAAAACTATAGAGAGACAGCATCTGTCAGTCCGTATACTTAAAAAAACACGGAGCTTGACAATTTTACGTACACCGGACAGCCGTGTACGTGCACGCTCCTCTCTCAGTACCGTATAACGGCTGTTATCACGGCCACAGTGAAGCTATCTGTGTGTCGCTCTGTAAGGATAAGTCGAGGACATGTTCCGTTCTTACAGACCTGCACCTTCTAGTTTTGTCTAGTTTTCAAACAGTTAAATATATTTGCTGTTTGATCACATTCAAAACTACACAGAGACAGCGTGTGTCAGTCCGTATACTTAAAAAACACGGAGCTTGACAATTTTACGTACACCGGACAGCCGTGTACATGCACACTCCTCTCTCAGTACCGTGTAACGGCTGTTATCACGGCCACAGTGAAGCTATCTGTGTGTCGCTCTGTAAGGATAAGTCGAGGACTTGTTCCGTTCTTACAGACCTACACTCTAGGGAGATTCCTATTCTGCCCAATTCTATATACACCTTGTAGTTTGTCATACACTAGCCAATTTCTGCCTGTGACATAGCGCTGTGATATTCAGTGGGCCTTACACAATCCAAAAGTGTCCAGTGTCCACAAGTGTGTGCAGAAATTCAAAATATCAGTTAACCTCTAGTGACATTTTTCACACCTGCGACATCGAGCCTGTGACATAGCGCTGTGATATTCAGTGGGCCTCACACAATCCAAAAGTGTCCAGTGTCCACAAGTGTGTGCAGAAATTCAAAATCTCCATTATCCTCTAGTGACATTTTTCACACCTGCGACATCGAGCCTGTGACATAGCGCTGTGATATTCAGTGGGCCTCACACAATCCAAAAGTGTCCAGTGTCCACAAGTGTGTGCAGAAATTCAAAATCTCCGTTATCCTCTAGTGACATTTTTCACACCTGCGACATCGAGACTGTGACATAGCGCTGTGATATTCAGTGGGCCTCACACAATTCAAAAGTGTCCAGTGTCCACAAGTGTGTGAAGAAATTCAAAATCTCTCCTGTCCTATAGACACTTTGTACCTTGTTTTACATTACTATATAGTTTGTTGGATTTTGTCTACATTTCTACCAAAAATGAGGAAGGCTGGTGGAAGAGGCCGTGGAATTGGGCGGGGGTTGGCAGCTGGTAATGATGGTGTTGGTGGTGGATCTGATGGTAGTGGCAAAGCAAAATAGGACCGAATGCAGGACGTGTTGAGCCTGCGTCATCGTCTGGCTCCACAAGGCCTCGAAGGCTTAGTTTTCTAGAAGTTGGCAAACCGCTTTTAAAGCCAGAGCTTCAGGAACAAGTTTTGTCCTACATTGCTGACTCAGCCTCCAGCTCTATCGCCTCCTCTTCTGAAGTTGTAAAAAATAAAAGCACTGAGTCGTCATTGGAGGCTCATGTTCATGAACCACACCTTTCCTTGTGTCCTTCACCCCAACCAAGATTGAAGGATGACTCAGGCCATACTACTGATTACTCCATGGAGCTGTTTTCACATACCATGCCTGGATTATCAAGTGAAATGGTGAATTACCCAGGCCAAGATGAATCTGACATGGAGTGCACTGATGCACAGCCACTGATAGATGATTCTGCTGGTACATTCACTCAGAGCACTACATTGTCTTTGCAGTGTACAGAGCCAGATTCTGACCCTGATGAGACTCAGGTGCCCTTTCCCGCATACTATACCACCATACACGGTGACACAGAGGAAGGTGCACATGACATTGAAGAGGAGGTGATGGATGACCCAGTTGTTGACCCAGATTGGCATCCATTGGGGGAAGAGGGTGCTGCTTCCAATATCTCAGATGAGGAGGAGGAGCATCAACAGCAGACATCGACATCGCAACAGCTGTTATCTGGCAGGCCCGGAGCACTCCAAAGACAGGTTCCAAAAATCAAAAGAGTTGCTGGACAGCTTGTCCAGAGGGTCAAAAGATCACAGCGTGCTAGGCCGCAAAATGTCTGCCGAAGTAGGAAGAGTGCAGTGTGGCACTTTTTTGAACAAAATCCTCATGATCAGGCCAAGGTTATCTGTAAGAAGTGCGCAAAGACCTTTAGCCGAGGGAAAAATCTGAAAAATTTGAATACCAGTTGCATGCTTAGACATTTAACCAGCATGCACTTGCAAGCGTGGACACAACACCAAACCTCAAGTACCACATGTGCAATTGATCACAAAGAAGGTAGTCAGCAATGCTACATTATTTCCCCCACTGTAAGCCCACCGGTTAGCACAGCAGCAAATGTTGAGGTGTCGTTGCAAGGCCACAGCAGTCAGGGAATCCCACTGTTATATCAACGAAAGACTGAATCTAGGCCATCAGAAAGAACACCAACTCCATCACCATCATCAACGCTCTCTCAGTCCGCCCTGTTCACCGCTACTTCCACCATATGCAGCTCTCAAGTCCAGCTCACCCTCCCAGACACTATGAGTAGGTCAAGAAAGTACTCAGTCTCTCATCCACGTACACTGGGTTTGACCTCCCGCATTGCCAAACTAATCTCGTTAGAGATGATGCCCTATCGGTTGGTGGAAAGCGCAGCTTTCCGCGAACTCATGGCCTATGCAGTACCACGCTATGACCTACCCAGTCGCCACTTCTCTCGCAAAGCTATCCCAGCCCTCCACCATCAAGTGAAAGACCGCATTGTCCATGCACTCAAGCAGTTAGTGAGTGGAAAGGTGCACCTCACAACTGATGCATGGTCCAGTCGGCATGGCCAGGGCCGTTACGTGTCCATTACTGCGCACTGGGTTAATGTGGTGGATGCAGGGTCCACAGGGGACAGCGGTGGTGGGACAGTGCTGCCTAGCCCACGGTATAGGAAACAGTTGGCTGTAGGCGTTCGACCCTCCTCCTCCTCCTCCAGAAGCGAAAGCTCGTCCACAGAGCGCAGTCGTACGAGCACTCCATCTGCAGCTGCCACTGTTGCACACGAGGTGTCCCCCTATCGAGCAGCTAGTGGAAAGCGTCAGCAGGCTGTGTTGCAGATGAGGTGTTAGGGCGACAGACACACTGCCGAGGTGCTGGCCGAGTACTTTCAGCGACAAACTGAGTCATGGCTGGGCAGTGTACATCTTGAGGCAGGCAAGGTAGTTAGTGATAACGGCCGTAATTTTGTGGAAGCCATAGCCCTTTCAAAACTCAGCTACATACCTTGCTTGGCTCACACCTTGAACCTGGTGGTGCAGTGCTTCCTCAATAATTATCCTTAGTTAACAGCCCTGCTCCAGAAGGTGCGAAGACTGTGCGTGCACATCCGCCGGTCGCTTGTACACTCCATTCGTATGCAGAAGCTGCAGCGATTGCTCCACCTTCCCAACCAGCACCTCATTATCGACATTGCAACAAGGTGGAACTCCACCCTGCACATGGTTGAGCGGCTGTGCGAGCAGAGGCGGGCCATAATGCATTTGTGGGAGGATACACGGCCAGGCACTTTGAGAGCAGACATGGAGTTGACAGGTGTGCAGTGGTCGAAGCTGAAAGACCTCTGTAAAGTCCTTCAGTGTTATGAGGAATTCACACGGCTGGTAAGCGCAGACGATGCCATCCTAAGCATGAGCATCCCACTTATGCGTCTGCTCATGCAAACTTTGAAGCACCTTAAGGAGCAGGCGTCTGCAGCCAATGTTGACGAGGAGGAAGAGGTGGAGGGAATCCTTGATGACATTCAGCCATTGTCTGCTCAGGGACCTCTCCTGGACGAGGTGGAGGAAGAAGAGGAGGAGGAGGATGATGATGGGGATGATTACTTAGGGGAGGAGGATGCATCTCGTGGGGCAAGTGAAAATGTTGGCGTGGCAAGGTCTGGTACAGGGTTTGTGTGTGACTGGAGGGATGTGGATTTGCCAGTAAGTGCTCCTCCACCCAGCACTAGCAGTGCATCATTGACACCGGGAACATTGGCCCACATGTCAGATTATGCCTTGCAGATCCTAAAAAGGGACCCACGCATTGCCAAAATGATGAACGATGATGACTACTGGTTGGCCACCATCCTGGATCCACGCTATAAAGGCAAATTACAAAACATCATGCCACAGGAGAACCTTGACCTAATATTGGCTACTAAACAAGCAACTCTGGTTAACCGGTTGGTTGAGGCATTCCCAGCACAGAGCAGCGGTGATGGTTCTCACACGAGCCGTACGGGCCCGGGGCAGCTTGGCAGAGGTGTTCGTGGTGCACACAGCAGAAGTGGCGTTGGAGACAGGGGTTTCATGACAATGTTGTGGACTGATTTTTCATGGACCGCTCACACAACTGTTAATACAGCATCGATGGAAAGTGACAGGAGACAGCAGTTGTCAACTATGGTTAACAACTACTTTTCCTCCCATATCGATGTTCTCCCACACAGGTCATTCCCCTTTGACTATTGGGCCGCTAAACTGGACACCTGGCCTGAATTGGCACAATATGTCTTACAGGAGCTCGCTTGCCCAGCTGCAAGTGTGCTATCGGAAAGAGTCTTCAGTGCAGCCGGATCAATCCTGACAGAAAAAAGGACCCGTCTGTCAACCCAAAATGTGGATGATCTAACCTTCATTAAAATGAACCATGCATGGGTTTCCAAGGATTTTGTCCCACCTTCCCTTGATGACACATAGGTTGCCAGAAAATGGCTTGCTTTGGTCCTCCTCCTATTCCCCGAACTTGACCTATTTCGCCTTTTGCAGCAGCTGAATGACCCACATCTACATATGCCAATTTGTAAACCTCCCTAAGTGGGCGGCCCCCCCCCATGGCCGGGGTCACCACCAAGCGCTCAAAACCGTGCGAGTGCCGTTGCCCTGGACAGGTGGGTAGGCCGACTCTTGGGCGCGGGCACTGGCATAGGGTCCCTCATAGTGCAATCAAGTGTCTCTGACAGTGGTGGTGCACACCCGCCGTCAGACACACCACCGTACTATGAGGGGCCCAGTGCCAGTACCGACGCCCACGAGTGTGCCCCACTTGCTTGGGCAGGGCCCCAGCATTTGCAATGTTTACCTCTCCCTGCTCCTCCGCTGTTTAGTCTGTGCTGTCAAATCCTTCACTGGGACTGCCACTACAAATTGATTGAACTGAAAGATGATGGTTAAGATGTAGCTATGCCCTGTCCTGCTGCCCGGGCTCTAGCTCCAGATGATCAGTGGCTTCCATTTCTTATGGACATCGACTCACAATTACATGCAGTGGTGGTTTATCATCAGCTTTCACAGTTTTCCTACTCACAAACGTGTGACATTCCAGCGCACATTTCAAAATGTGCCCTCTCATGCCAATCAAATAGAATCGCCTGTGGCTTCTGTCTTTTGCACTCCAAAGTTACGTGACAGATCATGACAGCCAGTGAGCACCATGTTTACATCGCTCCCTGTGATAAAAATTGGATTGAGATGAGTAACAGTGATGGAATCAACGGAAGTGCGATACAGCAAGACTTTATTCACAAAAAAATGTTTTCACTGTCTCAGCACACAAATTAATTGAGGTTCAGCATCGTGAATTGTGACGGAAGTTTTTCCTGTGAATAATAATTCCTAGATTTCTGCAATCAATAGCCTTTATGTCACTAATTGTATGCATCTCTTTTCCTATTGCTGAGAGGCTGGACTGTATTACTGAGACAGAAATATATATGAAGATTTAAAAATAACACCAAAAGTATATAGTTGTGTACGCCTCAAATGCATTTCCTTTTTTCCACTTTTTAGATTGCTGTGTAATCCATACTGAGAACACGGAGATTTTACATGTTTAAACTATGCTATATATACCTGCTATCCAGTGATAAAGTACCCTTTCTCAACTTTGTACAATCTGGTCAAATCCATAGTGGGCCTGAGAACATCTGAGTCTGCCTCCTGATCTATAGACATATATTTTTAATGTGTAAACTAGGCTACATATATACGTGTTATCCGGTGAAACTGTACCCTTTATCAACTTTCTACAATGTTGTTGAATCCATACTGGGCCTGAGAACGGCTGCCGAGCTGTTAAGCAAGCTACAGCACCTGTGGTTTGGACACGTAATTTTTTCAGGAATGACGGTTAGGCCTAACTCCGGAATTGCGGTTGACCTGAACTTACTGGGAAATCATCGTTCGTGGGGAATAATCTGAATCCCAGATCCCCATCACTAACGGAGTTCAGCAGGTTATCTGCACCTGTAAGAGACAAAAGCTGGTCCTTTCAGTGTAGCGTGCATGCAGCCCCAGACATGTACTGGAATGCTAGACCTGTTATTGCTCGATCTCACGTGCCACAGCCTTGCGTATCCCTCTAGTAAGCTTGACGCGTACCGCGGGGCCATGCCGGAGTCTCGGTTGTTAACGGAATAAAGCTGAGAAATCGCTAGCACAACTAAAAACGGACATACCACACCACACACAGAATCGACAAAGCTTGCAATCTGTCTATCTTTTCTGTAGCTTGTATGGTAGTGGTTTCCCGGGTGCAGTCCAATTAAGCCACAGGCTCCACTCCTGGTGGTGCCCTTTTGGACATTCCTTTAAGGTTCAGCTTTGCAATCATACTGCCCCCGGAAACCAAAAACTTTGCCTTCAGGGACGCTGTTTGGAGGTTCACAATCGGCTTATGGGTCGCCCTCCCAGGGCTGTGGGGTACTCGGTACCGGGCCGGTGTCAGTGGGATGTGTCACAGCAGCGGTGACCCGAACGGTGGCCCTGGGCGCCCATGTAAATGGCGCGGTATAATGGTAAAGAGTTTATATAGATAGTTTGACGCCACCTGTGGTGTTCGGCAACATAGATGTTAGGCCGACGCTGCATGCAGATCCTCTGGGACTGATGGTGTTGTGCAGCAAAGATGGTGAAGCTCCCCACAGGTGGAGCTGGAGTCCCAGGGAAGTGTAGATGTAGTGATGGGGGAAAGGCACAGGCGGTGTAGGTGCTGGTACCCAGATGTAGCGGTGCTGGAATAACTGTAGGACACCAGAGCGTGCAGTTCCAAAGCTTCACTCACAGTCTGCAGGTTACACAGATGCCTGCCTCCGTGCTGGGTCCTCCGGGTCAGGACCTCTGCCAACCTCCGGGACCAGAATGGAAAGCTCCCTTCCAACACTCCACCAACATGTACCTTCCTGAACATCTCCTTTCTAGCGCTTGTGGGGGAAGCACTCACAGGACCGTGGTTCACTGAAACGCCTCCTGTCTAACAGATGTTCCTCAGACTTTACTTGTATGGCAGACAGCTGTAGCCTTTTCCTTCTGCCTCGCACACGTCGATGCTGGGACCTCCAAGCCTTATTTGGGTACAGAGCATTTAATGTGGGAAATGTGTTGTGTGTTGGTTTCACTGCTAGAGAGATCCTTCGTTGCTCCCAAGCTTGACAACACACTCCCTAGGAGGAAGGCAAAGCCACAGTGGCGACCGTACTCTTGGGGACGCCACAAGTGCACTGAGGCCCAGCTACTGCTGGATGATGCTGCTGGTACATTGACCCAGTCCACAACATTCCCCTCGCACTCTACACAGCCAGAATCTGACCCAGAGGAAACTCAGGTTCCCCTTCCCGCATGCTATACCACCTTACACGGTGACAAAGAGGAAGGTGCAGATGAAAGTGCAGGTTCCTTGAGCAGGTGGGGGGGCATACTCATGGGCGATGGCACAGGGCACCGCATAGTACGCAAAAGTGTCTCTGCCGGTGGGAGGGCCTAAACAGCCAAGTGCAGAGAGATGGAAAATGGGGACGACAAGGAGTTCAGAGTAGTGCAGGGATTCCCTAGCAAGGAGACTTATGTAATTGTTTTCAATGTTGGGACAGCAATTTTTGGGGAGCACTATACTCTGGTGAATGATATATGGGGCCCACCATACACTGGAGCATTCCAAAGGTGGACATCAGACACTGGAGCAGCATTTACAGGGCCCATTATACACTAGAGCAGTAGAAATGGGGCCCATTATATATGGAGCATTATTTGGGCCCATAAGACAGTGGAGCTTCATCCATTGGGACCAACATATACTGTAGCATTAATAATCTTTAATAATAATCTTTATTTTTATATAGCGCTAACATATTCCGCAGCGCTTTACAGTTTGCACACATTTTCATCACTGTCCCCGATGGGGCTCACAATCTAAATTCCCTATCAGTATGTCTTTAGAATGTGGGAGGAAACCGGAGTGCCCGGAGGAAACCCACGCAAACACGGGGAGAACATACAAACTCCTTGCAGATGTTGTCCTTGGTGGGATTTGAACCCAGGACTCCAGCCACCGTGATGTGGAGCTCATCATATACGGTTTGAAACATTATATGGGAATAATGATTCTGTATGGAGAAATATATGGGCCTCATTACTCTGTATAGCGCACTAAGCGCTGGCCATAATACTGTATGGAGTTATATACTGTCTGTTTTTGGAGGTATTGGAGAATTTAAAATGGATATCAGTCATGAGATGTAAGAAGTGAAGTATTTTTCATTGTACTATACTGCTATTTCTCTGCCGTATCGGAGAATCATGAGTTGTGGTATGTGTTAAAGGGGCGCTCTTTGGCCCTGGGCCCACGAAAACCTGGAGCCAGCCCTCCCCCCCACAACTGTAGCCAAATAACCCCCATTTTTCAGTGCATAACTAGTATTATGAAGTTAATTAAGGTTGACAAGCTTCAGTAACAAGAATTTATGCTTTTGGCATTCAAATGGGCACTGTTGGTGTGTTTCCTGTCCTCCTCTCACTGCCGACTTTAATTCTCCATTGACTTACATTGGGTTTCGTGTTTCGGGACGACCCCGACTTTTCCCTATAGTCGGCCGATTTTGGTTTCATGAAACGAAACTCGACCCTAAAAAAACAAAAGTCGCTCAACACTAGTGTTGAGCGATACCTTCCGATATCGGGAAATATCGGATTGGATTGGATCTGACCGATACCCCCAAAATATCGTGTATCGCCTATTCCGATACTGGAAACTCATGCAAGTCAATGGGGCACAAATATCGGAATGAAAATAAACCCTTTCTTTGCTTGCACATCCAGTTCGGGAGGGGGGAAGAGTGTGGGCGGTGCGTGGGCAGAGACTGTGCGTGTGTGTACTGGTGGGGTCTGTACAGGCCTCTCGGGGGTCTGTGCGGGCCAGACGGGGGTTTATATGGGCCTGCCGGTGGTCTGTGCAGGCTGCCAGGGGTTTGTGTGGGCCTGCCGGGGGTCTGTGCGGGCCTGCCAGGGGTCTGTGCGGGCCTGCCGGGGGACTGTGCGGGCATGCCGGGGGTCTGTGCGGGCCTGCCGGGGGTCTGTGCGGGCTGCTGGGGGTCTGTGCGGGCCTGCCGGAGGTTGTGTGTGTGCAGGCATCGTCCGATGGGACAACAAGTCCAATTGGGCCATGCCTGCTACAATGACAGTGATTGACACATTAGCCAATGATGGGACAGTAGTAGTCCCATCATCCGGCTAATGCGTTGAATGTAAAAAAAAACATACATACTACATGCATACTACATATATAAAACATTCATACAACATACATACATACTACATAATACATACATACTACATATATACTACATTCATACAACATACATACATACTACATATATACTACATACATACATACTACATACATACTACATTCATACAACATACATACTACATACTTCATATATACTACATTCATACAACATACATACAAACTACATATATACTACATTCATACAACATACATACATACTACATACATACTTCATATATACTACATTCATACAACATGCATACATACTACATAATACACACACACTACATATATACTACATTCATACAACATACATACATAGTACATACTACATACACACTACATACATACAACATAAATAAAACATGCTACATACATACAACAAACATACTACATACTACATACAATACATTCATACATACATATAGACATACAGTACATATAACATAGTACATACTCACCATCACTTGTCACTTTGATCCCCGAAGCCAGTGTCATCTGTAAAAAATATTAAAATAACAAACAACCAATATACTCCCTGATCAGCAGAAATCCACGAGTGTCCCACGACGATCTCCCATGGAGAACAGAAGTATCAGCTGATGCGACCGCTCTCTAGGGGCACCAGGAATACAATGATGGGAGGTAGGTATCCTTCTGCACTGTATTCCTCCGCCACTGTAAAAAAATAGTCCCTAGTCTCACTTTTGGCATTGCTGTGTGAGAAAGTTCCCACGCAGCTTTTGCCATAAAGTGAGACCAGTGAACTATAGTAAACTCTCAGTGATGCACTGCAGGAGATCGTCGTGGGACACTCGTGGATTTCTGCGGATCAGGGAGTATATTGGTTGTTTGTTATTTTAATATTTTTTACAGTGAGATGACACTGGCTTCGGGGATCAAGGTGACAAGTGATGGTGAGTATGTACTCTATGTTATATATACTGTATGTCTATATGTATGTATTGTATGAATGTATGAATGTATGTTGTATGAAAGTAGTATATATGTAGTATGCATGTATTATGTAGTATGTATGTATGTTGTATGAATGTAGTATATATGTAGTATGTATGTATGTTGTATGAAAGTAGTATATATGTAGTATGTATGTTGTATGAATGTAGTATATATGTAGTATGTAGAATGTTGTATGTATGTAGTATATTTTTTTCTTTTTTTTTTTTTACATTCAACACATTAGCCAGAAGATGGGACTACTACTTACCCATCATTGGCTAATGTGTCAATCACTGTCATTGTAGCAGGCATTGCCCGATGGGACTTGTAGTCCCATCGGACGATGCCTGCCCACACACAGACCCCCGGCAGGCCTGCACAGACCCCCGGCAAGCCCGTACAGATCCCCGACAGGCCCGCACAGACCGCGCATCATGATGACATCATTTCAGCAGCCAATCACAGCCATGCCATTAGTTAACATGGCTAACACAACTGGCTCATTGCATTATGGGAACTTCCAATTCCGGTATTCGGTATTGTAAAATTATCGGAATTCCGATACCGCGAATATCGGCCGATACCCGATATTTGCGGTATCGGAATGCTCAACACTAGTTGACAATGGTAAGTGAGCAGCAGAGGGTACTTTCTGAATACCAGCTTAAACATGCCTGTCACACTGAGACTCAGCCAAGACACATAACAACTGTTGAGTGGGTGTGGATCGCTGATATTTGTGAGGTTCTTGAAAACTTTGAGTACTGCACCAAGCTTGTGAACGGTGATCAGGCTATTATCAGCGTAACCATGACTATGCAATGTCTGCTGAAAAAATCGCTGCAGAATCAAAAAATGGAATCTTTGCGTGCCCAGCAGATGGGTATGGAGCAAGATTTCACAAAGGGTGATCCTACCCAGCCCAGCCAATATCATCAGGTAACATTGGGGGATGAAGATGATGATGAAAATGAGGAGGGAGAGGACTTCTTTTTCAGTGGTACCGAGGGGACACCTCATGCTACAGAGGGGAATCCCAACCCCAGCTTCATGTCTGTCCAGCATGGGTGGGCTGAAGAGGAGGAGAGTCAGTGTGAGGAGAGGATGGGTATTTTTCCTCCTTCAGGGGTCTCAGAACATTTGCCTCTTTGCAGCTTGGCACACATGTCACACTTCATATCTGACTGTCTGTGCCAAGACCCTCGCATAATCCGCATTTTCAATAGCAACCTATACTGGTTGGTCACCTTTCTAGACCCATGGTACAAGGACAAATTTCCTTCGCTACTGTTGCAGTCACCAAGGGGTTTCACAATGGAATCCTTCAAGAAGGCCGTTATTGATCATTTGATGGCAACACAACCCTCAGACACCACTGCTAGCAGAGATACCAGGTCTGTGCAACAGCATGCATTAATGGGGAGAGATATACGCCAAGCAGGTCCAAAAGAGGTGGTGGTAAAATGTCCACAAACTGGGCCATCTTCAATAAACCGGCTCATCACCAAGGACAAGCTGGAACAGTAGCAATGTCAAGGAGGGAGAAGTTGCACAAGATGGTCAACGACTATCTATGTTCTTCCTGACGCTTCTGTACCATTTAATTACTGGGTATCCAATTTGCATAGTTGGCCCGACCTCTCCTTCTATGCCTTGGAGGTGCTGGCCTGCCCTGCTGCTAGTGTTATGTCAGAGCGTGTTTTCAGTGCCGCTGGGGCAATCATCACAGATAGACGCACACGGTTGACTACAGAGAATGCAGACAGGTTGGAGTTGCAGTGGGGAGAGCCACTGATCGGTCTGTTTTATTCCTTGCCACAGCTCTGCTGCAGTGTGTGGTGTTTCACCTAAGCAGATCAGCTTCAGCAGAGAGCTTTGCCACTTTGCCGATGCGCTGCTGCACAGCTCCCAACTTGGGAGTGATGTGGAGGGTAATTCAGCATAGGATGACGAGGCGGAGGAGGAGGAAGAGGGGAGATTGGACGTATATGATGAGGCGGAAACCCTGATTGAGGTTGGGCCCGCTATTTGTGGTGTGGGCCCATATCTGAGTTTGTTATGCTGCCATACCTATCATCCTCGCTTTATCAAAATTTTGGGTGACAGGCAATACTGATTGGTGTCACTTCTAGACCAATGCCACAAGTAGAACTTTACTTCTCTTATTCCAGAGGCAGACGGGTGTACTAAAATGTTGGAGGAACAAAGTGTTAGGTGTCGAGTTCCCGCTGCTGCACAGGGGGAATTTCAAGCCATTGTCCTCTGCCTGAGAGGTTTTCAGGTGACAACAAGTCTTGTAGGGGATACATGAACCAGTTTGCGATACACCTGGAGCTACTGGCTGCACGTTTCCCCTCAAAACGGGTTAAAGTAGGGTTTATTATTTCCCTGCTGTCGGATAGGGCGTTGGAGTGGGCTACGCTGCTGTGGGAGTGCGACGACCATGTGGTGCTGAGTACTCTGCGGTTTTTGAGCACTCAGAAACAGGTCTTTTTGGGACCTCGAGTCACCCATGATACGATGCTCCAACTGTTTTCATTGACATAGGGCTTGTCCATGGTCAGCCATTTTGCCATTCACTTCTGGACTTTAGCTTCTGAGCTGGAGTGGCTGGATAAAGTCCTCATCCCAGTATTCTGGAGGGGGCTGGCTGACCATGTGAAGGATACTTTGGCCACTAGGGAGATTCCCACCACACTGGAAGAGCTAACAGCGGTATCAACTCGCATCGACCTACTGTCATGATGCATGCTGGATCAGGACTGATAAAAAGCACAGGTAACCTTTTTTTTTCCTAAGCTGTGCTTAAGGTGTTTTTGCCCCCCGGTGGTGGTGAGCATCATTGCACTCTAGTTTCTTTAGTTAAGTGCACATGTTTATAATGCAGGTGTGATTGCTGGCTCTGCTATAAAAGAGTCACAGGTGTTGTAATCAGTGCTGGTAATAGTGTTCATTTCAACCATCCTTGGTGCAGGAAGGATCTAGAGAGAGGTCCTGTCAGCTCAGTCAGAGCCCTGGTGTGAAATGAGTCATAGGGGATTTTCTTAGCTCGGACAGAGCTTGGTGGCAGCGATTCAGGAGGAGAGCTGCATGCTGGTGGTGAACTCTGTTGCCAGCAGCAAATGCAACAGAGTAAAGCTAAGTTTTGCTTCCCCGTTTGTGTTTTCTCCTTAGTGTGTATTAGTGCAGCGGTGGGGCCAGTGCCTGCACCACCCAGCTCCCTAGCAAGGGATAGGTGTAGGGTGTGCTAGGGCGACAGGTTCGTGATTTTTGGGAAAAAAGTGCATCTTATAAAGTCGGAAAAATACAGTATGTTTCCGAGTTTTGTATATTTCAATTAGATACGGTATGTATTTTCAATATTATAGTTATCTATGGAATGCTAAAAAATATATCAAATTCATTGTGTCTAAATACAACTACATAGCTATGTCAGAAAAGGATGCATGCAAATCTAAACACCATGTATTGTAGCAAATAAGGAAAGAAACACAAAGCTTTAAATAGAGACGACAGTACAGTATTTCCCACATGTTTTAGGCAGGTGTTAAAAAAAATGCTGAAAAGTAAGAATGCTTTAAAAAAATACACATGCTAATATTTATTTTTTTTATCAGTTAACAAAATGCAAACTGAATGAACAAAATATAAATCTAAAACACATTAATATTTGGGGTGACCTACCTTTGCCTTCAAAATGGCATCACAAGAATGTTTTGACTTTGACATATATTTTTCTGTCAAGATACTGTTTTTTTACTGTTTTGGATTAACCCCTTTACTCCCAAGGGTGGTTTGCATGTTAATGCCCAGGCCAATTTTTACAATTCTGACCACTGTCCCTTTATGAGGTAATAACTCTGGAATGCTTCTATAGTTCCTGGTGATTCTGACAATTTTTTCTCGTGACATATTGTACTTCATGGTAGTGGTAAAATTTAATTCACATAACTTGCGTTATTTGTGAAAAAAACGGAAATATGGCAAAAATTTAGAAAAATTCGCAATTTTCCAACTTTGAATTTTTATGCTCTTAAATCACAGAGATATGGCACACACACAACTTAATAAATAACATTTCCCACATGTTTACTTTACATCAGCACAATTTGGGAACCAAAATCTTTTTTTGTTAGGAAGTTATAAGGGTTAAAATTTGACCAGCGATTTCTCATTTTTACAACACCATTTTATTTTTAGGGACCACATCACATTTGAAGTCACTTTGAGGGGTCTATATGATAGAAAATACTCAACAATGACACCATTCTAAAAACTGCACCCCTCAAGGTACTCAAAACCAGATTCAAGAAGTTTATTAACCCTTCAGGTGCTTCACAGGAATTTTTTGAATGTTTAAAAAAAAAATGAACATTTAACTTTTTTCACAAAAAAATTACTTCAGGTTCAATTTTTTTATTTTACCAAGGGTAACATGAGAAATCGAACTGCAAATGTTATTGTGCAATTTGTCCTGAGTATGCTGATACCTGATATGTAGGGGGGAACCACTGTTTGGGCGCATGGCAGAGCTCGGAAGGGAAGGAGCGCCGTTTGACTTTTTCACTGCAAAATTGGCTGGAATTCAGATCGGACGCCATGTCAAGTTTGGAGAGCTCCTGATGTGCCTAAACAGTAGAAACCCCCCAAAAGTGACCCCATTTTGAAACTAGACCCACAAGGAACTTACGAAGATATGTGGTGAGCACTTTGAACCCACAAGGGCTTCACAGAAGTTTATAATGTACAGCCGTACAATTAAAAAATCATATTTTTACCACAAAAATGATCTTTTCACCCCCAATTTTTATTTTCCTAAGAGTAACAGGACCCCAAAAGTTATTGTGCAATTTGTCGTGAGTAGGCTGATACCTCATATGTGGGGGTAAACCACTATTTGGGTGCATGACAGAGCTTGGAAGGGAAGCAGCGCCATTTGACTTTTTTGGCTGGATTTGAGATTGGACACCATGTTGCATTTGGAAAGCCCCTGATGTGCCAAAACAGTGGAAACCCCCCAATTCTAACTCCAACCCTAACCCCAACACACCCCTAACCCTAACCCTAGCCCTAACCCTATCCCTAACCCTAACCCTAGCCCTAATGGGAAAATGGAAATAAATACATTTTTTTTATTTTATTATTTTTCCCTAACTAAGGGGGTGATAACGGGGGGTTTGATTTACTATTTATAGCAGGTTTTTATGCTTGGCAGTTGTCACATGCTAAAAGACGCTTTTTATTGTAAAAATAGTTTATGCATCACTACATTTTGAGAGCTATAATTTTTCCATATTTTGACCCACCGAGTCATGTGAGGTCTTATTTTTTGCGGAACAGGTTGATATTTTTATTGGTACCATTTTCGGGCACGTGACATTTCTTGAACATTTTTTATTCCGATTTTTGGGATGCAGAATGAACAAAAACCAGAGTTTCATGAATTTCTTTTGAGGGGTGCGTTTACACCGTTCCACGGGTGGTAAAATTGATAATGCGGTTTCATTCTTCGGGTCAGTATGGTTACAACGATACCTGATTTATGTCTTTTTTTATGTTTTGGTGCTTTTATGCAATGAAAACAATTTTATATAAAAAAATAATTATTTTTGCATTGCTTTATTCTGCGAGCTATAACTTTTTTATTTTTTTGCTGATGATGCTGTGTCATTGCTCATTTTTTGCAGGACAAGATGATATTTTCAGCGGTATCATGGTTATTTATATCTGTCTTTTTGATCGCGCGTTATTGCACTTTTTGTTCAGCGGTATGATGATAATGCATTGTTTTTTGCTTCGTTTTTTATTTTTATTTTTTAAGTGGTTCAATAAAGGGGTTAACTAGTGGGACAGTTTTATAGGGCGAATCGTTATGGACGTGATGATACCAAATATGTGTACTTTTATTGTTTTTTTTATTTTAAAAAAATGAATTTATTAGGGAATATTTTTTTTTAAATTTATTTAGAGATTTTTTTCTAAATTATTTTTACACTTTTTTTTAACTTTATTACACTGTCCCAGGGGGGGACATCACTGTCATGTGACAGATAGCTGATCTGTCACATCACAGATCGCTGTGACAGATCATCGATCTGACACAGGCACTGCACAGGCTTCCTCATGACTGCGCTCTGCAGGCAGTGAGGAAGCCAGCTCCCTGCAGGCCCCGAAGGTCCCCTCCGCCATATTGGATCCGGGGACCTGCAGGGAAGGCAGTCCCCAGAGCAGTGCAGCACATCGCGCTGCTCCAGGGGTCTCAGGGAAGCACAGAGGGAACCCCCTGCCTGCGCGCTTCTCTCCTATGCCGCCAATACACTGCGATCATGTTTGATCGCAGTGTGCCGGGGGTTGATGTATCAGGGGTGGTCCGTGACTGCCCCTGACACATAGTGCCAGGTGTCAGCTGTGATAATCAGCTGACACCCGGCTGTGATCAGCGGTGCTCCCCCCCGTGAGCGCCGCTGATCGCGCTAGACGTACTATTCCGTCCTTCGAACTTAGGTCCCAGGTCACATGGATGGAATAGTACATCTAATGTAGGAAAGGGGTTAAAAAGTATTCTAGTAGAAATAAATTATCAACAGAAGTTTTCAACATTTTAGATTGATGATGGTCAGAGGATTTTAACCTCCTTCAATCATCAAAACAGGGCACTTTTATTAATGAGAAAATGCACCAGCACTGTGACATCCCTTCAGATATTTATAAACAACTAGATGAAGGCCCGATGCTATTGCATTGGGAGGGCGGTAATGTCACGATGGGGGCAGGCTTTGCAGCAATGAGAATCTCTCCCCCCATGTGCTCCCCACCTATCCACTCTCTCTTTCCCCATGTGCTGAATTCTCCCTTCTGTGCTCTCTTCTTTGACCTGTCTACCGCATGTGCTATCCCCCTTGTCTGCTGTCTCTCTCCTTCCTGTGCTTTTTTCTCCCCTCATGTGCTGCCCTGTTTGAGCTGTCTCCCCCTGTGCTCTGTCTCTCTCACCCCTGTGTCTGACCGTGTACAGAGCATACCACAGCTCCTGGGCAGGGGAGGAAGCAAAAGACAATACTGAGATTACAGCAGGAGATCACAGAGGATAAATTTTGTAAGGTAAAATATTGTTTAAAAACAGTCAGTGAAATATTTTACCACACAAAATGAAGCCTCTGTGATCCTCTGCTGTAATGTCAGTGTTGTCTTTTGCTTCACCCCTGTCCAGGAGATGTGGTATGCTCCGTACACGGTAAGACACAGACAATTTTTAAAATAAACTTTCGTTTGTGAGAAAACCCTTTTAATGTGACTGGCTTCCTGTGCCTGTAGACACGTCACGCATCTGCTACACACAGGCACAGTGTGATGGTGTTCCGCTGGTGATACCACTCAAGAGGCTGCGTGAGTGTTAGGCATTGAGTTCCCACCACTGCACAGGGGGAATCTCAAGCCATGTCCTCTGCGGTCTCCCATTCTTCTGTAGCCGCAGAAATTCCTGCTCAGCAGAGATGTCAGTCTCAGCGTCTTGCCCAGGCTAATGCTAGGAATCTGGTTGCTCTTACAGGCTCAGCTATTGTACCATGCATGAGTCACCTTCAAGCAGATGCTCCTGGGACTAAGTCCTGCTTTTCTCCTACTGAGCATGTCCGCGGGACGACCTCTCATTGGAGGTCGGAGGTCACATGTTCACATGCTCAGGTCCCGTTGCTGCTCTGATTGTACCACCAGGAAGGTACCGGAAGACTGCAACTATAAAAGGTTTGCATGGCCACCCGGCCATGCGCTAATATAGAAAAAGATTTGACCATGTGGAGTGAGTGTTGTATGCATGTATGAATGTCTCTGGTGAATGACTCATTATGAAATCACTACCCTTGGTATGCTTGTGTTGAGCAGCCTAGCCTGTTAAGTACCCAGGCTTAGGTGTAGGTAGAGGCAGAGTCAGAGACTGGCATCAGTGTCCACCGGTGGCTCTACACGCCACAGTGCACATGCTTCACACTCCACCATAGTCAGCATCTATAGTGGCATCTGCAGGTGCGATTCCGCATGCTCAGAAGGTCTAGAGGGACTCTGACCCCATGTCCTTGGGGCAGAGTTCTGTGACCGCATTCTGTGCTCTCCCTTGTCGAGCTCTGTGAGTTTAAACAGACTCTGGCATTTATATTCCACGGTATTCCAGCTCTGTGACGTAACAGAGTCCACTCCTGTACACACCGGGTGACGATTAACCTGTGTGTGGTCTTTTATACCACCATATAGCATCCGCCATTACCAAGCAGCAGTTTACCACCTCTGAACGGTGGACCCCGGGCTGCGAACACACCCTATTATCATCTTTATTATTTGGTGTGTTCCGCCAGCCCTAACAGTGAGTCTGAGTGTGTGAGTCTGAGTGTGTGAGTCTGAGTGTGTGAGTCTGAGTGTGTGAGTCTGAGTGTGTGAGTCTGAGTGTGTGAGTCTGAGTGTGTGAGTGAGTGTGTGATTGTGTGTGAGTGTGTGAGTGTGTGTGTGGTGCGTACAATGTATAGAGTGTGTGTGGTGCGACAGTGTTCCACTAGTGGTACCTCACAATAGGTTGGTTCCAGCAGCAGTTTCCATAATGAGACACCCATCTTTTGGGTGTCCCAATATGGTGGTCGGTGAACTTCTTCCGCTTGGAATTCTGGGATAGAACAGGAAATGAAAATATTACAAGGCATTTTTTTTTCAAGAGAAGCATTCCCAGATCCTTTAATCATTCCTTGTAGGACATACTCTGCAGGCCGCTCACCATCCTGGTAGCTCTTCTCTGAACTTGCTCAAGTTTTTCAATGTTTTTTTTTTTTTCAAATATGGTGCCCAGAACTGGACACCACATTTTTTCTATAGAACATGCTCAAGAAAGTCTGGATTTTTATTGGCTCTATCCAGCCACTGAGAAGTAGAGTTGTTTTAACCTATAGTCTGGTCCAGTCTGGCAAAATGTACATGTGTGCTGTCAAGCTGGAGTAATCAGTTTCCTTACTTGGCTAATTGGACAGCACCATACTCTACTAGACTCCCATCTTACTGCTATGATCTGCTAGATATAGAAAAAAAGACTTTGTCAGCACAGAATGGCTGTTGAAACCATGCACACATGCTTGGTATATCATGGCCAAGCATTTAAGTTTGCATGCCCACCTGCTTGTTTCCCCTCCAGTCTCCACCCCATCTCCTTTTATTTATTTTTTTCTGTTCTAACAGAGTCCTTTTAATTGTTGTTTTGGTTTGCTTTTGCATCTCAACTCCTGTATAGTCTATTTGTTTCTTGTTTTGACATCAGCACATTTATTATTTTATTATTATTATACATTTTTATAGCACCATTTATTCCATGGCGCTTTACATGTGAAAAGGGGAAAATATAGACAAGTGCAATAAACATGAGCAATACAAGACACACGCAAGTACAGAAGGAGAGGGGACCCTTCCCGCATGGGCTCACAGTCTACAGGGGATGGACGAGGATACACTAGGAAAGGGTAGAGCTGGTCGTGCGGCGGTTCGGTAGACTGAGGATCACTACAGGTTGTAGGCTTGTCGGAAGAGCTGGGTCTTCAGGTTCTTTTTGAAGGTTTCCATGGTAGGCAAGAGTCTGATGTGTTGGGGTAGAGAGTTCCAGAGTATGGGGGAAGCACGGGAGAAGTCTTGTATGCGGTTGTGGGAAGAAGCGATAAGAGGGGAGTAGAGAAGGAGATCTTGAGAGGATCGAAGGTTGAGTTTGGGTAAGTACCGGGAGACCATGTCACAGATGTATGGAGGAGACAGGTTGTGGATGGCTTTGTATGTCATAGTTAGGGTTTTGAACTGGAGCCTCTGGATGATAGGAAGCCAATGAAGGGCTTGGAAGAGAGGAGAGGCTGGGGAATAATGGGGAGACAGGTGGATTAGTCGGGCAGCAGAGTGCAGGAATGATTGGAGTGGTGCCAGAGTGCTAGAGGGGAGACCAGAGAGTAGGAAGTTTCAGTAGTCTAGGCGGGAGATGATAAGGGCGAGCACTAGTGTTTTTGTGGTTTCATGATCAAGGAATGCACGGATCCGGGAAATATTTTTGAGTTTGAGACGGCAGGAGGAGGCAAGGGTTTGGATATGTGGCTTGAAAGAGAGGGCAGAGTCAAGGATCACCCCGAGGCACCGAGCATGCAGGACTGGGGAAAGTGAACGGCCATTCAAATTGATGGATAGGTCTGGTGGCGGGACAGAGTGAGATGGGGGAAAGATTATTAATTCTGTTTTGTCCATGTTCAGTTTTAGAAAGCGAGCAGAGAAGTAAGCTGAAATAGCAGACAGACCTTGTGGGATTTAGGTAAGTAAGGAGGTGTGGTCAGGTCCAGATAGGTAGATCTATGTGTCATCGACATAGAGATGATACTGCAACCCATAGGATTCTATGAGTTGTCCCTTGCCGAAGGTGTAATATGATAAGATTGTGATACGCATAGTATATACATGTGTTAAAATTGTAGCCAGGAAACCAGGCTACATAATAGAAATGATGTAAAATAACCTTATAGGACACATATATATATGCAGGACTGTAAAGGGTAACTGTCAAAATTGAATAGCAACAACAAAAAATGAACGACCAACAGCCAAAAAAACCCTAAAAGATAATAATATTTTATTGGTATACATCATAAAATGAACACAGGTTCACATGTAAAGGGGGGTCAAAAGGCATAAAAATGGCGAAAAAAGCCATGCATGTTGTCTACACCATACAGGAATCATATTTCAAAGAATCAAAATAGCCATAAGATAATTGGTTCTTCAAAAAGCAGTTAACATTAGTCATATGGCCATCAAATAACGGCCAATAGCATATGGTAACAATAATCACATAAAAATCACACAATCACTACAGTTGGTCTGTCAGTCACCTAGAGGCAATAAAGCATATATTCAGCACCAGTGTGCATAAACATCCATATGGACCGACCTGACCCACTGCAGATAAATGAATAGAGAACCAAAGTAGTGGCATGTATAAAGTATAACAGCGTTACCTGAATGGATGGGAGACAGACACGCAGGCTAACCCCGACGCGCGTTTCGGAGCAGGGCAGCTCCTTCCTCAGGGGGCGTTATTGAAGCGCAACTGTGATAAGTTTATATAGCGCTAGCCAGGAAAGTTATTGGACGCGCAATCTGTCCATCATGCACAGGGCCGCGCCTCCCCAGAAGAAACCGGAAACACGCGGGCCCCACGTGATCCGGCGCATCTGAGAGAGGAAACAGCCACTGGGCCGATTGGACAGTGCACAGGGCGCATGACAGGAAAGATACTGTCAACCATATTGGAGGAGGCAATAGCAGACCGAATAGGGAGATCCCTATTCATCCAGATGGCCTAAATGAGAATATATCCTATGCCCCATTTTTGTAGTCCCCGTTCACTGGACATTGGCATTTATATGGCTTTATTTTAATTATGTTATTGTTTCTAATTTTATTATTTTTTCTTTCAGTTGTTCCGCATGACAATATGAATTTTTGTGAAGTGTGCTAGTGACGTCTTCTGGATCAAGCTTCCAGTTCCCTATATATGAAGATATTTGAAATGCTTTTTGTATATACTGTTCATAAAGAAGTGGTTCATCCTATATACTACTATATATTATAATATTATATACTACTATATTATTCTCTCTTTATATGGATATATTTATATCATACCTGGTTAGCTATATTGAACAATTGCCGTATATTCGGATATTTTCTAATGTTGTATAATTCTTGCACTTCTATAAATACATATGCTATTCCATTTTCAATACGGACACTGGTTTCTGCTTTGTCTTTCTTTGCTGTCCACGGTGTATCTATCTATCTATGGATGCTTTGATATCAATATATTAATATATCCTATATTCTCCAGTTTCCTAATTTTGTTTATTTAGTATGATCGCTCTATGATATTTAGGTTATGGAGCATGTTTAATTTGTTTTTATTTTTATTGCCTCCTTTAATATGGTTGGTAGTACTCTCCCTATTCGGTCTGCTATTGCCTCCTCCAATATGGTTGACAGTATCTTTCCTGTCATGCACCCTGTGCACTGTCCAATCGGTCCAGTGGCTGTTTCCTCTCTCAGATGCGCCGGATCACGTGGGGCCCGCGTGTTTCCGGTTTCTTCTGGGGAGGCGCGGCCCTGTGCATGATGGACAGATTGGGCGTCCAATAACTTTCCTGGCTAGCGCTACATAAACTTATCACAGTTGCGCTTCAATAACGCCCCCTGAGGAAGGAGCTGCCCTGCTCCGAAACGCGCGTCGGGGTTAGCCTGCGTGTCTGTCTCCCATCCATTCAGGTAACGCTGTTATACTTTATACATGCCACTACTTTGGTTCTCTATTCATAGAATCATAGAATCATAGAATCGTAGAGTTGGAAGGGACCTCCTGGGCCATCTGGTCCAACCCCCTGCTCAAAGCAGGATTCGCTAAATCATCCCAGTCAGATGTCTGTCCAGCCTCTGTTTGAAGACTTCCATTGAAGGAGAACTCACCACTTCTCGTGGCAGCCTGTTCCACTCATTGATCACTCTAACTGTCAAAAAGTTTTTTCTAATATCTAATCTGTGTCTCCTCCCATTCAGTTTCATCCCATTGCTTCTAGTCTTTCCTTGTGCAAATGAGAATAAAGTTGATCCTTCTACAATGTGACAGCCCTTTAGATATTTGTAGACAGCTATTAAGTCTCCTCTCAGTCTTCTCTTTTGCAAACTAAACATTCCCAAATCCTGCAACCTTTCCTCATAAGACAGGGTTTGCAGACCGGTCACCATTCTGGTCGCTCTTTTCTGAACTTGCTCCAGTTTGTTGATGTCTTTTTTAAAATGTGGTGCCCAAAACTGGACACAATATTCCAGATGAGGTCTGACCAAAGAGGAGTAGAGGGCAATAATGACTTCACGTGATCTAGACTGTATGCTTCTGTTAATACATCCTAGAATTGCATTTGCCTTTTTTGCTGCTGCATCACACTGTTGACTCATATTCAGTCTGTGATCTATTAGTATACCCAAGTCTTTTTCACATGTGCTGTCACTTAGCCCTATTCCTCCCATTCTATATATGTTTTTTCCATTTTTATTGCCCAGATGTAGTACTTTGCATTTCTCCCTGTTAAAAACCATTCTGTTAGTTGCTGCCCACTTCTCCAGTTTATTTAAATCTTTTTGAATCCTCTCTCTCTCTTCTCTAGTATTAGCTATCCCTCCTAGCTTTGTGTCATTTATCTGCAGTGGGTCAGGTCGGTCCATATGGATGTTTATGCACACTGGTGCTGTATATATGCTTTATTGCCTCTAGGTGACTGACAGACCAACTGTAGTGATTGTGTGTTTTTTATGTGATTATTGTTACCATATGCTATTGGCCGTTATTTGATGGCCATATGACTAATGTTAACTGCTTTTTGAAGAACCAATTATCTTATGGCTATTTTGATTCTTTGAAATATGATTCCTGTATGGTGTAGACAACATGCATGGCTTTTTTCGCCATTTTTATGCCTTTTGACCCCCCTTTACATGTGAACCTGTGTTCATTTTATGATGTATACCAATAAAATATTATTATCTTTTAGGGTTTTTTTGGCTGTTGGTCGTTCATTTTTTGTTGTTGCTATTCAATTTTGACAGTTACCCTTTACAGTCCTGCATATATATATGTGTCCTATAGGGTTATTTTACATCATTTCTATTATGTAGCCTGGTTTCCTGGCTACAATTTTAACACATATATATACTATGCGTATCACAATCTTATCATATTATACTTTTGCTGTGTTATGCACAGGTGGCCTGGTTGTTGACAGAATGGACTTTCGAGCGAGAGAAAAAATCTGGCTCGACCAAGTGGACCAGGTTTTCGGTTCTGGGGGGAACAATGTCCAGCGGACGAGTGACTCTGATTGGGATAACAAATTACAAAATGTTAAATTACTATTACTTAAAAGATCAAGACTATGGTGGAATAGGCTGTTCCTAGAGAAGTATATCTCTACCAAAATGATACCACGTGGATTACGAGTGAAAGTGATACCTACTTTTCCACTTGATGATGACTCATTTACTAGGAATTGGGAAGAAGCATGCAATTTATGTTCTCAGACATTTTTACAATTATTGGTTACTTTCTATACTACCAATATTGATACACTGGATGAATCCATTGATGCAGCACAGGAAGCAATACGTAAAGACTGCCCGAACGATAAGATTCAAACTTTTGAATCTGATTTGGATAAGGCTATGGACTCTCTGGTTAAAAAGATCAAGGAAAATCAATTGTCTAAATTCAATAGGGATTTAAAAGATTATCGAAATGGGCGTGTCTATCTATGGAGGAATATGAGTAATCCTAAATTACATCGTACTACCTCTAATGCTTCTGTTACTTCATTAAGTGGTCTATCAGATACATCTCAGACCTCTACCTCCTCCCATGGCTTTGGTGGGACTCATAGCCTGAGGGATCATTCATTCCATCCTTATAAAAGACAGTTACCAAATCAACCTGGGACTATTCGGCGAGATAATAAGGTGATTAACCTGAGCAACCACAATCTAACTGAGGTGGATCTATCTCTTTTGGGGAGGGGTCTCACCTTTTCACCTACTCCCAGTTTTGATATTTTCAGTGCGGTGAAGGACCTTAATCTATTTGCAAGATCCTTGTTGTTTAAGAGATATTTTTTTAATAAAGATTCTCAACATCTCTTTCCAACAGTGGAAGAACAGGAGGCTTTAAAAGTCCTAGAGGAACTGGCGACTGAACATGACGAGATAGGTATGATACCTTCATCCATTCGGTCGCGCTCGACTAAATTTCCCCCTCTAGCATCCTGCCCAAGTATTGATCTGTTTGTGCGGGTGGTCTCTGAGGATTTTAAAAGAATCCCTAGATTTGGCAAATCAGATAATCTATCTAGAGATGAGAGGGTGAGATTACAATACCTCCAAAATCTGTCTGATGTGGTTTTAAAACCGGCAGATAAAGGTGGCAATGTGGTGATTTGGCCCACACAAATGTACGAGAAAGAGGCTTTCCGACAACTTGATGATCCGTTGTGTTATAGAAAGTTAACTTATAATCCTCTCTCGGCTTTTGTTACTAAATTAGATCACATTCTTAATAAAGCTATTACTAATGGGACTATCACTAAACAGCTATCTTTAGCACTTACTGTAAAGGAACCCACCATCTCTACGTTTTATCTTTTGCCTAAAATCCATAAAAACATCAATTGTCCACCAGGACGACCAATTATATCAGGCAAGGGGAATTTTCTCGAAAACGTGAACAAGTGGATTGATCATCATCTCCAACCGCTGGTGACCTGCCTCCCTTCATTCCTGAAGGACACGAGTGATTTGCTGCGGAAGGTCGATGGACTCTACATGGAGAGTGATACTCTTTTAGCTTCTGTTGATGTTGAGTCCCTGTATACCAGCATTAGACACCAGGATGGACTGACGGTGGTCCGATTCTTTCTTAATACATCTACCATTTCAGTGTCACTCAGTGACCTCATCCTGGAGCTTCTCGAGTTCACTCTTACACATAACTTTTTTGTGTTTAAGGGGTCCTTTTACCTGCAGCTCCAGGGGACTGCCATGGGTGCGGCCTTCGCGCCGGCCTATGCAAATCTCTTCCTGGGGATGTGGGAGAGGGATCTCTTCCTGTCGGACAAACAGGGGTCAATTGAGAGTGTCCAATTATGGGCACGCTACATTGACGATATCTTCTTTGTCTGGCAGGGTAGCTCCGTCGACCTCCTGCACTTCATTTCTCTCTTGAACCACAATGATCTAAACATCAAATTAACCTTAGCATGGGATATGGGAAAAATTAATTTTCTTGATGTAACTATTAAGAAAGCTGCGGATGGATTCATCCAGACGGATATTTATCGTAAAGAGACTGCCACTAATACGCTTCTCCACGCCTCTTCTTGCCATCCGCATCACCTCATTAAATCCATTCCGGTAGGTCAATTCCTACGTCTACGTCGGATTTGCTCATCTGACTTTGATTTTCAAATAAGAGCAAAGGAATTACAGGCACGGTTTTTGTCACGTGGCTATAGCAAGCGCTGTGTCAAAAAAGCCTATAATCAAGCTAAACATATTGCCCGTAATGAGCTTCTGTATAAGAACTCTACTGTGAGTGGACTAAAAATGGACAATACAGTGAGGTTCATCACTTCATACCATTCTTCTCATGAGATGATGCGTAGGGTGATGATAAAGGCGTGGCCGATCCTTAAGGTCGATCCCATTTTGGGTAGATTTCTCCCAGACCAGCCCTCCATTACGTTTAGGCGAGCTAGCAATTTACGTGACAAACTGGTGTCTAGTCACTATGCGAGTCGTTCTACACGAACTTTTTTGGATAATTTTGGGCCTAGGTATGGATGTTCTCCGTGCGGTAAATGTGTGGCCTGCCCTAACATTGAACGCTGCACCTCTTTTACTAACTTTGATGGTACAAAATCCTTTGCAATTAGATATCGGATATCCTGCACCACTCGCTATACAATCTATCATGCGACATGTCCATGTGGTTTAATCTACGTGGGCATGACGACGAGGCAGTTGAAAATCCGCGTTAGGGAACATGTCCTAGGAATACAGGCCGCACTAAAACGGCCTTCTTAAAACGTTGCCGAGACACTGTAAAGAGTTTCATCAATGCAACAGTGCGTTACTGAGGATCCGTGGCATTGATGCTCTTAAAATGAATATAAGAGGTGGTAGACTCTCCAACCGCCTGGCTCAATTAGAGACCAGGTGGATTTGGACATTAGGTACGCTACATCCAGATGGCCTAAATGAGAATATATCCTATGCCCCATTTTTGTAGTCCCCGTTCACTGGACATTGGCATTTATATGGCTTTATTTTAATTATGTTATTGTTTCTAATTTTATTATTTTTTCTTTCAGTTGTTCCGCATGACAATATGTATTTTTGTGAAGTATGCCAGTGACGTCTTCTGGATCAAGCTGCCAGTTCCCTATATATGAAGATATTTGAAATGCTTTTTGTATATACTGTTCATAAAGAAGTGGTTCATCCTATATACTACTATATATTATAATATTATATACTACTATATTATTCTCTCTTTATATGGATATATTTATATCATACCTGGTTAGCTATATTGAACAATTGCCGTATATTCGGATATTTTCTAATGTTGTATAATTCTTGCACTTATATACAGTAAATACATATGCTATTCCATTTTCAATACGGACACTGGTTTCTGCTTTGTCTTTCTTTGCTGTCCACGGTGTATCTATCTATCTATGGATGCTTTGATATCAATATATTAATATATCCTATATTCTCCAGTTTCCTAATTTTGTTTATTTAGTATGATCACTCTATGATATTTAGGTTATGGAGCATGTTTAATTTGTTTTTATTTTTATTGCCTCCTTTAATATGGTTGGTAGTACTCTCCCTATTCGGTCTGCTATTGCCTCCTCCAATATGGTTGACAGTATCTTTCCTGTCATGCGCTCTGTGCACTGTCCAATCGGTCCAGTGGCTGTTTCCTCTCTCAGATGCGCCGGATCACGTGGGGCCCGCATGTTTCCGGTTTCTTCTGGGGAGGCGCGGCCCTGTGCATGATGGACAGATTGCGCGTCCAATAACTTTCCTGGCTAGCGCTATATAAACTTATCACAGTTGCGCTTCAATAACGCCCCCTGAGGAAGGAGCTGCCCTGCTCCGAAACGCGCGTCGGGGTTAGCCTGCGTGTCTGTCTCCCATCCATTCAGGTAACGCTGTTATACTTTATACATGCCACTACTTTGGTTCTCTATTAATTTATCTGCAGTGGGTCAGGTCGGTCCATATGGATGTTTATGCACACTGGTGCTGTATATATGCTTTATTGCCTCTAGGTGACTGACAGACCAACTGTAGTGATTGTGTGATTTTTATGTGATTATTGTTACCATATGCTATTGGCCGTTATTTGATGGCCATATGACTAATGTTAACTGCTTTTTGAAGAACCAATTATCTTATGGCTATTTTGATTCTTTGAAATATGATTCCTGTATGGTGTAGACAACATGCATGGCTTTTTTCGCCATTTTTATGCCTTTTGACCCCCCTTTACATGTGAACCTGTGTTCATTTTATGATGTATACCAATAAAATATTATTATCTTTTAGGGTTTTTTTGGCTGTTGGTCGTTCATTTTTTGTTGTTCCTTGCCGAAGGTGTAGATGGAGAAGAGTAGGGGTCCTAGAACTGAGCCTTGAGGAACACTGACAGACAGGGAGCAAGGTGAGGGGGTGGTGTGGAAGAGGGAGACACTGAATGCTCAGTCTGTTAGATATGATGAGATCCAAGATGGGGCCAAATCTGTGATGCCAAGAGATGAGAGAATCTGTAGCAGTAGGGAATGGTCCACAGTTTGAAGGCAGAAGACATGTCCAGGAGAAGGAGGACAGAGTAGTGTTGCTTGCTTTTGGCGGTTAGTAAGTCATTGGTGACTTTAGTTAGGGCAGTTTCAGTTGAGTGAAGCAGTCGGAAGCCTGATTGTAAGCGGTCAAAGAGGGAGCAGGAGGAGAGGTGGGAGTACAGCTCAAGATGGACATGCTGTTCCAGTAGTTTTGAGGCATAAGTGAGAAGAGATATGGGGCAATAGCTAGACACAGAGGATGGGTCAAGGGAGATCTTTTTGAGAATGGTGTGATCGAGGCATGTTTGAAGGATGAGGGGAACACACCATTTGTGAGCGGTTGAAGAGGTGTGTTAGAGTAGGAATGAAGACTGTGGCGAGGTTAGGGATGAGGTGGCACGGGAGTGGGTCAAGCGTGCAAGTGGTGAGGTGTGATCTGGATAGGAGGGTAGAGAGTTGATCTTCTGTCTTGGTGGAGAAGTTGGTTTTGAACGAACAGGGTTGAGCAGCTAAGAGGGACATTGGGGGCTGTGGGCCAAAGCTTTCTCTGATCATATCAATCTTCTGCTTAAAGAAGGAGACAAAGTCTTCAGCAGTAATGAGAGGAGAAGGAGGTGGTGCTGGGGGACAGAGTAGAAAATTGAAAGTGTTGAAAAGATGTTTAGGGTTGTGAGACAGGGAGGATATGAGGGATGAGAAATAAGTTTGTTTTGCAGCAGTGCGCGTGGACTTGAATCTGGTGAGGGACTGCTTGTATGTGGTTAAGTGCTCGGCAGAGCGGGATTTATTCCATCTCCACTCAGCAACCCTGGAAGCCTGTCTCATTTACTGAATTTGTTCTGCCCTCCTGGTTCTGATCCAGTGACCTTACCACTCCTGCCTTCCTGCATCACCAGCTGACTCTGTGGCCCAAAATCAAGGGTGCTTGTGTAAGTTCAGATCTCTGTACAGGTTTTAAAAAGTGAAGGTGTGACAAACCCTGGAATCTGGAAAACAAGGTGATTAGCACCAAGCATGTCCAAGGTAGCAATTTTTAAAGCTGCCCTGCATTATACTATATTTGACCTTGATGGATCATTTCCAGGCTATGGTAGATTAAGTGCAAAACCTCGCCCTGCTAGTGTTAGGAGTGGCGGAAGACACTAAATAAAAATAAATAAAGTGCCTTCGCCACTCGGGGTCCACCGTGCGGTGGATGGAAAAACCGCAGCTAGAAGAGGCAGAACACTATGGCGGTAATGTGCACAGGGTTTAACTGCACCCAAAGTGCACTAACGCAAACTCTGTCATACTCACAGAGCTGCAGGCATACAGCATAAACTAACCGCTGAGTCTGCTCAGGGTCACAGACTCTCAGCGATACCGAGACGGTATTAAAGGTCACAGGAGTAGCCTTAAACAACAGGACTACTCCTTCTAGACCTACCGTAAAGTAAGGCGCGTGGCGTTGCAACTGCGAACGCCCGGTAGAACTGTAACCGCAGCGCGGCATGAACTGAGCCGCAGAGAAGGCACCGCTATGTCGCAGGCGCGATGCAGGACGCTAGCTGCTGAAGTAGATGGAGCATAAGTGCGCTGGCACTAGCGCTGCTACTGGCCGATACCCAAACACTCACACAGACATATTATCAGAGGGAAGGGGTTTCTTAATAAGTCAGTCACCAGTCCAAGCATACTAGTGCATGGCAGAACAGCCATGCGCACTTTTTATAGTGAACGGGACCTTCCGGAAGTCCCCAGAGCTTTGGGCTGAATCAATGGAATCAGGAGCAGGACCTGAGCACTTGACTCCTGAACTCCAATGGGAGCTTATCCCATGAGCATGCTCAGAAGAAGGTACGAAGGACTTAGCCTCTGGAGAGAGTTGCTGTAAAACAATCTCCTCTGCAATCTCCTTTGCATTAAACACAGAGCAGGAGGTGGCAGCATGTGAGGGTCTAGATTCCTGCCTGGCAATGGCTGAAATCTGACTCATAACATTACCCCCCTCCTAAGGCCTCCCCTCCCTGAACCCTCCGATCCACCAGCCTATGCCCGACAGTGGCACAGACCTCAGACTCGCCCAAAAGCGAGCCTGATGTCCTGGTAGGTGAAACAGTGAACCGGGACACACGACAGGCATCAGCGGAGGCCAGATCGCCGGGTTTGAGAAGGGACACCCGAGAGACAATGGGAGCGGGAGTTTCAGGGACACGCCGCCGTGTGTCGACGGCCGTGGCCACACCCCGTCTGGGTAGGCTATCCCGAGCACAAAAAGTGCATGCCCGAATAAACCTCTTCACATCCCAAGCCCTGTGCGGCCACCAATACAAACCGGCCAGAGACTTTGTGGTCTGCATATAGCCACGGTGGCCGTCTGTATTGGACGCGTGTGCCCACGCGAGAATTTTGGGCCGCTGGCGAGGAGGGACAAAAGTCTCGCCGACCGACTCACAGTCAGACCATTGCGGGGCGCTGTCTTCCTGGGAAGCAGCGGGTAGATGGTGACAACCGCACATGAACTCTTGAGCCGGGCATGTCTCTGATATGGCGCGAGACACCTCCATGGGCCCGGGAGGTAGAACCTCTGGCTCGGGCAGCTCCAGATGCTCAAAAAAGTTGGGAGCCAGAGTACTTCTCCATTTTGAGTGAGCACGCTCCATACCACGCTCCGAAAAACAGAGGTCGATACCGAAGTAAATGGAGATTAGCTCCTCCAGAGTGGTAGGGATCTCTCTAGTGGAGAGAGCATCCTTAACATGCTCCGCTAATCCTCTCCAAAAAACAGGGATTAGTGCCTTGTCAGACCACTCCAACTCGGACACCAGTGTCCGAAAACGGACGGCGTATTGACTAACTGGGAGTGATCCCTGAGACAAGGCGAGCAATTGGAGAGAAGTATCATGGGTGACCCGTGGACCAAGAAAAACTTGCTTGATGGCAGTTAGCAAGTGAGCAGCGGTCTGAATCTTGGGGTCACCGCGCTCCCACAGAGGCGTAGCCCACTCCAACGCCTTGCCCGACAGTAGGGAAATGATAAAGGCCACCTTGGTCCTTTCTGTAGGGAACTGCGCAGACAGCAGCTCCAGGTGTATCGAGCACTGGCTGATGAAACCCCTGCCGGAGGCGCCATCCCCACAGTATTTTTCAGGCAATGGGAGGCGGGTAACTGTCGGCGCAAGGGCGGACATGGACATACGCCCTACCGCATCTGTGAGTGCCTGAAAAGCAGCATCCGTGGCCTGCGCAGCTGCGAGAGCCCTCTCAAGGGTAGCCAAGCGAGCCTCGAACTGTTGCACGCACTGCAATAGTTGCTGCTGGTCTGCCATCTCTAGCCAGACCCTGGCTAGCATTATGTTAGGAGTGGCGGAAGACACTAAATAAAAATAAATAAAGTGCCTTCACCACTCGGGGTCCACCGTGCGGTGGATGGAAAAACTGCAGCTAGAAGAGGCAGAACACTATGGTGGTAATGTGCACATGGTTTAACTGCACCCAAAGTGCACTAACGCAAACTATGTTATACTCACAGAGCTGCAGGCATACAGCATAAACTAACCGCTGAGTCTGTTCAGGGTCACAGACTCTCAGCGATATAGAGACGGTATTAAAGGTCACAGGAGTAGCCTTAAACAACAGGACAACTCCTTCTAGACTTACCGTAAAGTAAGGCGCGTGGCGTTGCAACTGCGGATGCCCGGTAGAACTGCAACCACAGTGCGGAGTGAACTGAGCCGCAGAGAAGGCACTGCTATGTCGCAAACGCGATGCAGGACGCTAGCTGCTGAAGTCGATGGAGCATAAGCACGCTGGCGCTAGCGCTTCTACTGGCCGATACCCAAACACTCACACAGACGTATTATCAGAGGGAAGGGGTTTCTTAATAAGTCAGTCACCAGTCCAAGCATCCATCACCATACACACAGCAGCAAGCATGAAAAATACTAGATCATGGCGGAACAGCCATGCGCACATTTTATAGTGAACGGGACCTTCCGGAAGTCCCCAGAGCCCTGGGCTGAACCAATGGAATCAGGAGCAGGACCTGAGCACCTGACTCATGAAATCCAATGGGAGCTTATCCCATGAGCATGCTCAGAAGAAGGGACGAAGGACTTAGCCTCCGGAGCGAGTTACTGTAAAGCAATCTCCTCTGCAATCTCCTTTGCATTAAACACAGAGCAGGAGACTGCAGCATGTGAGGGTCTAGATTCCTGCCTGGCAATGGCCGAAATCTGACTCCTAACAGCTAGTACAGGATCTTGTAAAAATGGCTTCAGCTCAGGTCTAAGCTATTTCAATAACTTACTTGATTATTTGCCTGCTTGACAGATTTTCACATTACCATAAAGATTTTTATTCTTTGCCTGCATTTTTCTGGTTTTGAAGGCCAATGTGTGGGATTTATCATTCACCTGCTGCAGGCAAAAGTTGGGCTTTTTCCCTTTCCCTGATTGTCCAAAAGTCTCCACAGTGGATTTTTTTAAGGCCTTAGCGTTCCTATACAACAACCCTGACTGAGTAGCTTTTGAAGAAGGTAAATTAACAATCTTATGACTAGTGTTGAGTAGTGTTGAGCGATACTTTCCGATATCGGGAAATATCGGATCGGATTGGATTGGACCGATACCCAAAAAGTATCGGGTATCGCCTATTCCGATACCGGAAACCCATGCAGGTTAATGGGACAGAAATGTTGGAATTAAAAAAAAACACTTTCTTTACTTGCACATCCAGTTCGGGAGGGGGGAAGAGTGTGGGCGGTGCGTGGGCGGAAACTGTGCGTGTCTGTGTGTGCGGGCGGGGTCTGTACGGGCCTCTCGGGGGTCTGTGCAGGTCTGCCGGGGGTCTGTGCGGGCCTGCCGGGGGTCTGTGTGGGCTGCCAGGGGTCTGTGCGGGCTTGCCGGGGGTCTTTGTGGGCCTGCCGGGGGTCTGTGTGGGCTGCCGGGAGTCTGTGCGGGCCTGCCGGGGGTCTGTGCGGGCTGCCGGGGGTCTGTGCGGGCCTGCCGGGTTTCTGTGCGGGCTGCCGGGGGTCTGTGCGAGCCTGCCGGGGGTCTGTGCGGGCCTGCCGGGGGTTGTGTGTGTGCAGGCATCGTCCGATGGGACTACAAGTCCCATCGGGCTATGCCTGCTACAATGACAGTGATTGACACATTAGTCAATAATGGGACAGTAGTAGTCCATCATCCGGCTAATGTGTTGAATGCAAAAAAAACCATACATACTACATACATACTACATATATACTACATTCATACAACATACATACATACATACTACATACATACTACATATATACTACATTCATAAAACATACATACATACTACATACATACTTCATATATACTACATTCATACAACATACATACATACTACATACATACTACATATATACTACATTCATACAACATACATACATACGTAGTACATACTACATATATACTACATTCATACAACATACATACATACTACATATTACATACATACTACATATATACTACATTCATACAACATACATACATACTACATACTACATACATACTTCCTATATACTACATTCATACAACATACATACATACTACATACATACATATTGCATTCATACAACAGTACATACATACTACATACATACTACATATATACTACATTCATACAACATACATACTACATACAATACATTCATACATTCATACAATACATACATATAGACATACAGTACATATAACATAGAGTATATACTCACCATCACTTGTCACTTTGATCCCCGAAGCCAGTGTCATCTGTAAAAAATATTAAAATAACAAACAACCGTTTTATACTCCCTGATCCACAGAAATCCAAGAGTGTCCCACGACGATCTCCCGTGGAGAACAGCAGCATCAGCTGATGCCACCGCTCTCTAGGGGCCCCAGGAATACAATGACGGGAGGTAGGTATCCTTCCGCACTGTATTCCTCCGCCACTGTAAAAAATAGTCCCTAGTCTCACTTTTGGCATTGCTGTGTGAGAAAGTTCCCACACAGCTTTTGCCATAAAGTGAGACCAGTGAACTATAGTAACCTCTCAGTGATGCACTGCAGGAGATCATCGTGGGTCACTCGTGGATTTCTGCGGATCAGGGAGTATATCGGTTGTTTGTTATTTTAATATTTTTTACAGTGAGATGACACTGGCTTCGGGGATCAAAGTGACAAGTGATGGTGAGTATGTACTCTATGTTATATGTACTGTATGTATTGTATGAATGTATTGTATGTAGTATGTTTGTAGTATGTATGTTGTATGAATGTAGTATAAATGTAGTATGTATGTAGTATGTACAGTGGGGCAAAAAAGTATTTAGTCAGTCAGCAATAGTGCAAGTTCCACCACTTAAAAAGATGAGAGGCGTCTGTAATTTACATCATAGGTAGACCTCAACTATGGGAGACAAACTGAGAAAAAAAAATCCAGAAAATCACATTGTCTGTTTTTTTTTTATTTTATTTGCATATTATGGTGGAAAATAAGTATTTGGTCAGAAACAAAATTTCATCTCAATACTTTGTGATATATCCTTTGTTGGCAATGACAGAGGTCAAACATTTTCTGTAAGTCTTCACAAGGTTGCCACACACTGTTGTTGGTATGTTGGCCCATTCCTCCATGCAGATCTCCTCTAGAGCAGTGATGTTTTTGGCTTTTCGCTTGGCATCACGGACTTTCAACTACCGCCAAAGGTTTTTTATAGGGTTGAGATCTGGAGACTGGCTAGGCCACTCCAGGACCTTGAAATGCTTCTTACGAAGCCACTCCTTCGTTGCCCTGGCGGTGTGCTTTGGATCATTGTCATGTTGAAAGACCCAGCCACGTTTCATCATCAATGCCCTTGCTGATGGAAGGAGGTTTGCACTCAAAATCTCACGATACATGGCCCCATTCATTCTTTCATGTACCCGGATCAGTCGTCCTGGCCCCTTTGCAGAGAAACAGCCCCAAAGCATGATGTTTCCACCACCATGCTTTACAGTAGGTATGGTGTTTGATGGATGCAACTCAGTATTCTTTTTCCTCCAAACACGACAAGTTGTGTTTCTCCCAAACAGTTCCTGTTTGGTTTCATCAGACCATAGGACATTCTCCCAAAACTCCTCTGGATCATCCAAATGCTCTCTAGCAAACTTCAGACGGGCATGTACAGGCTTAAGCAGTGGGATACGTCTGGCACTGCAGGATCTGAGTCCATGGTGGCGTAGTGTGTTACTTATGGTAGGCCTTGTTACATTGGTCCCAGCTCTCTGCAGTTCATTCACTAGGTCCCCCCGCGTGGTTCTGGGATTTTTGCTCACCGTTCTTGTGATCATTCTGACCCCACGGGGTGGGATTTTGCATGGAGCACCAGATCGAGGGAGATTATCAGTGGTCTTGTATGTCTTCCATTTTCTAATTATTGCTCCCACAGTTGATTTCTTCACTCCAAGCTGGTTGGCTATTGCAGATTCAGTCTTCCCAGCCTGGTGCAGGGCTACAATTTTGTTTCTGGTGTCCTTTGAGAGCTCTTTGGTCTTCACCATAGTGGAGTTTGGAGTCAGACTGTTTGAGGGTGTGCACAGGTGTCTTTTTATACTGATAACAAGTTTAAACAGGTGCCATTACTACAGGTAATGAGTGGAGGAAAGAGGAGACTCTTAAAGAAGTTACAGGTCTGTGAGAGCCAGAAATCTTGATTGCTTGTTTCTGACCAAATACTTATTTTCCACCATAATATGCAAATAAAATGAAAAAAAAACAGACAATGTGATTTTCTGGATTTTTTTTTCTCAGTTTGTCTCCCATAGTTGAGGTCTACCTATGATGTAAATTACAGACGCCTCTCATCTTTTTAAGTGGTGGAACTTGCACTATTGCTGACTGACTAAATACTTTTTTGCCCCACTGTATGTATGTATGTATGTTGTATGAATGTAGTATATACTGTATGTAGTATGTATGTATGTTGTATGAATGTAGTGTATATGTAGTATGTATGTATTATGTAGTATGTATGTATGTATGTTGTATGAATGTAGTATATATGTAGTATGTATGTATGTTGTATGAATGTAGTATATATGTAGTATGTATGTATGTTGTATGAATGTAGTACATATGAAGTATGTATGTAGTATGTATTGTGAGGTGCCAAGGGGAGAGGTACTAGAAAACAGGTATGTTTCTCCCCGTTTCATTTCATATGTCTCCCTGTACTGATGATGAAGCCAGTTTATTTCACTGTAATCCAGTCCTGGTTTCCTTAGTGATCAGCATGGAAAGGACTGGTAGTTCCCCCTCCACTAATTCAATCCAGGTTTTGGTTTCCTGACTGGTCCAGCTGATATAATCAGGAGGAGCTGGAATCTCTCAGTCTATCGTCTGCTGAGCTGGGAGCTGACACAGTAAGATAACATGGACTTGTTTGCTGTTATATAGGTTTATTTTGTAGTTAGCCTGCCATTGTTAGTAAGTGGCCAGACGGCCTTAGACGTTTTATTTCATGTTTGGCATGTGTAACATTGGATAACAAGTGTGCACAATAAATATGCCGTGTCCATATTGCTAGTCTGCTGAAGTGACTTCATAGCCACACGCTTGTGCCAAAGCAAAGATCCCAGCTGAGCTATCTATTCCCCACAAATGGTGTTTCAAATGCGGGCAGTTGTGGCTGCTGGACTGTGACTGCAGAGAAAACGCTGTGTATGTCCTGGCTGAAAGCTTCTGCGCTTTTGAAGAGCCAAGAGTCCAGTAATATGGAGGAACTAGTGAAGCAGTTATTGCAAGCAAATGTGCAACAACAGCAGACTAATGCTTGCTTCCAGAAGGCTCTGGAGCAGCAACACCAGATGCAGCAAGAGCAGTTGGAAGCAATAAAACAGGCCTTGGTTCGGCAACCCCGAGATGAGGGAGACCGTGCACAAAGCGCTGCTAGTGCGCAGAAAGCCGTACAGAAGACTTTGCTTAAAATGACCGCAGATGATGATGTGGAAGCATACCTCACCGTGTTTGAACGTATTGCAGAACGTGAGCACTTACCACTGGACAGATGGGCTGAGGTAGTGGCTCCATTCCTGAGCGGAGATCCACAAAAAGCCTATTACGATCTGAGTGGAGCGGATGTTATGGACTATATCAAACTCAAAGGCGAAATCCTGGCAAGGCTGGGAGTAAACACGTATGTACGTGCACAGAGGGTGCATTTATGGAATTTTGTGGAGCATCAGCCAGCCCGCTCACAAATGCATGATCTCATCCATCTAGTAAAAAAATGGCTGCAACCGGAGGCTTTGACGTCCGCACAGATGGTGGAGCGTGTTGTTCTAGACAAGTACCTGCGGTCCTTACCCGCTAAGATCCAGAGGTGGGTTGGACAGGGTGACCCAACTACCGCTGACCAGTTGGTGAATATGGTCGAACGCTACAATGCTTCTGAAAGCCTACTCCAAGGGACGTTAGCACCCCACTGGCCCCCCAAGAAATCGCTGGAGAGTCCTGCGAAACCTACTCCATCTTCAAAAGAAGAGAATGTCACAATGAAGGGTAGCAGACCTACAAAGGACTATGGAGGTGGTACGGGCTCACATCAAGCCAGCAGACCTCGTCTGGGATCTCCATCGAGGAGACAAGGGCCTATACAATGTTGGCGATGTCGCGGGCTTGGCCATGTAGCAGCTAACTGCCCCAATGACTACAGAGCCAATGGACTGTAATGCTATGAGGCGTCTTTCATTATATGTGCAGTCAGTCTGTGTGGCGGAGACCCTCACGGGAAATGAACAACACGTGTGCCATGTCGAGGTTGACGGTTATAGTGTGAATGCCGTCTTGGATTCCGGCAGTCAAGTAACTTTGGTACATGCCAGTTTGGTGGACTCTAGCGCCCTAACGAACTTAACCGTGGGCATTAGTTGCATCCATGGGGATACTAAGAACTACCCCACTGCCTGGGTTACTCTTGCCACGCCAGTAGGGATCAAAAGATATCAGGCGGCAGTCATAAAGTCTATGGGACACAGTGTAATCCTGGGGAGAGACTTTCCCTTATTTTGGGACTTGTGGAACTTCAAAAGTGGCATGAACCCTCTAGTTGAAGACGGTGCTCCGGAGCTAGCCCCTGAACCATTGCAGCAAGACGACGGAGAACTCATCTCAGAGGAAGTACTAGAATCTGTGGACTCTCCTCTGGCTGTGTATGCAGGTGAGGCAGACCAGCTAGAGGATGTTTTAGAAATGCCTGACCTTGAGGTGGCCCGTGTTAAGTTCGGGACCGCTCAGCACCAGGATCCTACTCTAGCAAGGGCGTGGGAAAACATAAAGGTCTCCGAGGGAAGACCATTGTACCCAGGGGCTCAAAACGAGTTCCCACACGTGGCGGTGCAGCAGGATATGTTGTATCACATAGACAAGGTGCGAGGGGTGGTGGTAGAACAACTAGTGGTACCTAAGTCCTTTCGCCAGGTAGTTTTGGAGTTGGCACATAAACATCCCTTGGGAGGTCACCTGGCGGTAGAAAAGACATAACACCATATTCTGCAACGTTTCTTTTGGCCGGGTCTAGTGGGAGACGTGACCCAGTACTGTCGGTCATGTCCTACGTGTCAATTGACCGCACCTATGTCACATTTTAGAAGCCCCTTAGTGCCCTTACCAATAATAGAGGTGCCCTTCGAGAGGATAGCAATGGATATAGTCAGTCCATTAGTTAAATCTGCCAGGGGTCATCAGTACATTTTGGTAGTATTGGATTACGCCACGTGTTATCCCGAAGCAGTGCCCTTGCGGAATGCCAATGCGAAATCAATTTCAAAGGAGCTGGTTAATATGTTTTCCCGCACCGGCATTCCGAAATAGATACTTACGGATCAAGAGACCCCCTTTATGTCTCGTATACTTAAGGATTTATGTAAACTGCTAAAAATCTCCCATTTGCGTACCTCAGTATATCACCCTCAGACTGATGATTTGGTGGAGCGCTTTAACAAAACCCTAAAGGGAATGTTGAAAAGGGTGGTGGATAAGGACGGGAGAGATTGGGATGCCCTACTACCATACCTCCTGTTCGCTATACATGAGGTACCCCAATCCTCCACAGGCTTTTCACCTTTTGAGTTGGTTTATGGGCGGTGTCCTAGAGGCCTGTTAGATATTGCCAAGGAGACTTGGGAACAAGAGGTGACTCCTTATCGCAGTGTAATTGAACACATAACACTTATGCAGGACCGAATTGCAGCAGTTATGCCAATAGTTAAAGAGTGTTTAGAGCGCGTACTTGGACGACATTATTATCTTTAGCAATGACTGGGACACGCATTTGTCAAAAGTACAAGCCGTCTTAGACTCCCTAAAAACAGCTGGGTTGACTGCCAATCCCAAGAAATGTACGTTGGGATTGGAAGAGGCTCGCTATCTGGGATATAGCATAGGGAGAGGCGTTGTGAAGCCTCAAGCCAATAAAGTGGATGCTATTCAAAATTGGCCACGACCTTATAGGCGGTTCATCAAACATTTTGCGACCATCGCAGCTCCTCTCACAGATCTTACTAAGGGGTCGAAATCTGTCACAATAAAGTGGAACGCAGAGGCAGAGGAGGCCTTTCAGCGATTGAAAACAGTCCTCTGTGACCAACCAGTGTTGGTTGCACCAGACTTTAAACAGGAGTTTATTGTCCAAACAGACGCCTCTGGGGTGGGCCTCGGCGCGGTTTTGTCTCAAGAAGTAAATGGCGAGGAACACCCAGTGGCCTATCTAAGCAGAAAGCTTACGAGAGCAGAAAAGAACTACAGTGTAGTTGAGCGGGAAGCCCTGGCTGTGAAATGGGCCCTGTGCACCTTGCGCTATTATTTACTAGGTCGCCAGTTTAGGCTAGTGACGGACCATTCGCCCCTAACGTGGATGTCCCAGGCAAAAGAAGGCAATGCACGGGTGACACGCTGGTTCTTAGCATTACAAGGGTTTAAATTTTCCGTTGAGCACAGGGCGGGCACAGCGCACAGAAATGCAGATGCGTTGTCTAGAACGCACTGCTTGGTGACTCGTCGTGTCCGACCCCACGGGCTCGAACAGAGGAGGGGGGTGTGTGAGGTGCCAAGGGGAGAGGTACTAGAAAACAGGTATGTTTCTCCCCGTTTCATTTCATATGTCTCCCTGTACTGATGATGAAGCCAGTTTATTTCACTGTAATCCAGTCCTGGTTTCCTTAGTGATCAGCATGGAAAGGACTGGTAGTTCCCCCTCCACTAATTCAATCCAGGTTTTGGTTTCCTGACTGGTCCAGCTGATATAATCAGGAGGAGCTGGAATCTCTCAGTCTATCATCTGCTGAGCTGGGAGCTGACACAGTAAGATAACATGGACTTGTTTGCTGTTATACAGGTTTATTTTGTAGTTAGCCTGCTATTGTTAGTTAGTGGCCAGACGGCCTTAGACGTTTTATTTCATGTTTGGCATGTGTAACATTGGATAACAAGTGTGCACAATAAATATGCCGTGTCCATATTGCTAGTCTGCTGAAGTGACTTCATAGCCACACGCTTGTGCCAAAGCAAAGATCCCAGCTGAGCTATCTATTCCCCACAGTATGTATGTTGTATGAATGTTGTATATATGTAGTATGTATGTAGTATGTATGTAGTATGTATTTTTTTTTACATTCAACACATTAGCCGGATGTTGGGACTACTACTGTCCCATCATTGGCTAATGTGTCAATCACTGTCATTGTAGCAGGCATAGCCCGATGGGACTTGTAGTCCCATCGGACGATGCCTGCACACACACACAACCCCCGCAGGCCCGCACAGACCCCCAGTAGGCCCGCACAGACCCCCGGCAGGCCCGCACAGACACCCGGCAGGCCCGTACAGACCCCCGGCAGCCCGTACAGACCCCCAGCAGGCCCGCACAGACCCTCGGCGGACCGCACAGACCCCCGGCAGGCCTGCACAGACCCCCGGCAGCCCGCACAGACCCCCGGCAGGCCCGCACAGACCCCCCGGCAGGCCCGCACAGACCCCCGAGAGGCCTGTACAGACCCCGCCCGCACACACAGACACGCACAGTGTCCGTCCACGCACCGCCCACACTCTTCCCCCCTCCCGAACTACATGTGCAAGTAAAGAAAGGGTTTTTTTTAATTCCGATATTTCTGTCCCATTGACTTGAATGGGGTTACCGGTATCGGAATCGGCGATACCTGACACTTTTTGGGTATCGGTCTGATCCAATCCGATCCGATACTTCACGGTATCAGATGATATCGCTCAACACTACTCAACACTACTTATGATAAAAGCAACATACTGCAGCAAAATAATGTATTGAGCCACAGACTCAGTAGAATAACTAGGCCGATTGGCAACAGTTTCATACTGGACTTGCCAAATGAGGGAAATGTTTGTTTAGTTCATGTATCCTGGCTTTGGCAATTTGTCTCAAGAGGCAGTTGTGTGACCACAAACTGAAACGTAGCATTGTCTCAGCATTTCCATTTAAAACGTATATACCTAATACTTTGATGAGCCCACGCAGATTTGGGTGACTCAGTTCCATCAACTTCAACACTTCAAGTGGACTAAGCTACATCAAAACTACAACACTGGAGAGTCTTTTCATCAGACACCGTATTTTGCGGATTATAAGTTGCACCAGATTATAACACGGGGGAGGCTCCGCTGGCTTTCACAAAATGGTGGCAGAGCCCTCCCACACCACAGAACACCGCAGCCATTTTCACCAGCAGCGGCACACATCGGAGCACCCTCTCATCCCAGCCTGAGGCTTGCAGCAACGCGCCACTCTTGCCTCCTACAGCAGCGACCCTGGGACCCTGCTCCACTGCGGCCGGTAAGGTATATCTGCATTATAAGAAGCTCCCCCATTTTCCCCCAAAATTTTGGGGAAAAAAGTGCGACTTATAATCCGAAAAATATGGTATATGCCTGCCCAGAATAACTGCTGCAAGAGAAGCCAATTTTCTCATCCCTATCAAGATCAAAACATAAAATAGGAGTTTCAGTATTTTAAAAGGAATGGTGTATAAGAAAGTGTATCTTTTCTTCTAAAACATTTTTCATATATATGAATAAATGTTTTAAAGAATGAGCAGAGATTCTGCTAAACAAAAGCATAAAAAGTAATCAAGCACTAAAATAAAATCTTATTGAAGAAGAAAGTCAAATTATACCACCTCAGCTGCAGAAAAGTTATGAACTTTAAACAATGAAATAACACTTGCTTAATGAAGAAAAGCATTGTTGAGAAAAGCTTTGAGCATTTTGCACTTTCAAGAATGCAAATAAAATAATCTTTAGAATGTACAATGCTTCAAGCAAATTGTAAAAATACATTCATGCTTAATTTGCAATTTTATATTTGTACAAGAGCCCACAAAACAATACTGTTTCTAAACAGAAATAAATAAAGTGAATCCAAATTTCAAGGAAAAGATGTAAACTGGTAATATGAATTCAGAATAAGGGATGAGAGAGTACAAAAATGCTCAGTTGCTCATTACTGGAACCGATCAATTCCAAATGCTCGGAAGTCAATGGGAAATCTCCAATTGGAGTGCCTGATAAAAAAAAAATTTAAGAAAGTGTAGTTGTGGTACTTCTACATTCATAAAGACTCTGAACACAGTGCAAACCAGAAACAAATTACAAGGCGGTTCATCCATACACCCATGAAGGCTATAACTGGAGAGCCTCATTCAAATATTGAAGATTACAAATAATTTATGAGTTGCTGTCATCTGGTGCTGTGAAAAAATTGGGGCTAATCCAGGGTTTAATATTTTTTTATCAGAGTGAGCATTTCAGCAATTTCTGTTGACAGACGAAAGCGTCTGTCTATTGTGACCCCGCCTAGCAGCACAAAAAAACACTCAAACAAGATGATAGTGGAAGGGAAGTACAAACAACTCCAAGGCATGACAGCTGTCCAGCTTTGAGACCCACTAGTTGAAGTTTTCAGAAGGATTAGAGAGTACGCTGGTTTTGTTGGCCATGTATTTCTTGACCATCGTAAAAAACTTTTTTTCTCCTTGTCAAAAATACAGACATTGGGTCCTGGAAGCTGGGAGGGTCTCATGAAATTGGCCCAGGTCTTTGACAGTATCTCTAATGTACCTGGTGTGCGTCTCACTAGCCTCTTCTCCTTGGTTATGCAAGGAAGCTTACCCCCTGCAGCTAGCATTGTCTGATGGGAATTTTTTCAACATATTTTCCACATTGGCCTTTTAGTATAGCACTATTTTAGTAGAATTATCTGCATCAGGAAGGAGCGATGCAATGTTCTCATAGTAGCGTGGCTTTAACAGGGTAAACTACCAATACTCTTATTTTGCCCAAGATTAATATAACGTGAGGTGGGAAATGCAGCAGTGCATAAAGTCAGCTTCATGTGCTAAGTACCCAACAGCCAACACTTCCCTGTCTCCACCATGACAACTCCATCTCCTCCTTGTCCGTCTCTCCCTCCTCATTCCCCTACTCAGACCATCCATGTAGGAGAGAAGCTTTTGCGGGTACTAGCCTCACCACAGTTTGCCGTGCACGCTGGGTTATGTACACCATTCTTTCTGTTTCTTTTTTGTGATCTAGGCTGCTGTGCACACACACAGCAGACCTGCCCTGCCCCAGGCTCTATTTGATTGTGCACCTGTATCTGGGCCTGTTTCACCCTTCATCTGTGGTTGCTGGTCAGGCAGTGTGGAAGTTAGACCTGATATGACCATGTCCGGACCTGGTCAGCTTTTATCTGCGCTTGCCCTTTCTGGCGCAATGGGAGTGATTCTGAGATGCTTCAGGTACATTTTGCATTTTATGCAGTCTTGCTTTTAATTTATTTAGGAGGCCGTAATGGCACAGCAAATATTAAAAACTTAGAGTAGGACTGCCCCGTATGAGAATGCCTTGGCATGGCAGGGTGGCTAAAAGAATTGATCAATTATTTGCTAAATGTCTCATTTTAAAGTACAGTTAGAAATTTATATGTGCATATGCACTTTATGTATTGTGTTCTAACCTTAGGCAGCGCTGGCATCTCTCTCTTTTTTTACTAGCCTCAGTTGTGCTAGCTTCCATCTCCTGTTTCTTCTCCTCTTCCTTAGGCCTCTTTCACACATCAGGTTTTCTGCTTCAGGCGCGATCCGGCGCTTTTGACTAAAACCGGATCCGTCGAAATGCAATGCTGGATCCGGTTTCCCCCCCATTGACTTGCATTAGAGCCAGATCGAGCCGGATGGCCATGCGTTTCATCCGATTTTCGCCGGATCCGGCAATGTGACGCGATCCGGCGTCTGGAAAAAACGTTGACTGTAACGTTTTTTATATCCGTCGAAAAAGGCGGACACGCCGTATCCGGCGTGTCCGGCTATTTCATACAATGAAAGCCTATGAGCGCCGCAATGCGCCGGATCCGGCGACAGCCGGATCCGCCGGCCGGATCCGGTTTCTTTGGTCTGAGCATGCTCAGTAGCTCTGCCCACAGGACATATATAAAAGCAAGACAATGGGACCCTCAGCCACACCCAACATGCCACCCAAGCCAAGAACCAGGAGCAGGAGAAGGCAGCAGACATCTGCAGCAGCAGCACCATCAGCACCACCCCAAATGGAGCAGCATGCTGAACAGCAGGAGGGGAGTCCAGCAGCAGATGAGAGACGGTAATTATCAAATCCCCCATTCCTCCAAACTAGGGCTATGGAATATCAAGATATTCATTGGCCCTTTGTTTCTCTTTATTCAACAGCCGCCCAATAGATGCAGCAGCAGCAGCAGCAATCGCAGCAGCAGAAACAGCACCCACAGCCATGGAGTCTGGCCATGAGGAAGACAGCACATCTTCTGGGAGCCCTCCCTCGCATCGTCAGCGTTTGACGGTAAGTTTTTATTTCCAAAATCCATCATCTCTGTAATATATGTGTATTCATTGCCTTTTATTTCAAAACAGGAATCACAAGATGAAGAGGAGCTCCCAGAAGAAGAAGGAAGGGGTGGACAGACACTTGGAATGGGCTCACAATTGGTAAGTTTTTTGCATCAAACGCAGAAACACAACATCACACTACACACAACACATAGAAAACAATGTTCTGCAGACCACACACAGCAAACAAATGCCTACATCCAAAGACATAACATTTTTTGTTTTCTTCTCTAGTCTTCCCAATCTGGTGCTCGGCCAAGAGGTCCTCGCAGTGCCTCCCAGGGTCGTCGGCGACAGCAACGCGGCGGTCACCAGCGTGTAAGTATAAATATTTTTGCTTTGTTTTTTTTGCACTTTTTATTTCATTTCTTTTGTGGTGGCTAATTATGTTATTTTTGTCTTTTTCTTTAACAGCCTTCACAGCGTGCTCCCGACTCTGACGGTGAGGATGGAGGGATTGATGTGGACCGCCTCATCGATCTCGTCAGAGAAAGGGAGCCGCTCTGGAATATGGCTGACCGACGCCACGCTGACCTGATCGTTACCCGACGACTCTGGGAGGAAATCTGTTCGCTCCTTGTGGACCGCTGGGAGGACCTCGAAGCTCGGGCCCAGATTAAAGAGCGTAAGTATATACAGTACCGGTTGCTTGATTTAAACCAGTGTTTCCCGAACTCCAGTCCTCGTGGTCCCCACGGATCATGTGTTCAAGATTTCTATTTACTTTGGAAATCCTGAAAACATGACCCCTGGGGACCATGAGGACTGGAGTTTGGGAAACACTGATTTTGTATACTAACCACTTTGTCCTTTCTCGTTTCAGGGGAGAGAATTGTGAAGCGGTGGCGGTCTGTGAGGGATCGTTTCAAGAAGGAGTTCAATAAAGAGATGCGGGCCCCGAGTGGATCTGGAGGACGCAGGAGCAAGTACAAGTACGCACGAGCCCTGTCGTTCCTCCGGGAGACAATGCTCACCAGAAGGTAAATATTACACACCACATGTGACAAAAAATGTTTAGATGTAACTTTTTTTTTTCAGCCAGGGCCATACCATGTCACTATTTTAATTGTTTTTTTTTCTCTTTATTCCACAGCACGGTGAGCAGCACTCGGGAGCCTGCACGATTGGACCCTTCTGAGGCGATCCCTGAGGAGACCGGCACCGAGGGACACTTCGACCACCCCGGTACATCTGCACCTTCCCAGCCTTCCCACACATTCGACCCATCTGTCCCATCCACCAGCACAGGAGCATCGTGGCCGCCTACATTACATGAAGCTGCTGGTGAGGAGATCGCTTTCCCTTTACCCCACCCTTCTGCCACTGCCACCTCTAGTACACCTGCGGGTACTGGGCGGCAGCGGCAGAGGGGTCAGGAAAAGACTTATGCGCCAGAGTTCTTGCATCTGAATGCATCTTTCCAGAACTGTCTAAAAGTCTTGTCAGAGCAAATCTCCGCAGGCTATCAGCAGATCAACTCCAGAATTCTGGAGGTGAAGACACTTCTGCAAACCATGCATTCAGAAGCAAGATCTTCGCCAAACCACACCTTTTTCAGGTCTGTTGTGGAGCGCATGGAAACGCTCTCTCCTGCCCAGCAGATGCATGTAATGCATTCATGCCACGCTACTCTCCAGCAAGTTACCTCCCAACCTCCTCCTCCCACCACAGTAGTTTCTCCACCTGCACCCCCTCCAGCCACTTTCCATCCTCCCCCTCCTATTACATCTACACCCCCTCCAGCCACTTTCCATCCTCCCCCTCCTATTACATCTACACCCCCTCCAGCCACTTTCCATCCTCCCCCTCCTATTACATACCATCCACCTCCCCAGCACCATCCACCTCCCCAGCACCATCCACCTCCCCAGCACCAGCAACCTCCCCAGCACCAGCAACCTCCCCAGCACCAGCAACCTCCCCAGCACCAGCAACCTCCCCAGTACCAGCAACCTCCCCAGTACCAGCAACCTCCCCAGTACCAGCAACCTCCCCAGTACCAGCAACCTCCCCAGTACCTGCAAACTCCCCAGTACCAGCAACCTCCCCAGTACCAGACATCTCCCCACTTCCAGCAACCTGCCCCGTACCAGACATCTCCCCACTTCCAGCAACCTGCCCCGTACCAGACATCTCCCCACTTCCAGCAACCTGCCCCGTACCAGACATCTCCCCACTTCCAGCAACCTGCCCCATACCAAACTCCTTCCCCATACAACTTGCCATCAACATCATCTGCTCCTACAGTCCCTGCCCAACCCTCCACTCCACCACCCACCACCTCTTCTGCTTCCCACATGTCCACCCATTCTGTAGTTTTTTCCACACCATCACCTCTAACTGTTCCTTCCCCACCATGATCCCAGTCCTCTCTCCACACTCCCAGTGTCGAAGTGTCCCGCAGCCCCTACAGCAGTATTTCCACCACACACTACACAGATTTATAATGTGTGTATTTAAATAAAAATGACCAGTTTTATGGTTTCAAAGCTTTATTAAACAAGTTTATTAAAATTTTAAAAAAGTTTACTAAAAAAAACATTTTTCAATAAAAGTTAAATTATTTTACACTGGTTGTCTGTCATTTCTTTCTGCGGTGAAAAAGGTTAAAGACAGGGTATTTAAAAGGTGAAATGGTATTCAAAACTAGGTATATAACTGTGGGTAAATTTTAGCTTTTTGCCACAGTTGTGTTCCTGGTTGTGTTTGAAGCAAAGTATTTCACCTAAAAAGTTGTGTTTATTGTTGGTGATTTCATAACAATGTACACAACTTTTGTTAAAAGGTGAAATACTTTGCATAAAACACAACCAGGTACACACCTGTGGCCTAAAGCTGAAAATAGAGACCATGACAAGATAGCCAACTTTGGTTGGCAAAGGTATATACTGTTGGTACAGAAGGTACACAAGTTTGGTTGGGCACAAATCTTTCACACTCTGTCATCCTGCCAGTGTACTCTGCCTTGAGGTGACATAAAGTATAGTGCAAAATTGTCCCTCATTACTGAAACCGTCACAGAACTTCTAGTGGTAATGTCATGGTAATCTTGCAAGGTGGTTTCTTCAGAGGTGTCCTCAATGGAAATGGGTTCCTTGCAGATAACAAAATTGTGGAGTACCACGCACGCTTTGATCACCTCATCCACAGTTTCTGTCTTGAGGTTGATCGCAGTCAATAGGACCCGCCATTTGGCTGTCAGAATACCAAAGGTACATTCAACCATTCTTCTTGCTCTTGTGAGGCGGTAATTAAAAATACGTTTTGGTCTTGTCAATCCTCTGCTAGAGTACGGTTTCAAAAGGTGTTCTGACAGCTGGAAGACTTCATCCCCTACACAGACAAATGGCATAGGTGGACCAGATGTTTGCGGCAGCGGTCTAGGTGGTGGGAACTGGAAGGTGTTTCCATACAGTTTACGCCCCATGGCAGACAGTTTGAAAACTTGAGAGTCATTGGAGCAGCCATAGGCCCCAATATCAACCGCAATAAATTTGTATTCCGCGTCAGCGATGGCCATGAGGACAATTGAAAAATATTTCTTGTAATTGAAATATTCCGATCCCGATCCAGCTGGCTTTACAATGCGGATATGTTTCCCGTCCACAGTGCCCAAGCAGTTGGGAAACTGACATATCTGTTGAAACTTGTCAGCAATTTCAATCCACCTCTCTGTTGTGGGCTCTGGTAAAAACTCTTCAGCTAAGGAGTCCCACAGTGCACGGCATGTGTACTTCACTATTCCAGATATGGTGGAAATCCCGAGTCTGTACTGGAAATGCAGTGACGAAAGGGATTCTCCAGTTGCAAGAAATCTGTGGGGAATTAAAAAACAATAAATTAGTTTTAAATCACAGCATTACATACCAAAACTGAGCTATAACACTTGGAGATACAAACTACCACCAACAAGATTGCAGTGAAAGTGTGCTCTGATGCGATCACATCCAATAAATGTGGCTTACCTTAAAGTCACCATCAGACGCTCTGTGGGTGAAACAGAGAAGCGGCAATAGGTGTCCGCTTTTCTTATGAGGTGTGCAATGCGCTCCACCAAGTAATCAAAATTCTCCATTTTCATCCTAACATATCCAAAAAATTTATCCGGGTTTCGTCGAAGGTCCATGCAGAGTGTAGAATAGACCCCACGCGTCATTCTCTTGGCTGTGATGGGGTGGATCCACAAACGTCGTCTACGATGCCTGATGCGCTGCTGTCTCGCTCTCTCCTTCTCCAGAACAATCACCCTCAAACGATTCGCCTCCGCTATAAAATCCGCCAAATTCTTCAAAATATTTCCAATGACAACATCCATCTTCGCCAGTAACTTGCTCTTCTCTCCAACCTGCACTTTCTCCTCTACAACCTGTCAAAGAAGGGCTGTAGGAACATGCTATATATAGTTTTCCAGTAGCCAATCCCGTTCGGAAGGCCACAAGGGTCAATTTTAAAAACCGGATCCGGCGTAATCCGTCGAAAAACGGATAGAAAAACGGATGGACCGGATGAGACGGATCCGGTTTTGTCTGTCAAGAAAAAGACGGATCCGGCAGAAAACCGGATCCGTCACATCCGGTTTTACTAAACATTTGCCGGATCCGGCGTTCCGGCATGACGCCGGATCGCGCCTGACGCCGAAAACCTGAAGTGTGAAAGTAGCCTTAGCCTCCCCTTTATTACTCAATCTGCTCTGAGCAAATGAGATGAGGCTCAGTTGGTTAGTATCTTCCTGTCCCCTGTCTTCCTCCAACACCACCTGGTCCACATTCAAAACTTCATGTTTCATTGTCAGCAGTGAATATTTAAGTAGGCACAGAAACGGGATCATTGTGCTGTGGGTTATGGCATCATTGCCACTCACCATCTTTCTGGAGTCCTCAAAGTCTTGGAGAGCTGCACAAATATCAGACATCCATGTCCACTCTTTAGTTGTTATGTGTGAGGTCTGTCTAGAATAATGATGGGCATGTTGGAGCTGGTATTCCACAACTGGTCTCTGCTGCTTACAAATCCTTGCCAGCAAGTGGAGTGTGAAGTTCCAATGTGTGGTCACGTCACACACCAGTCAGTGAGCTGGAACTTGCATGGGCTGCTGCAGTATTGCCAAAGCGGTGGCTTCTGTAGATGACTTGCAGAAATCACTGAAGCACTGAAGCAGTGTAATTTGATCAGAAGCTCTGTCAAGTGAAGCATGTGGGCGAAGCATGGTACATGTGTGTGCTTGTGAAGCTTCATAGCTGCCACCAGATTACGGTCATTATCACACACTACCAAGCCTGGTTGTAGGTCCAGCGGTGAGAGCCACAAATCTGTCTCGTTTGGTATTCCTTTCAATAACTCATCCGCAGTGTGGGGTTTGTCTCCTAAACACATTAGCTTTAGCAGAGCCTGTTGCCACTTCCCTGAGTCAGCGCTGCAGCGCTTCTGGCTGATGTGGACAAAGTGATCTGAGATAACTGGCGTAAAAGTTGGTGGAAACAAGAAAAAGGGCCAGCAATCATTAGCATTGATGGCTCATTCCAGGGTGGGACTCGGCCTCGGCATCCACAGTGTTCATCCAGTGTGCCATCATGGAAATATAGAGTCCCTGGCCACAAGCGTTTTTCCACTTATCAGTAGTTTAAGTGGACAAATCTAGTAAGTATATTGGTAAGGGCATGGGTGATGTTCATGGACACATGCTGGTACAAGGTGAGGAAGCCACCCCGGGAGACATAGTGGCAGCTAGGTACCGAGCACCAAGGGATGGCTGCCGCCATGAGTCGGTGGAAATCCTCCATGTCTACAAGCCTAAATGGCAAAATTTCCATGGCAAATAGCCATGAAATCTACCTGTATATTGTTTGGGACTGTGGATTAGTAGCTGAGAATTTTCTTTTTCATTTCAAGGCCTGGGGCAGGGACAGCTCTATGCTGTGTTAAGACAAGGAATTTGAATTGCCTGATGATGGTGCCTCAGAATGTGTAAGGACAGGTGCAAGGTGGGAGGTGCCAGTGGCACGGACAGGGGATTGGCAAGCACCTAGCACAGGAGAAGAGGCAGTGGTGTCACTCACTTGCACTAATCGTGGACCCAGGTGTTTGACCCACCGAGTTGGGTGCTTAGATTACATGTGCCTGGTCATGTTGGTGGTGGTTAGCCTCTTAGTGGTCAAGACCCTGCTGATCTTGGCTTGGCACAGGTTGCAAACGACCATATTTTTTTGTCTCTCAATACTCTTTAAAATTGGCCCAGACTGGGGAACACATAACTCTTTGACATAGAAATTCAGAAGTGTCGGTTCTTGGTGACTTATTGGCAACTGTGTCTCATCATCATCTACCTCCTTATACAAAATGTGCCATTCCACACCATCATCTTCTGGTGACCGTGGCTGATATAAGTGTTGTGCATCAATCAACAACATGTCATCCTGTCCCTCTCTACCTCATGTACCTTCTGTCCTTCTCTGAACATGCAGGGTGAGAGGCCACAATCAAGAAATGATTGTGTAAAAAGCTCCTTGGAGTCTACAGGGACTCAATATGGTGGGAGGAAGGAGTATCAGAGGGGTGAGACTGGTCCATGTGGAACACTGGGTTGTGCTGGCAAGCATGCTAGAAGCATTATCTGCTGTTCAACCGACTACCTGATTGCACTGGTGTGGTTTTAGAACTGGTGTCCCGTGTCTCCCTGCAAAGTGGGACAGGAAGCTATGTTTTGTTGATGAGTGTGCTGCTTGTTCTTCAGTAACAGGCGCAGTCGCACCTGCCCCACATCCTCACCATCTGTGTGCACCATTATCAGCACTTCCACTTCCCTGTCCTTTACCGCACGCTTTACACATTTTGTAATTGCTAGGTCTCTGGAAGTTAAGTTTCCTTAATCAATTGAAACAAAAAATTTTAATTAAAAGCAAAAAATTTGCTCAACTGTAGCAGGCAAAGTGATGTTTAAAAATTTCAAATCACAGTACTTTTGAATATGTGTGTTAAAATGTATAGATGACAATACAGTCAATTTTTTCACCCCCAAAAATGTTGGTCACCTGCACCAGCTATATGCTTAGCAATGGACTGCAAACCCTAAGCCCTGCCTAGAGGCTGTATTCAGCCACTATTCCTGCTCCAGCTAAATGCATACAAGCAACAAAGCACAAGATTTGCCCTAAGAAGGACTTTTAGTATGATGGTACAGAAACATTTCACCACTATTGGAATCTGCTTCCTAAAACTGTGCACACTGTCCAAGACAACTTCTCTCCCCCACCAATAAGAACTGTCCCTGAGCTGTGCAATGGCATCAGTGTGCCAAGCATGGAGGCCAGTCCTTTTATAGTAGAGGGGTTTATACATGTAGAGCCTGTAAACTAGTAAGTGCCTAATCTTGATAATGGAAATATATGCTGCAGTCCTAATCACAATAGCAATGCAATATACATTATAATGAACATCCAAGAGAGTAAGAGTTAATGTGCAATAAACAAAGTGCTGTATGGACTGGACTCTAGTCCAGACCATCCTACACATATGCTTATACAAGCGCTGACATATAATTTCCATATCAAAGCCACATAGTATTTACAATCTCTGCTTGCTGTCATTTAATTGGAACTTTTTTCTTTTTACTCGGAGCTGACAACATTTATCTTCATCATATGCTGATCATACAGATTTATAGCTCAGTTAGATCACATTGCAATGATTATAGCTTTTATTTTATAACTAACCAGACAATGATTGACCCATTTAAATGACAGGCAGAATTCTTGGGTCGTGGGGGGGATAACAGCTAGAAAACAGAAATTCAGTAACATAATTTTGTTTCAGGACCAAGATCACATTGATCATATAAATCAAATAATTAAAATTTAATAGTATATTTTTTTTTCATAAGAAATCGATTTCATTAGCTGGTGTAAAGTAATTTTTTCCCCACATTTAAACCTTCATTATTTTTTATTCTTGCAAAAAAGACTAATTGATGTCAATTTGGGCTCTTTTATTGACTGTTTCAAGTGCTTGACCTGCTGTGAAAACATTCTGACCCTTCCTTAATCTCTGTTTCACACCTTGCAGAACATGACAGCCTGAAGAGTTGATCTTGCAATGACTAGGTCCAAGGGGAATATCACAAGCAAGGAAATCATACAGCTCACTTCCCATTGTCATTTTAGATTACAGTGTCAGACAGCCCATCATGTTCAAATTCCACAGTTTTGTTAGGCAAGGTAAAAGGTTCAGAATAATTTTCTAGTAAATCTCTAAATTCAGGACTCCAGCATTGATGTGTCTATTAGTTTCTATCATTCCAAGAAAATAAAAAATTGCAGTAATATGCACAGAATATAAGTTATACAGTAGTGTGAAAAAGTCTTTGCTCCCTTCCTGATTTCCTATTCTTTTGCATATTTGTCACACTTAAATGTTTCAGATCAGCAAAAAAATTTAAAATATTAGACAAAGATAACACAAGTAAAGACAAAATGCAGTTTTTAAATGATGGTCTTTATTATTTAGGGAAAAAGAAAACCAAATCCACAGGGCCTTGTGTGAATAAGTAATTTCCCACTAAACCTAATAGCTGGTTGGACATTTTGGAATTTTGGTCCACTTATCTTTGCAAAATTGTGGTAATTCAGCCACATTGGAGAGTTTCCAAGCATGAATCACCTTTTAAAGGTCATGCCACAGCAACTCAATCAGATTAAGGTCAGGAATTTGAATAGGCCACTTCAAAGTTTTAGTTTTGTTTTTCTTAAGCCATACAGAGGTGGACTTGCTGGTGTGTTTTGGATCATTGTCCAGCTGCATAAACCCTATGCGCTTCAGCTTGAGGTCATAAATAGATGGCTAAATATTCTCCTTCATGATTTTTTGGTAGACAACAGAATTCATGGTTCCATTTACCACAGCAAGTCTTCCAGGACCTGATGCAGGAAAACAGCAACAGACCATCACACTACCACCACCATATTTTACTGTCGGTTAGATGTTCATTTTCTGAAATTCTGTGTTACTTCTAAGCCAGATGTATTTGGACATACACCTCACAAAAAGTTGAACTTTTGTCTCATTAGCCCACAGAGTATTCTTTCAAAAGTCTTGGGGATCAAGATGATTTCTAGCAAAACTGAGACAAGCCTTTATGCTCTTATTGCTCAGCAGTGGTGTTTGTACTGGAACTCTGCCATGCAAGCAATTTTTGCCGTCACTTTTTTCTGATGGAGTCATGAACACTGACATTAACGGAGGCGATTGAGGCCTGCAGTTCATTGGATGTTGTTGTGAGGTTTTTGTGTCCTCTTGGATGAGTTATCCCTGAACTCTTGGGGTAATTTTAATCGGTTGGCCATTCCTAGGAGGGTTCACCATTGTTCCATGTTTTCACCATTTGTCGATAATGGCTCTCACTGTGGTTTGCTGGAGTCCCAAAGCTTTAGAGATGGCTTTATACCCTTTTCCAGACAGATAGATTACACTTTGTTTCTCATTTGTTCCAGAATTTCTTTTTACCATGGCATACTGTCTTGCTTTTGAGGAATCTTTTGGTCTATTTTGCTTTGTTGTGAAAGTCTTATTTAAGCGGTTTTTTCATTGAGAGCAGATATGGCAGTAATCAGGCCTCCCATGGTCTCCCTGCACTACCTCTCTCTGTTCCAAAGGATGCAAGTCATTTTAGGCTGGGTGACACACTGGATAATTATCAGGTGGAGCAACGCGATGACAGCATTGTGTAAAACCCTAACGTACTTTGCGTTCTCTGGCACAATGACATCACTGTGTCAATCTGCCCACAGAACAGATATATTTTGTAGGTGGAAATTTTATCAATCCTGCAAAGGAGGCATTTTACCATGTAAAGGGCAAAGTGGTCTGCATTATTATTTGTGGCACTAAGAGGAGTACTGTTTCTTTGTCACAGAGTAACAGAGTAATAGGGACACATGCGGATCATTATTGGGGTATCAGCAGAATGAAGAGTTTGTGAAGTTTAGGAATAAATAGGGAAGTTGCTGGAAATATGAAAAGTTAAATTTGTCTTTGTTGTAAACTCTACAGATGATTCATGGCTGGAAGAAGTTGACATGTCGTTCTGAGTCAAATGGAAAAGATAAGAAAACTGAACCAGTCCATCAGATAGAATAACAGCTGTAAGTATCTATAACTGTACTGTAATCTCTCACATGTTATGCAGAACTGGGATCTACCACTATATGGTCAATTTATAGTGGGTAAGGAAAGTATTCAGACCCCTTTAAATTTTTCACTCTTTGTTTCATTGCAGCCATTTGGTAAATTCAAAAACGTTCATTTTTTTTCTCATTAATGTACACTCTGCACCCCATCTTGACTGAAAAAAACAGAAATGTAGAAATTTTTGCAAATTTATTAAAAAAGAAAAACTGAGAAATAAATACAAAGTTTGCTGCGCTAATCCTTTTGGCAATCCCCTGATTCCCCACAGGAGTAACCCTATTTGAATAAACAACAGAAATGCTCAAATGGGTTTAGGTCAGGGCTCTGGCTGGGCCAGTCAAGAATTTTCACAGAGTTGTTCTAAAGTTACTCCATTGCTTTTTAGCTATGTGCTTATTAGCATCATGCCAGGTTCCCGGCGTGTCAGTTCACGCACCCGCGCTGCAGTTGGTTCCTCTCTTCCTCATGCACTGCATGCTCCCAGCAGCACTTCCAGCTGGGCCTCTGGCCATGTTCTAAGAGCATGTGCACGCTCCTGCCCTCTTAAAGGACCAGCATGTGCACTTGCAATTTCTTCCCCAGCCAATGGTTTGGAAGCATTATTTATACATTGCTTCCTCTCCACTGGTGAGGTGTCTGAGATACCTTCCTGTTTCATTCTATGTTGTGTAAGGTTGCATACCAGTGCAAATCCTGCCTGTTGTACACTAAGCACATTTTGCCTATTATACTCCAAGTAAAAATCCTGCCTGTTGTACTCTGAAGCAAATCTTGCCTGCTGCACTCTGAAACTATTCCTGCCTGCTGCACTCTGAGGCATATCTCGCTTGCTTCACTCTGAAGCAAAACTTGCTTGCTGCACTCTGACACAAACTCAGTCACTGACACAAACTCAGTCACTGACACAAACTCAGTCACTGACACAAACTCTGTCCACTGCACTCTGATATGAACTTGGTCATTTGCACTCTGATACAAGATCTGCCTGCTGCTCCATCCATTCTGTCCTTTGGGTTCAGCTGCTGCGCAACTGATGGTCTGCAGTGGAGTGGCACCTGGCGATCATCGGGAGCCAAGTCTAACCTCACCCTCAGAGGCTCTAGTGAATAGTCAGGTGATTGCTTAGTCATGCCTCTCCAGGTTCTCTGCGGTCTGTGGCACAGTGGTTCCACAAACCGCAACCGTGACGGTTTGTTCAGGCCATGGATCCTGCTGGACCCTAGACCCTTCCCGTATGGACCATGTACCAGGAGCTTTGCCAACAGAAGAACGCACAGGAAGAGCTGTCCACACTGTTGCAGTCCTTAACCACTAAGTTGGAGGCCTTAAACATCCCTCCTGAATTCCAGCATCTGGAAACAGCGGTGTCTCCTCCAGAGACTTCCCAGACAATTTGCTTAGATCCTGGCTTCCGACTTGCAGCCCCACCATGTTTTGACGGCAATCCGAACCTCTTTCGTGGGTTCATCAACCAGTGCCCGTTACATTTTGAACTTCTTCCACACTACTTCCCACTGCATGGAGCAAAGGTGGTGTTTCTAATGTCGCACCTTGGAGGTGAGGCGCTGGCATGGTTGAACCCATTGTGGGAGAGAGAGAATCTGATCATCTCCAATTTTCAAGTATTCTTGGAAGCTTTTTGCAAAGTGTTCGATGAACCCAGGTGAATCACCTCTGCAGCTTCCGCTTTACTCCGTTTACGTCAGACCAATTCTTCTGTGGGGCAATATGTGGTACTCTTTTGCACTCTGGAATCTGAACTCAGATGGAACAATGAAGCTTTGCTGGCGACATTCTGGCAGGGGCTTTCCGGAGATATTAAGGATGAGCTAGCCCGTCGAGACCTACCAACCACCCTCGAAGATCTCATCTCTCTCACAATCCGTATAGACCTACGCTTCCGTGAGCGTGCTAGTGAGGTGGAACTAAAACCGCAGCTCCTGGCTCCAATTTTTCAAGGAACGGAGAAGCTCTGGTATCTTGGGGTGGTAGGAGAGGTCTCTCTAAATGAAAAGGATGTCTCTCAACCCCTGATTCTTACTGTGGCCATGACAACCGGTGAATCCCGATTTGTTGAATCAGCATATTTGGATTCTGGGGCAGCCAGAAATTTCATCCTTGAGGCTGTAGTGGATCGGTTCCAAATCCCAGTTCATCCACTCCAGAACCCTCTGGCAATAACGTGTCGATGGGAGAACTCTTCAGGAGACGGTTCATTTGGCTACTGGGCCGCTTGAGGTCCATATTGGGATGCTTCATATGGAGAAAATGGTCTTCTATGTCCTCTCCAACATGTCTCATGCCTTTCTCTTGGGCCCACCATTGCTGCGTCAACATGAATCTGTGTTGGACTGGAGAACGGGAGAGGTGCTCCGCTGGGGATATTTCTATCTTGGGAGGTGTCTGAATCCTGTACACTTGGGTAAGGCGCCATCTAGTCACTGCCCAGTTTGCCATTTGCCTATTAGTCCTTCGCTGACGTATTTGACAAGAAGGAGGCAGAGACTTTGCCGCCCCACAGGCCGTATGACTGCCCTATGGACTTGATTCATGGGTCTATGCGACATAGACTCAAGCTATGTCAGACTACATCCAGGAAAATTTGGCTAGGGGGTTCATTCAGAAATCCTCCTCTCCTGCTGGAGCTGGGTTTTTCTTCGTCAAGAAGAAGGATGGATCTCTACGACCCTGTATAGACTATTGAGGAATCAATCAAATCATGGTGAAAAATAAATATCCTATCCCACTGATTCCTGAGTTGTTTGACTGATGAAGAGGTGCCAGAATGTTCTACAAATTAGATTTAGGAGGCACCTACAATCAAATCCGCATTCGCCGGGGAGACAAATGGAAGACGGCTTTCAACGCTAGAGGTGGATATCATGAATACTGAGTGATGCCCTTCGGTCTCAGTAATGCACTGGACATTTTCTAAGAGTTCATCAATGATATCTTCCGGGACCTGCTTTATACCTGTGTTGTGGTGTACCTGGACGATATTCTGGTATTTTCCCCAGATCTGGCCTCCCACAGGCGAGCAGTTCGGCAAGTTCTTCAGCGTCTTCGGGAGAATCGACTCTATGCCAAGTATGAGAAATGAGTTTTTGAGCAGTCCTCTCTTCCTTTCTTGAGATTCATTGTCTCAGACACCAGACTCAGGATGGATCCTGAGAATGTCTCTTCCATCCTTAAATGGCCGCTGCCTGTGGGAGTCAAAGCAATTCCTTGGCTTTGCTAATTATTATCGGCAATTCATTCCGCACTTCTCCACTCTGACTGCTCCTATCTCTGCCATGACCCGAAAAGGAGTCAATCCAAAGAACTGGTCCCCCGAGGCTGAAGAGGTCTTCCACTCTCTCAAACAGTGCTTCTACACTGCACCCGTTCTGCATTGTCCAGATCTGAATAAGGAGTTCTTCCTTGAGGTGGATACATCCTCATTGGGGCCGGAGCTATGCTTACTCAGAAGTCCTCCTCAGGTAGCCGCATTTCCTGTGGTTTCTTCTCCAAGGCCTTCTCCATTCCAGAATGTAACTACTCAATCAGGGACCGGGAGTTGCTCACTGTTAAGATGGCTTTGGAGGACTGGCGATACTAGCTGGAAGATGCAGTTTATCCAATAGTGATCTTCACGGACCGTAAAAAACCTGCATATCTCTAGTCTGCTCAGAGACTTAATTCTTGCCAAGCCAGGTGGTCATTGTTTTTTGCCTGCTTTTACTTTCTTTTGCATTTCAGATCCGGAGACAAGAATGACAGAGCTGATGCCCTCTCTCGCTCATTTCTGTCTGGGGACCAAGAGGAGGATCCCCAATTTATCTTTGATCCCTCTAAGATGGTTACGGTCACCCCTTTCCGCCTGTCACAAATTCCTCCAGGAAAGACTCTTGTGGATGAATCTGTGAGGAGCGGGTTTTGTCTTGGGGTCACTTGTCCAAGGTGGCTGTTCATGTGGGACAAAGGAAGACATTACAATTGATCTCTCATCATTACTGGTGGCCATCCATGAGGAGGGAGATCTATGCCTATGTGGCTGCCTATCTTGTGTCCACAATAAAGTTCCTAGACGACTTCCTACTTGTTCTCTCCTGCCATTACCCGTACCATAAGCTACTTGTCAGCACATAGCAAAGGACTTCATTATGGATTTGCCAGTTTCCGAGGGTTGCACCGTCATCTGGGTAGTTGTGTACCGCTACTCTAAAGTTGCACATTTTACCCCGTTGTCTGCTCTCCTGTCAGCTCCTGAATTGGCTGACAGCTTCATCAAGCATATTTTTGGCCTTCATGGATTTCCTCACCACATCGTATCCGATTGAGGTTTGCAGTTTACTTCCACATTCTGGCGAGCACTCTGTAAACATCTGGATATCGTTTTGGATTTCTCCTCAGCCTATCACCCTCAGTCCAATGGACAAGAGGAGCGTGTCAACCAGGTCCTGGGCAACTACCTGAGACACTACATCAATGTCAACTATAATGATTGGGTGAAATTACTTCCCTGAGCTGAGTTCTCATACAACAATCACGTTTGGGAAGCATTGGGAGAGTTGCCATTCTAAATTGTGTTTATTCAGCAACCCAAGGCTCCCCTTCTGGTGATGGTTCCTTCTGTGCTTCCATCCTGTAAACAAGATATGGCTTTCACCAGGTACATCAAGCTGTAGATCCCTTTTACAAGTTGGGTCTTTGTTTTATCAGGCCTTTCGAGGTGCTGAAGCGAATCAACGAGGTCTCCTATAAATTGAAGCTGCCGCCTTCTCTGCGGATTTCAAATTCCGTTCATGCATCCTTACTGAAACCAGTCATCCTGAGTCCATTCTTCAAGGATCTCAGTAACACACCCATGCCAACAGCCTCAGATGATGTTTTTGAAGTGGAGAACATCTTGGCCATGAAAAAGGTGAGAGGCAAGACCTTCTTCCTTGTTGACTGGAAGGGATTTGGTCCTGAAGAGAGGTCCTGGGAGCCCAAGGAGAATATTCATGATCCGATCCTTCTCTGGAACTTCCTCGATTGCCTAAAGAGGAGGGGGCATAAAAGGGGGGAACTGTTAGCATTACGCCGGGTTCCCAGCATGTCAGTTCACTCACTTGCACTGCAGTTGGTTCCTCTCTACCTCATGCTCTGGATGCTCTCAGCAGCACTTCCAGTCAGGCCTCTGGCCATGTTCTAAAGCCACGCGCGCATCCACTCCCACACTCTTAATGGGCCAGCATGTGCACTTGCTATTTCCTCCCCAGCCAATGATTTGGAGGGATTATGTATATATTGCTTCCTCTCCACTGGGGTGGTGCCTGAGCAAACTTCCTGTTTCAGTCTATGTTGCGTAAGATCGCATACTAGTGCGAATCCTGCCTGTTGTACACTAAGTGCAAATCCTGCCTGTTGTACACTAAGTGCAAATCCTGCCTGTTGTACTCCAAGTACAAATCCTGCCTGTTGTATTGTACGCCAAGTACAAATCCTACCTGCTCTACTGTGAAGCAAATCCTGCCTGCTACATTCTGAAACTAATCCTACCTTCTTCACTCAGAAGCAAATCCTGCCTGCTGCACTCTGAAGCAAATCCTGCTTGCTGCACTCTAAAGCTAAACTTGCTTGCTCCACTCTGACACAAACTCTGTCTCTGACACAAACTCTGTCTGTTGCACTCTGATACGAACTTGGTCAGCTGCACTCTGATACAAGCTCTGCTTGCTGCTACATCCAGTCTGCCCTTTGGGTCTGGCTGCTGATGTTTGTCTGGGGAGCCATACTTCACAAGGTTGTATGCTTTTTTTCTCTGTATACTCTGCTGGTTATACTCTTTTTGTTATAGCGGCCTCAGTGACCTACATATTTCAGATTGTGACTGCACCACAGTGCCTGATGTTATGCTATATTAGCTTCATAAGGAATGTATTTTGATCTCCTTATATTTGCTACAACTGAATGCTATATTTTTCAGCAGCTCTGTGCTGGATTTCATGTGCCATTTATTTTTAGCGGCTACTATATGCCACATTTAAATATTATTTGGCATTTGCTTGGTATTGTTGAGGCCATATATATTCATTTAGACACAATTTTTATCTGTAACTCCTGTGTAGATGCAATTTGCAACATTTAGGGCTGTCTGTGCAGAGTATACATTAGGCATATACTCATCTGCCATTAAGCCACTGGTTTGGACACTGTGTTCATATACTGTATTTTATACAAACACTGTTTGATCTTTTTGTATGTGCCTTTTTCTATGTCCTATACTTATTTGTATACAAGAATATTTGCATATGTACCTTGTGTTAGTATATTGGACATATATCTCCTTTTAGGCTATGTGCCCACGTAGCGTTTTATTCCAGACACTAAAAGCTGGACTCCTTCCCAGAAATCGCGCTTTTTTTTCCGCGCGATTTCACCACGATTTTACGGCGATTATGATTGCGATTTTGCCGCGATTTTCACGTGCGATGTTCAAGCACTTTCCAAACGATTTGATGCATCGCTTGGAAAGTGATTGACAGGTTGGTCACACTCGTCAAACATAGTGTTTGACAAGTGTGAGCAGCTTTTTACTATTGAGGCCGCCTATGCGGCATCAATAGTAAAAGATAGAATGTTAAAATGCTAAAAAAAAATTGAAAAATCGGTGTATATTTACCTTCCGACATCCCGCGCTGCCATCCCGGGCCTCAGCATTCCCAGTAATGCCTTGCGAGACCTGTGATAACGTTGGTCTCGCGTTGCTATAGCGATCTCGCGAGACCACGTCATCACAGGACCTTGCCGCAAGGCATTACTGGGAACGCTTAGGCCGGGAATGAAGCACGGGACGTCGGAAGGTAAATATACCCCGATTTTTTTATTTTTTATTCTTTTTTTTACAGGGGTATGGTACCCAGGGCCTGGAGGACAATCTCCTCTTCTCCACACCGTGGGTACCAACCGCACATGAGACGCTTAACTTCCCGCATGGTGGGCATAGCCACATGCAGGAGTAAGCGATTCTCATGCTTTCCTATGGGTGCGGAATCCCGGCAATTCTTTGCGATTCCGCACAAAAGAATGACCATGCTGTGATTTTTCTCCGCGATGCGATTCCGCCGCGGAAAAAAGTGCAGCATTAGCACAGCATGTGCGCAATACCATAGGAATGCATGGGGGTGTTCTGTACACGATTTGTAAATGTTTTCGTGCCGAAAATCGCGGCAAAAACGCTTAAAAATCGCTACGTGGGCACACAGCCTTAATGTATTTTATGATTTTGTTACTTCAATAAAGGCTATCTATTTTATGGCTTTCTACTTCCTGAACCTTATTTGATGTATTAGTTTATTGGACGTGCCATTCAGTTAGGCCCAATTTTTTGGATATATTGTGATGTTTGTCTGCCCTGGAGTGGCACCTGGTGTTCACTGGGAGCAAAGTCTAACCTCACCTTCAGAGGCTCTAGTACATAATCAGATGATCGCTTAGTCATACCCCTCCGGGCTCTCCGCAGTCCATGACACAGTGGTTCCACAAACCATGACCGTGACAGTGCTTAGGGTCACTGTCTTATTGGAAGGTGAAACTTCAGCCAAGTCTGAGGTCTAGAGCACTCTGGAAGAAGTTTTCATCCAGGATATCTTTGTACTTGGCTACATTCATATTTCCTTCAATTCCAACCAGTCATCCTTTCCCTGCAGCTGAAAAACACACCATAGCATGATGCTGTCACCACCATGTTTCACTGTTGGGATTGAATTGGGCAGGTGATGAGCAGTGCCTTGTTTTCTCCACACATACTGCTTAGAGTTATTACCAAAAAGTTCTATCTTCATCTCATCAGACCAGAGAATCTTATTTCTCATAGTCTGGGAGTCCTTCTTGTGTTTTTAGCAAACTCTGTGCAGGCTTTTATATGGCTTGCACTGAGGAGAAGCTTCCGCTGGGCCACTCAGCCATAAAGGCCCGACTGGTGGAGGGTTGCAGTGATAGTTGACTTTGTGGAACTTTCTCCCATTTCCCTACTGCATCTGTGGAGCTCAGCCTCAGTGATCTTTGGGTTCTTCTTTAGCTCTCTCACCAAGGCTCTTCTCCCACGATTGCTCAGTATTACTGGACAGCCAGGTGTAGGAAGACTTCTGGTGTTCCCAAACTTCTTCCATTTAAGGATTATGGAGGCCACTGTGTTGTTAGGAACCTTTAGTACTGCATACATTCTTTTTTAACCTTGGCCAGATCTGTGCCTTGCCACAATTCTGTCTCTGAGCTCCTTGTCCAGTTCCTTTGACCTCATGATTCTCATTTGGTCTGACATGCACTGTGAGCTGTGAGGTCTTATATAGACAGATGTCTGCCTTTACAAATCAAGTCCTATCATGTTAATTAGACACAGATGGACTCCAATGGAGGAGTATAACCATCTCAAGGAGGATCACAAGGAAATGAACAGCATGTGACTTAAATATGAGTGTCTGAGCAAATGGTCTGAATAATTAAGACCATTTGATATTTCAGTTATTATTTTTTAATAAATATGAAAAAATTTCTACATTTCTGTTTTTTAAGTCAAGATGGGGTGCAGAGTGTACAATAATGAGAAAAAAATGAACTTTTCTGAATTAAACAAATGGCTGCAATGATACAAAGAGTGAAAAGTTTAAAGGGGTCTGAATACTGTACTTTCCGTACCCACTGTACTCTCTTGTGCTTCCTCCCTTGGCCAGGAGATGTTGTATGATCAGACCATGTTCCAGTACCATCAGAAAGTTATTACACAGTACAGAGCAGGGTCACATTTATAAGATTATCTCAGCACAGAAACATTTTTTCACCAATCTAATTGTGAAATTTAATTTTATTCCAAGATCTATTAAATAAAGTGTAATTTGTTCGTGGGACAACTGTTTAATGGAAATTTGCCCTGTTCTTGGGATTAGTAGTCCTGTTTGTGATAAATATCAAAAATCTTTCTCAATCAATATGGTTTTTACTAATTCTGCTATCTTTTTACTCTCTATTTCCAGCTCAAACTATAAAAACACCAGCCTCCATCCACCCTTTGTATTTAATAAACAGTGTTCCTCCTCATTTCCACAGTGGTCCTTGTGCCCTACATGCAGCCATGAAATTGTAGAGAATGCAGAATGGTCAGTATGAACACCAAAAATTATTGAGGGAGAATGTTTAATGAGTCACTACAAGGGGAAGTATGGATGACATACTTGCAACCTTGACTGTTCCAAGTCATACAAAAGCGATGCAATGGAACTCAAATCACCACTAAAGCAAAAGGTCTGTTGGTGTCAATGGCCTTCAGCAGTCTTCAGAAGGGATTGTCTAAAAGCAGAATGAAGGGATCAGGTTTTATTTCCAAAAACACTTGAATGGAAAAAGTTGCAAATCCAAGCACCATCCATGGAAAAAAGCAGAGTTGTTTCTTGAAAAACTAAGTGCATCTAGATTTTAAGCAAATACATATGTAACACCTGCACAGGGAACTGTCAGAGCATCTACCAGCATGCTGGAGCTTACACACTCTAAGAAGAGTTTTGCAGTGGCTGTTAAACAGGGACCTACAGACACTAATCGTTTTTCTCCTGAGTGGCAGAAGACTACAACTCCCAAGGATCATTGTTCCAGTGAGATGATAGAAGAAGGGAGGAGGAGGGACTTGGGGGAGGACGTTGGGGAGAAAGTGAAGGTAAATGGTGAGAGGAGGAAAAACGTGGCTGCTGCTGGTTATGAGAGACAGAGCGGTGTGGATCTTGATTCCCCTAAGTTGCAGAGTGTAGGGGACCCCGCGGAGATACCTGTGTTGCTGGAGAGAGCAAAGATCCAGAGAGTCCGGCCGGCACTCCCATCGGATAAAGTTCTAAATCCTGCAGCCCCCAGCTGGAGTTCAAAGAATTCTCCGGTCATTAGAGACACTGTGAGTGCCCTTATGAGACTTGTGGTTCTATCAGCGCTATTTACAGTGAGTACAAGGCAACATAAACTATTGACATCAATGTTCATCTAAGTGCACCCACGATTGTTACTTTGCGCGCCAACATCCGCGGCATCTGGGCCCCAACATTTTGACTGAGTAAATACAGAAGAGGGGGACTTTGCCATGTTATATTTGCAGGGTTGGAGTTTAATTAGGCGGTGATGTGTATATGACTTTTATAGAGCACAGTTAATTGTATTATTTGTTTATTCCTTTAAACCCACCTCAATTCTGCTTTATAGCAATAAATCTGTTAAACTGTTTTACTCCTGCTTCCTGAGTGTGTACTAAGCTGTGGCAGGGGTTACCTGAATCAGCCCCTGGCAGAAGATAACTGTTCTTCTGCAGCCCAGAGACAGAGCTCCAATCGAGATTCGGGTGGAGGCACTGCGTATGAAAGAGGTGAAACCCTCCATAGCACCCAAGGTATAATGGTAGCCCTGAAAGGGTGTTACGGTGGAGGCACTGCTGAGATTTCAGAACTATTACAGGAGTATTTACTATGGAGACTTTAACAGAGCAACAAGCGCATTTGTGGTGCGAAGAGATGGAGGTTGCAGCTGAACAAAGCTTTGCAGTGAGTGGTGAGCTCCGTGATGCATCTGATGAGGAGATACTGAAAATAGTTAACCGACTCACTGAACTTGCCCACCCTAACGTGGTCAACTGCAGGAAGGAAAAAGGGGGACAATTACCCACAGCCCTGATCTCAACAATATATTTATTGAATATTTCCCATCCATGATAACCGTGTCCCCAGAGCATGGTAGACAATCGAAGATCACTTGGCCTATTGAGTCCGAAGTGGAGACCCGGCAGCAGGGATCAACCACTCAGCCTAGAAAGACTAGTGTAAGTCCGCCCTCTACTCCATTTAGGGCCAGTCAGGAAGAGACTGCTGCCCCTGCTGATGCGCTTATGACAGCGATGGAAAAGTTAGTCAGTCAGTTCGCAAAGATGCAGCCAGAGGGGAACTACTGTCGCCTAAGAACTTTTTCGGGTGCCCTCTCCACACCTGCTGGAGAAGAAGGCTATGATATGTGGAGGGATGTCACTTTGCTGTGCTTAGAAGAGTGGCAGTGCACCGAAGCTGTGAAGAAGCAGAGAATAGTGGAAAGTTTGAGGGGTACTGCTATGGAAGTGGTGCAGGCTGCTTGGCGGAGCAAGCCACAAGCAACTTATCAAGATTATATGAGTGCTTTAGAAGATGCTTTTGGATCCCCTGAAGATGCTACTGTTCTTCTCTATAAACTCCGTACCACCTACCAACTGCCAGATGTGAAGATGTCCGACTATCTCTACCAACTAGACAAGCTGGTTCATAGAATAGTATCTAAAGGTGGAGTCAGCCCTAAAGAAGTTGATCAGTGTCGTCTGGAACAAGTACTCAGAGGAGCTCTCACGCATGATCCATTTGCCCAGCGGATGAGGTCTTGTGATAGAGAGAAAATTCCTGGTTCTTTTCATGAGCTGCTTAAGGAAGTTCGCAAGGAGGAGGCTATTTTGGCAGAAAGAGAGAAGACATCCCCTCGGGTGACTACTGTTGCCCTGAAGCCAGCAGCCGACTGCCGAGAGATGGAACTGCTGACAGTCATCGAGAAACAGGGGGAGCAGATTACACAATTGTTAAGTGCCCAGGCCAAGACAATACAGCAGCTACAAAATGCTGCGGAGGTAGCCGACAAGAAAACCCTGGTTTCAGGAAGCGAGAATGATGACCTCTGTAGAGTAAAGACTAGGAAACCAGAAGGGTGCTTTGTTTGTGGGAGTCCAGACCATATGGCTCGTCAGTGTCCGAAGAAGTGGAACTCAAAGAACTCTTCACATCTTCCCCATCACACTCAGGGGCAGTCGGGAAACGGGAAAGGGGGCCAGTAGAACCCCATACGGTGCCCCCATTAGCAGCTAAGTCCTACTCTACCGCCCCATCCAATAGTGCCTCATCAAACACACTGCCTGAAGGTTTAGTGGGACCAGCCCCACATGTCTCTGCATATATCAATGGTCAGCCCTGTACAGTATTGCTGGATAGCGGATCTCAAGTGTCCATCATCTTTGAAGGATGGTATGAGAGATATTTGTCCAACGTACCTCTGAAACCGTTGTCTGGACTCGTGGTGTGGGGACTGAGTGAGCACAGCTATCCCTACAGAGGGTACATGTCCGTGAAACTACGATTCCCAAAGACTGTTGTTGGAGTGGATAAAGAGATACCCATCATAGCATTAATCTGCCCGGAGGCAGAGGCATATGAGAGACCAACACCCGTCATAGTGGGAACAAATGCTAACATCTTCCGTACATTAGCTCAGTGGTGTCGGGAAGCTGGGGGAGAAAATTACTCGCAGACCCTATCCATCCACCCAGTCTGTTTGGAAGCCTATGTGAAAAAGGAGGAAGAGAAGAGGGAACTACAGCCTGAAAGCTTTGACCCCTGTTTTGAAGGAAGTGAGCTGGAAGGAGAAGACAGGAGGCTGGTCATCGATGGCATGATGATGCGGGGGGGCAGTGTTCTCTCTGGACGAATGGGACATGGGCCTTGCTCAAGGAGTAGAGCATCACATTCGGTTGAAGGATCAAAAGCCTTTCCGAGAGAGATCCGGAAGATTGGTTCCGTCGGATATCGAAGATGTCAGGCGGCATTTACGCTGTATGCTGGACACAGGAGTCATCATAGAGTCTAGTAGCCCCTATGCTTCCCCTGTAGCCCTTATGCTTCCCCTATCGTGATAGCTCGGAAAAAAAGATGGAGATATTCGGATGTGTGTGGATTATCGCACCTTGAATAAACGTACGGTCCCTGACCAGTACACTGTGCCCCGAATCGATGAAGCTTTGGATTGTCTGCAAGGGAGCCAGTGGTTTTCTGTGTTAGATCTTCGGAGTGGTTACTATCAGATGCCCATGTCAAAAGAAGATCAAGAGAAGACCGCTTTTATCTGCCCTATTGGGTTCTTCGAGTTCAAGAGACTGCCTCAAGGACTGACAGGTGCTCCGGCCACTTTTCAGAGATGTATGGACAAAGTGGTGGGGGACATGCACTTACGTGAGGTCCTGGTTTATCTGGATGATCTTATTGTTTTTGGGAAGACTCTGGAAGAACACAACCAGCGGTTGTTCAAGGTGCTGGATTGGTTGAAAGAGGCTGGGTTGAAGTTGTCCCTTGACAAGTGCCGAATTTGTCAGACGACTGTGAAGTATGTGGGGCACATAGTCAGCTGAGAAGGAATTTCCACCGATCCCGCCAAAGTGGAGGCTGTTGTAAACTGGCCTAAGCCCACCAAACTGAAGGAACTTAGGTCCTTTTTAGGATTTTGTGGCTATTACCGAAGATTTGTACCGCAGTACTCTCGGATTGCGAAGCCATTGACTGCCCTTGCCCCAGGGTATCCCCCTTCTGGGAGGACAGCCCACTCCTCAAAGTCAAGAAAAACTGTCTATTTCCGAGTTATTGAACTCTTTGGGGAAAGATGGACACCTGTATGCGATGAGGCATTTGAGAAACTGAAGTCATGTTTGACCCAAACTCCAGTGTTGGCTTATGCAGACCCCAGTAAACCATATGTGTTACATGTGGATGCTTCTCTTGATGGACTGGGAGGGGTTCTCTACCAGGTAGAAATAGAAAGAAATAGCCAGCTCACCAGAGATCAAGCGCAGAAACTCGGAGCTCCGTGCGGACCAACGTCATAGACCATAGAAGGAAAGTTCTGCTGCAGCTGCTATTAAAATCTTCTTTAATGAAAAACCATTAAAACATACAATGGTGAAGACTCTCCATGTAACCACACCACAACAGAGATGACAGGCTTATTGACGGGTTATGCGGTAGTTTTTTATAGATGGTACTATCTGATAATAATTCCAGCATTTTTTGATAATAATCAGTGGCATTCAATACCACTACCACTCCTCCCTTGTCTGACATTTTAATGACTAAATCAGCATTATTTTTCAAATCCTGCAGGATTTTGTGCTCATAATTTGAAATTTTTTTTTGTTGTTTAATTTACTTTGGATTTCATTTGATCATATAAATGGAGCAAATCCCTCTCTACCATATCCGGAAATTGTTCCATGCAACTAGATCTCGTTTGCACTGGGTAAAAATACGGATTTTTTGTCTCAAAAGCATGTGTCTGTTCACATTGATCATTGCTGGAAAGGGAATGTTCATCTAGATCCTGCAGAGTAACCAGTGCTAACTGTTCCTCAAAATTCATGTCCACAAACTCATTGTTAGCATCTGAGGGGTGACTAGATAGAGGGACACAATCTGAATTATCAATGTCAAAAAAATGTTTTTTAACTGTCAAATTGCGAATAAATTTATTAACGTCCATAATGGTGGAAAACAGATCAAAATCTCGATCGGGGACAAAATTGAGACCCAATGATAATATTTGGGTTTGTTCTTTGGTTAGAATAATTGAAGATAAATTGAGGACATTATTGCAGCTTTTTATTGGTGCCAATATTTTTTTCTCCGAGTTGTAATTCCTTGTGTTCCTCTGGTGTTTTCTGCCTCCACGCCTCTGACGTTTTTTGAATAATGAAGATTACGTCTGGACGCACCTGGAGTGATCTCATTAGATGAAACATCAGATATGCTTGAAAAGTTGTCAGAAGAATCCAACTCTGATGAAGTGAAGGAAACATGAGATCTTGGAATTCTGGTGGAGTTTCTGCGCTTATTGTGAACATGGCTTTGCTTCAAGATAGATTTTGGGGTTCTATTTAGACCCTTCCATTTTCCCCATTCATACACCATATTGGTAGAATAGTCATTCAAGTCTCTTGTGAACTTTTTTTCTTTCTATCCATAATTTCATCTTCCAATGTTGACACCTTTTTATTCACAGCAGTCACTGAAGAGTCAAATTGTGGTAATGTTTTGTATTCCACCATTGAAATGTTCAATAGACTCAATTCCTCTTGTATTTCCTTCAATTTCTGATCTTCATATTTTATTATTAATTTCATTAAATTTGCCGAACAATTGCTCAATATAGCATTCCATTCATTTTTAAACTCATCTGAGTAAACAGTTGTAGGCAGTTTTTTTATACGTAAACCTCTTGGTATCATGTCCTTTGCAATATAGTTATTTAAGGTGGCATGATCCCACCAGATTTTAGTTTCCAATATAAGCAGCTTTTCAAATTTGTTGAGACTCTGTCTAGGTCTGCCACCCCCTGATTAGATGGATCAGAGAACACCTGCGCAACCTTTCTGGATCGGTCTCTAGCAACATCCATGTCTATGTTGCATAAGAGGTTTCAATGGTGGAATACAAAACATTACCACAATTTGACTCTTCAGTGACTGCTGTGAACAAAAAGGTGTCAACATTGGAAGATGAAATTATGGATAGAAAGAAAAAAAAGTTCACAAGAGACTTGAATGACTATTCTACCAATATGGTGTATGAATGGGGAAAATGGAAGGGTCTAAATAGAACCCCAAAATCTATCTTGAAGCAAAGCCATGTTCACAATAAGCGCAGAAACTCCACCAGAATTCCAAGATCTCATGTTTCCTTCACTTCATCAGAGTTGGATTCTTCTGACAACTTTTCAAGCATATCTGATGTTTCATCTAATGAGATCACTCCAGGTGCGTCCAGACGTAATCTTCATTATTCAAGAAACGTCAGAGGCGTGGAGGCAGAAAACACCGGAGGAACACAAGGAATTACAACTCGGAGAAAAAAATATTGGCACCAATAAAAAGCTGCAATAATGTCCTCAATTTATCTTCAATTATTCTAACCAAAGAACAAACCCAAATATTATCATTGGGTCTCAATTTTGTCCCCGATCGAGATTTTGATCTGTTTTCCACCATTATGGACGTTAATAAATTTATTCGCAATTTGACAGTTAAAAAACATTTTTTTGACATTGATAATTCAGATTGTGTCCCTCTATCTAGTCACCCCTCAGATGCTAACAATGAGTTTGTGGACATGAATTTTGAGGAACAGTTAGCACTGGTTACTCTGCAGGATCTAGATGAACATTCCCTTTCCAGCAATGATCAATGTGAACAGACACATGCTTTTGAGACAAAAAATCCGTATTTTTACCCAGTGCAAACGAGATCTAGTTGCATGGAACAATTTCAGGATATGGTAGAGAGGGATTTGCTCCATTTATATGATCAAATGAAATCCAAAGATAAATTAAACAACAAAAACATTTTTTCAAATTATCAGCACAAAATCCTGCAGGATTTGAAAAATAATGCTGATTTAGTCATTAAAATGTCAGACAAGGGAGGAGTGGTAGTGGTATTGTATGCCACTGATTATTATCAAAAAATGCTGGAATTATTATCAGATAGTACCATCTATAAAAAACTACCGCATAACCCGTCAATAAGCCTGTCATCTCTGTTGTGGTGTGGTTACATGGAGAGTCTTCACCATTGTATGTTTTAATGGTTTTTCATTAAAGAAGATTTTAATAGCAGCTGGAGCAGAACTTTCCTTCTATGTTCTCTACCAGGACCATGATGGCTATCTGCGTCCCATTTACTACATTAGTCGAGGATTGACTCCTAGCGAACGCAACTACCCTGCTCACAAACTGGAGTTTCTGGCTCTGAAATGGGCTGTAGTCGACACGCTGCATGACTACCTCTATGGGGTACATTTCGTGGTTCATACTGACAACAATCCATTAACCTACGAGAGAACCACAGCAAAATTGGATGCCACGGGGCACCGATGGCTTGCCGCACTCTTTGTACGATTTCAGCTTAAAATATCGACCAGGGATCAGTAACATTGATGCAGACACCCTTTCTCGCCTGCCTAGGGAACCCTTAATTGAGGAAGAAGAGGGAGGATGGATAGAGGTCCCTGCCTCGGAGGTGAAGACTCTGTGCCATACATCAAACTAGACATCAAACTAATGCCCTCCCTATGCAGTGCTGTGCTGAATTCTTGGGAGCATCCAGTGAAGCGCTCCCGTTGTTGTACTGCAAAGTGACAAATGTGACCCCAGATTCTCTTCCTCAACTGACTCGTAATCAAGTTAGAACGACGCAGCAGGAGGATCGGTCGATGGGGGTAGTCCAATGGTGGGTTAAGAGGGGCTTGAGGCCCGAGAAGAATGCATTGAGAACAGAGGAGTCTGTCCTGCTGACTCGGCAGCTAGAGTCGCTAGTAGTAAGAAATGGACTACTATACCGGGAGGCAAAGCGCCGGAAGGGAGGAGTTCGCAGACAGCTGGTGATACCCACCCGATTTCGGCGGATGGTGATGAAGTCCCTGCATGATGATCATGGACATCTTGGCATTGAGAAGACCACAGGTCTTGTGGCCGATCGATTTTACTGGCCTCGGATGGAAGCGGATATAGAAGAATACTGCAAATCATGCTCCCGGTGAGTGTTGAGAAAAACTTTGCTTTTGAGAACTGCCCCCCTTGTGAACATTACGAGTGACGGCCCACTTGAGCTAGTGTGCATTGATTTCCTCTCCATTGAGCCTGATGAAAGTAATGTCAGTAATGTGTTAGTGGTCACTGATCATTTCACCCGATATGCCCAAGCTTACCCCACTAAAGATCAAAGGGCAATTACTGTGGCAAAAACCCTATGGGAGAAGTTCTTTGTACATTGCGGGCTGCCAGCCCACATCCATACTGATCAAGGAAGAGATTTTGAAAGTAGACTAATCAAGGAGCTATGCGCTATCTGTGGGATCAAGAAATCCAGAACCACCCCCTATCACCCCCAAGGGGACCCTCAACCTGAGAGGTTCAATCGTACCCTTTTGAACATGTTGGGCACATAAGATCCCCGGAAGAAAGGACACTGGAGCAGGCATGTGAGTCAGTTGGTTCATGCCTATAATTGCACCACAAATGAGTCAACGGGATACTCGCCTTACTTCTTCATGTTTGGAAGACAAGCTCGGCGACCAGTGGATATCAGTTTTGGGACATCCTTTGACAACTTCAATGGGACGACCTACTTAAAATATGTGTCCCAGCTACAAGAAGATTTGAAAAAAACTTACAGATTGGCAGAACAGGCCTCTGGGTCGTCAGGGAGGCGCAATAAGACTCACTATGACAGTAGAGTTCGAGAACAAGTTTTACTGTCTGGAGATAGAGTCCTTATCCAACTTTTGGGCCTTCCTGGGAAGCACAAGCTTGCTGATCGGTGGTGTCCTGACCCTTATGTGGTGATGGAGAAGCTGCCTGGTGTCCCAGCCTACAGAGTAAAGCCTGAGAAAGGGGGCAGAGCTGTCAAAACCTATCATCGACACCATCTGTTGCCTGTGGGAAAGAACATCCCTTTGCCACCATTGCCTATTCAAGGAGGTCGTACCACCCCTTTGTGCAATAGGAGAAGTCATAAGAGAGAACCACCACCCCAGCTTGGGGTTGCCTCAGGAGGAAGTGACAGCGAGTCTGGGGATGAATGGGAAACCGACGGTCAATGGAGCTACAAATGGACCGAGGACCCATGCCCCACAGGCTCGGGCCTTGAAAATCAGACTTGTGAAGTGGATACACGAACAAAGGACATTTGTCAGGAGGCTAATGCGCTCTGTCCACAATTGAGGGACAGTCCAGAAGAATGACATTTGTTGAATGAAGAGGTCCATCTGAAGGAGCCCGTTTTGGAGAGACAAGAGTCGGGGGTTGAGGAGGGGGCCCCCTCGGTACACACTCATCCCAAATGGGACGTTAGGCCCCCCATGATGTTGACCTATGATAGAATGGGACATACCACTGAGGTCCCTAGGCTGATACCCTCCAATTCCAATTCTGTTTGGCCTTATTTCCCGGTATCTCCCATGTGCTCAGGAAATTCAAATTCTGTTTGGCCCTATTTTTCGGTATCTCCCATGTGTCCAGGTGGTGGTTTGTGTGTATGTAAATTTGATGTTAGTCAGGATGCTCTAACCCCCCTTCATGTTTCAGGTGGTGAGTCCTCATATTGCAATGGGACGCTTTCAATGACTCACCAGGGGGAGAATGTAACACCTGCACAGGGAACTGTCAGAGCATCTACCGGCATGCTGGAGCTTACACACTCTAAGAAGAGTTTTACAGTTGCTGTTAAACAGGGACCTACAGACACTAATTGCTTTTCTCCTGAGTGGCAGAAGACTACAACTCCCAGGGATCCTTGTTCCAGTGAGATGATAGAAGAAGGGAGGAGGAGGGACTTGGGGAAGGACAATGGGGAGAAAGTGAAAGTAAATGGCGAGAGGAGGAAAAACGTGGCTGCTGCTGGTTATGAGAGACAGAGCAGTGTGGATCTTGATTCCCCTAAGTTGAAGAGTGTGGGGGACCCCGCGGAGATACCTGTGTTGCTGGAGAGAGCAAAGATCCAGAGAGTCTGGCCGCCACTCCCATCTGATAAAGGTCTAAATTCTGCAGCCCCCAGCTGGAGTCCAAGGAATCCTCCGGTCATTAGAGACACAGTGAGTGCCCTTATGAGACTTGTGGCTCTATCAGTGCTATTTACAGTGAGTTCAAGGCAACATAAACTATTGACATCAATGTTCATCTAAGTGCACGCACGATTGTTACTTTGCGCGCCAGCATCTGCGGCAACTGGGCCCCAACGTTTGGACTGAGTAAATACAGAAGAGGGTGCCACGTTATATTTGCAGGGTTGGAGTTTAATTAGACGTTGATGTGTATATGACTTTTATAGAGCACAGTTAATTGCATTGTATGTTTATTCCTTTAAACCCATCTCAATTCTGCTTTATAGCAATAAATCTGTTAAACTGTTTTACTCCTGCTTCCTGAGTGTGTTTCGAGCTGTGGCAGGGGTTTCCCGAATCAGCCCCTGGCAGAAGATAACTGTTCTTCTGCAGCCCAGAGACAGAGCTCCAATCAAGATTCGGGTGGAGGCACTGCGTATGAAAGAGGTGAGACCCTCCATAACACCCAGGGTACAGTGGTAGCCCTAAAGAGGTGTTACACATAGTAACATAGTTAGCAAGGCCAAAAAAAGACATTTGTCCATCCAGTTCAGCCTATATTCTGTCAGAATAAATGCCCAGATCTACGTCCTTCTAAAGAACTTAATCACTGTAAGATACAATATTGTTAGACTCCAGGAAGAAATCCAGGCCTCTGTTGAACCCCTCGACTGAGTTCACCATCACCACCTCCTCATGCAAGGAATTCCAGATTCTCACTGCCCTAACAGAAAAGAATCCTCTTCTATGTTGGTTGAAAAACTTCTCCTCCAGATGCAGAGCAAGCCCCTTGTGACCGTCACCTTCCTTTGTATAAACAGATCCTCGGACAGATATTTGTATTGTCCCCTTATATACTTATAAATGGTTATTAGATCGCCCCTCAGTAGTGTTGCGCATTCCGAGACTGCAAATATCTGGTAACGGCCGATATTCGCTGTATCGTAATTCCGATACCAAGTACCGATATTTTTACAATATCAGATACCGGAATCGGAAGTTCCCATAATGCAATGAGCCAGTGTTGTGGCTGTGATTGGCTGCTGAAATGATGCCATCATAATGCGCGGTCTGTGCGTATCATGATGTGCGGGCCTGACGGGGCTCTGTGCGGGCTGCCGAGGCTCTGTGCGGGCCTGCCGGGGCTCTGTGCGGGCCTGCCGGGGCTCTGTGCAGGCTGTCGGGGCTCTGTGCAGGCCTCCCGAGGCTCTGTGTGGGCTGCTGGGGCTCTGTGCGGGCCTGCCGGGGCTCTGTGCGGGCTGCCGGGGCTCTGTGCAGGCATCGTCCGATGGGACTACAAGTCCCATTGGGCGATGCCTGCTACAATGACAGTGATTGACACATTAGCCAATGATGGGACAGTAGTAGTCCCATCATCCTGCTAATGTGTTGAAAGCAAAAAAAAACCATACTACATACATACTACATACATACTAAATATATACAACATTCATACAACATACATACATACTACATATATACTACATTCATATAACATACATACTACATAATACATACATACAACATACATACTACATACATACTTCATATATACAACATTCATACAACATACATACATACTGCATACTACATACATACTTCATATATACAACATACATAGTACATATTACATACATACAACATACAAAAAATATGCTACAGACATACAACATACATACTACATACATGCTACATACAATATATTCATACATTCATACAATACATACATATAGACAAACCGTACATATAACATAGAGTACATACTCACCATCGCTTGTCACTTTGTTCCCCAAAGCCAGTGTCATCTCACTGTAAAAAATATTAAAATAACAAACAACCGATAATTCCCTGATCTGCAGAAATCCCCGAGTGTCCCATGACGATCTCCTGCACTGCATCACTGAGAGGTTACTATAGTTCACTGGTCTCACTTTATGGCAAAAGCTGCTTGGGAACTTTCTCACACAGCAATGCCAAAAGTGAGACTATTTTTTTACAGTGGTGGAGGAATACAGTGCAGAAAAATACCTACCTCTCGTCATTGTATTGCTGGGGCCCCTAGAGAGCGGTGGCATCAGCTGATGCTGCTGTTCTCCATGGGAGATCGTCATGGGACACTCGTGGATTTCTGCGGATAAGGGAGTATATCAGTTGTTTGTTATTTTAATATTTTTTGTAGATGACACTGTCTTCGGGGATCAAAGTGACAAGTGACGGTGAGTATGTACTCTATGTTATATGTACTGCATGTCTATATGTATGTATTGTATGAATGCATGAATGTATTGTATGTAGTGTGTATGTAGTATGTATGTAGCATGTTTTATGTATGCTGTATGTATGTAATATATGTGTAGTATGTATGTAGTATGAATGTTGTATATGTAGTATGTATGTAGTAAGTATGTATGTTGTATGAATATTGTATATATGAAGTATGCATGTAGTATGTAGTATGTATGTTGTATGAATGTAGTATATATGTAGTATGTATGTAGTATTTATGTATGTATGTTGTATGAATGTAGTATATATGAAGTATGTATGTAGTATGTATGTATGTTGTATGAATGTTGTATATATGAAGTATGTATGTAGTATGTATGTATGTTGTATGAATGTAGTATATATGTAGTATGTATGTAGTATGTATGTATGTTGTATGAATGTAGTATATATGAAGTATGTATGTAGTATGTATGTTGTATGTATGTATTATGTAGTATGTATGTTGTATGAATGTAGTATATATGTAGTATGTATGTTGTATGAATGTTGTATATATGTAATATGTTTTTTTTTTACATTCATCACATTAGCCGGATGATGGGACTACTACTGTCCCATCATTGGCTAATGTGTCAATCACTGTCATTGTAGCAGGCATAGCCCGATGGGACTTGTAGTCCCATCGGACGATGCCTGCACAGAGTCCCAGCAGCCCGCACAGAGCCCCGACAGCCCGCACAGAGCCCCTGCAGGCCCGCACAGACCCCCTGCAGGCCCGCACAGAGCCCCGGCAAGCCCGCACAGACCCCCGGCAGGCCCGCACAGACCCCCGAGAGGCCCGTACAGACCCCACCCGCACACACAGATGCGCACAGTGTCTGCCCACGCAACGCCCACACTCTTCCCCCCTCCCGAACTGGATGTGCAAGTAAAGAAAGGGTTTTTTTAATTCCGATATTTCTGTCCCATTGACTTGCATGGGACTTCCAGTATAGGAATCGGCGATACCCGATACTTTTCGGGTATCGTTCGGATCCAATCCGATATTTCCCAATATCGGAAAGTATCGCTCAACACTACCCCTCAGTCGTCTTTTTTTCTAGATGAATTAAACCTAATTTTGCTAATCTCTCTGGGTATTGTAGTTCCCCCATCCCTTTTAATAATTTTATTGCCCTCTTCCTTTGTACTCACTATAGTTCCATTATATCCTTCCTGAGCACCGGTGCCCAAACTGTACACAGTACTCCATGTGCGGTCTAACGAGGGATTTGTACAGAGGCCGTATAATACTCTCATCATGTGTATCCAGACCTCTTTTAATGCACCCCATGATCTTTTTTGCCTTGGCTGCCGCTGCCTGGCACTGGCTGTTCCAGGTAAATTTATCATTAACTAGGATCCCCAAGTCCTTCTCCATGTCAGATTTACCCAGTGGTTTCCCATTCAGTGTGTAATAGTGATATTGATTCCTTCTTCCCAAGTGTATAACCTTACATTTATCAATGTTAAACCGCATCTGCCACCTTTCGGTCCAAGTTCCAACTTATCCAGATCCATCTGTAGCAGAATACTATCTTCTCTTGTATTGACTGCTTTACATAGTTTTGTATCACCCTGTATCTCTCTATCACTGGTATGTGTTCTGGCTGCTTCAATATCATCATCACCCATCTATCTTGAATCCCAAATCACCCTGTATCTCTCTATCACTGGTATGTGTTCTGGCTGCTTCAATACCATCATCACCCATCTTTCCTGAACCCCCAATCACCCTGTAACTCTCTATCACTGGTATGTGTTGTAGCTGCTTTCTCACTTATTTCCTTGATTGTAACACACAATTTGGCCTTATCTGTCCATTCGAATCTATCTCCTTTTGCATTTTCTCTCCTGACTTCTAATTAATCGTCTCCTGTGTCTGTCCAGTCTTCCTGTGGCTCCTCCCTTTCTGATCACACCTGGGCCCTTTCATGTGCTGTTAAGTTACTATAAATTCAGACTCAGAGGTCTGTCTGGACCTCGGTCTGGCTGTCATTCCAAAGATGTCTTCTAAGGATAAATTCTGAAATATGCCTGAAATGAGCCTGAAGTGATCAGAAGGTACAACTAACCACTGCATTTAGATGTACTAAATTTCTTTTGCCTTCTAAATTACTCTCACCATGCTGACATATGCTCTAACAGTTTTGACTGCATTAATCCTCACTCTCCTTCACTATCTGCAAACCCCAGCACCCGCTAAGCAAATAGTAATCTCTCCTTCCCTCTTGCCTCCCCACCTGACCTCCTCTGCTGAACTGCTCCTCAGAGCTCTCCTAATAAAATACAAAACAAGCCACCCACCCTCCTTCTCCCACATGCTCTCTCTCTCTCTTCTCCTCACTGCTGGCGACATATCTCCCAACCCTGGACCCCCACAGCTCATACCTCCCATTATTACCCCCTTCTATCGTTCCAAAACAAGCACAAACACCAGAAATCTTTCCCACCTCAAATCCGTGCCCATCACCACCACCACCACCCTGCTCCCACTCTCTGGATCACTCTGGAATGCCCGCTCCATCTGCAATAAACTCCAGGTGATTCACAACCTCTTTACCTCTCGTAATTTTTCTTCCTTGGCCTCACCGAAACATGGCTGAACCCTCCGACACTGCCTCCCCTGCTGTGTTTAGTTACGGCAGCCTCCACTTCACCCACACTCCTTGCTCTGGCAACAGACATGGCAGAGGAGTGGGCCTTCTCCTTTCTTCCAACTGCACCTTCAACCCAATCCCACCTCTTCCCTCTCTTGTCCTCCCTCTTTTGAAGTCCACTCTGTCCGCATCTATTCTCCCTCCAACCTCCAAGTGGCCATCATATACCGACCTCCAGGCCCGACCACTGCCTTCATTGACCAATTCTCTACCTGGCTCCTTCACTTCCTCTCTGCTGACATTCCCACCATCATCATGGGTGACTTCAACACCCCCATTGACACCCACCAGTCAGCTGCCTCCAAACTCTTGTCCCTTACTTCATCTTTTGGACTTACTCAGTGGTCCTCCTCAGCCACCCACACAGATGGACTCATATTAGACCTGGTTTTCACCTGCCTCTGCTCTATCTGACCACCATCTACTGACTTTCTCATCCCTGTCCTCCTCACCTGTCACCCATGTCCAGAAGCATGCGCACCCCCGCAGAAACCTCGCACATCTAGACACTCGCACACTCTCTGACTCTATCCTACCACTGTCCTCCATATCTTCACTCCACGACACAGACACTGCCACTACTTTCTACAATGCCACTCTTGAATCAGCCATCGACTCGGTCTCTCCTGTCATGCATAACAGATTGTGATGAATCAATAGACATCCCTGGCACAATAACATCACTAAAAAGCTTCGGCAAGCATCCAGAATTGTAGAATGTCACTGGAAGAAAACGCATTTGCAAGACGACTTCACTGCACTCAAACAAGCAACACTTGCATTCAAATCTGCCCTCACCTCTGCTAAACAGGCCTACTTTACATCCCTTGTATCTTCCTTATCCCACAACCCCAAACAGTTGTTCAATACTTTTAACTTCCTCCTCCACCCACCACTGCCCCCTCTGACTTCCATCATCTCTGCCGAGGACTTTGCCGCACACTTCATAAACAAGATAGACCAAACACAAGTCTTTATTTCTCAACCACCACAACCCCTTGCATACCAGACCAATGCCCAAACCCCATAGCCTCCTTATCTAACATCACTGAAGAGGAGCTTGCTCATCTTCTCTCCAAATCACACTTCACCACTTGTGCACTTGACCCGATCCCATCCCACCTCCTCCCCAACATCACTACCACTCTTATCCCATCCCTAACCCACCTCTTCAACCTATCACTAACTTCTGGTACATTCCCTTCTGCTTTCAAACATGACGCAATCACGCCTATCCTTAAAAAGCAACCCTCGATCCAACAGCCACGTCCAGCTATTGCCCAATGTCGCTGCTCCCATTAGCTTATAAACTCCTGGAGCAGCATGTCCACGCTGAACTTTCCCGCACCTCTCATCTAACTTGCTCTTTGACAACCTACAATCTGGCTTTCGCCCCCATCATTCCACTGAGATATCCCTAACCAAAATTACCAACGACCTACTTACAGCCAAAGCTAATGGACAATACTCTAAACTCCTCCTTCTAGACCTGTCCTCTGCTTTCGACACAGTTAACCACTGCCTCCTACTACAGATCCTCTCCTCATTTGGCATCAAAGACCTCGCCCTATCCTGGATCTCCTCATACCTTTCCAACCGCACATTCAGCGTCTCTCACTCCCACACTACCTCCTCATCCCACTCTCTCTATGTTGGAGTCCCCCATGGCTCTGTTCTAGGACCCCTACTCTTCTCAATCTATACGCTTGGCCTGGGGCAATTGATAAAGTCCCATGGATTCCAGTACCACCTTTATGCCGATGATACTCAGATCTACCTCTCTGGCCCAGACATCACCTCTCTGCTCTCCAGAATCCCAGAGTGTCTATCAGCCATATCCTCATTCTTCTCCTCTTGCTTTCTCAAACTCAATGTGGACAAATCTGAACTAATCATTGTTACCACGGCTGGTCGGGGATAATCTCCAGGAGTGGACCCTCTGGATCGTGGCACCGAGGGACCCCGGGCGAGCTGTCAGGTGGAGCCGACCCCTATACAGGGATCGTTAGGAGCAGGCCCAGGGGTTCGGGTACCACGATAGCCGGTACCGAGAGGGGCAGCTCAGAATGGACTGGAGTAGGAGAACGAGACTGTAGGACATAGGACCAGAGTGGGGTTGCGAGACTGGAGTATAGACAGCAGGAAGGAGCAGGATAACTGGAGACAGGACCAGAGTAGGACTGTGGGACTGGAGCCTAGACAGCAGGATGGAGCAGGAACACAGGAGGCAGGACCGGAGTAGGACTGCAGGGCTGGAGCTTAGATAGCAGGACGGAGCAGGAACACGGGAGGCAGGACTGGAGTAGGACTGCATGGCTGGAGCATAGATAGCAGGACGAAACAGGAACACGGGAGGTAGGACTGGAGTAGGACTGCAGGGCTGGAGCATAGATAGCAGGACGAAGCAGGAACACAGAACTACAGGACTGTGAGACTGCAGCAGGAACCACGGAGTACAGGACTGAGAGACTGCGGCAGGAACACGAGGAAGCAGGACCTAGTGTGCTAGCAAACACAATCAGGCACCTCCCTCAAAAGGAGGATGGCCCGATATGCCCCTGTCTGAATTGCCATTGGTCCGGTGGTACTTCCGGGTCAGGGCATTGCCGGAGCATAAGTGACAGGAGGGAGGCGCGGCCTATGGTGCATGTGCATTGCATGCAGAGACGCCGTCGGCCGTGGACCTGTCAGAAGGGACCGCCGTGGATATCGGATGGCGGAGGGCTGCGGCGCGGGAGCGGAGGTCGGGTGAGTATACAGTGGTGGCGTGACAATCATCTTTCCCCCATCCTACAGATCTTCCTTACCCGACATTTCTATAACCAACATCATGCTTTCCCCCGTAACGGAGGTCCGCTGCCTCGGAGTAACCCTTGACTCTGCCCTGTCCTTCAAACCCCACATCCAAGCTCTCTCCACCTCCTGTCACCTCCAGCTCAAAAATATCTCCAGAATCCGTCCCTTCCTCAACCCTCAAACTACTAAACTACTTGTGCATGCCCTCATCATCTCCCGCCTCGACTACTGCAACATCCTTTTCTGTGGCCTCCCTGCTAACATCCTTGCACCTCTCCAGTCCATCCTCAACTCTGCCACCCAACTAATTCATCTCTCTCCTCGCTTCTCCTCCGCTTCTCCCCTCTGCAAATCTCTTCACTGGCTCCCATTCCCTCAGCGTATCCAATTCAAATTACTAATACTGACCTACAAAGCCATCTACAACCTGTCTCCTCCATACATCTCTGAACTAATCTCCTGATACTTCCCCTCACGTAATCTCCGGTCCTCCCAAGACCTCCTTCTCTCCTCCACACTTATTCGCTCCTCACCCAACTGCCTCCAAGACTTCTCCCGAATAGCCCCTATCCTCTGGAATTCCCTGCCCTAACACGTCCGGCTTTCATCCACACTCGGATCCTTCAGACGGAACCTAAAAACCCACCTCTTCAGGATAGCCTACAGCCTGCAATGATCCCCACTGCCTCCTCACCACTACTGGAGCTACCGCCTCATAATCACTGGAGCTGTTTCAACCCCCCAACCTACTGTCTCCTTCCCCACCATCCTGTAGCATATAAGCCCGAAAGGGCAGGGTCCTCTCTCCCCTCTATATCAGGCTGTGATTGTTAGTTTGTTTACTGTAAGTGATATCTGTAATTCGTATGTAACCCCTTCTTATGTACAGCACCATGGAACCAATGGTGCTTTATAAATAAATAGTAATAATAATAATAATAATATCATCTGCAAATATCAATATTTTACTGTGTAAACCTTCTACCAGATCGTTAATAAGTATGTTGAAGAAAATAGGTCCCAAATGTATATTGTGAAAAAAAGTCTTCATAATGTTTCTTTGGACTTCAACTTGTTAGGGAGCAAAAAATATTATAACGTTTATAATTGTGTATATTGTTCTATTATGTGTTGTGCAATATAAATACAGGGTAATCGTGATAACTTATATAAGCCACTACATTTTAGTATTTACCTTTAAATTTATGCCTAAATGTCTACAATTCAAACAACAGCCTGAGAATAAAGAAAATTAATTCTAGTATTTTGCTTAATCATAATTAGTGTTTTACATAGTAAAGCTAAGCTGTTATTAAAAACAAAATTCTTTTATATGCACTAATTAAATTCTGAGTGAAATGTGCATCCAACTAACTTATGATAAAGGACAGAAATAACTGTTACTATAATAGACCCATTCAATAAATAAAATGTCACTTTGAAAAAGTATTAAGTCTTATCACAAATGTATTTTCCCTAAAAAGAATGCAAATAAACACAAAAGAATCAAATTAATTTATCTAATTTTACCATGATTGGCAGTTTCTCAATATTTCTTAATATCATAGATTATTTTTTATAACAGCTGTAATGATTTCAGAAGATGACTATCTAGAAAATGGTTTTGACATTTAAAATGACTGCAATTCTTACACTCTGATTAGAAAATATTAGATACTAGCTGAAGAGCCCGGCGCTGCCCGGGCATAGTAACTAAGTGTGGTTAGTTATAGCAAATTATAATTATCCTCCATCCCATAGTCCTGTGCTCATATACCCATCATACATATCCACGATCCCATACGCCCGTGCCCATATACCCATCACACATCCTCCATCCCATAGTCCCATGCCCATATACCCATCACACATATTCTCCATCCCATAGTCCCATGCCCATATACCCATCACACATATTCTCCATCCCATAGTCCCATGCCCATATACCCATCATACATATCCTCCATCCCATAGTCCAGTGACCATATACCCATTACACATCCTCCATCCCATAGTCCCGTGCCATATACATATTCGCCATCCCATAGTCCCATGCCCATATACCCATCACACATATTCTCCATCCCATACTCCCATGCCCATATACCCATTATACATATTCACCATCCCATAGTCCCATGCCCATATACCCGTCATACATATCCTCCATCCCATAGTCCAGTGCCCATATACCCATCACACATCCTCCATCCCATAGTCCCGTGCCCATATACCTGTCATACATATCCTCCATCCCATAGTCCAGTGCCCATATACCCATCACACATCCTCCATCCCATAGTCAACCATTATGACATCATAATGAGCGGCGGGGCTTGCAACCTATGATGACATCAGCGTCGCCATGGCAACCATTATGACATCGTAATGAGGGGCGGGGATTGATACACACACACACTTTTTCCCCATTATGTAGATAGGGGCAAAATTGTTTGGTGAATTGGAACACGCGGGGTTAAAATTTCACCTCACAACATAGCTTAGGACACTCTCGGGGTCCAGACGTGTGACTGTGCCAAATTTTGTGGCTGTAGCTGTGACGGTGCGGATGCCAATCCCGGACATACATACATACACACACTTGAGCTTTATATTTTAGATTATTCTATTACATATTCAAAAAATATAGATATGATTTAAAAATTTCAACTCATCAGAACAACCTGAAAAGCAGAAATCAATACACATCAACATAAATTGATTAGCTATGAGAGTAAAATCATTGTGTATAACATTAAGACTTTTAAAACTATGGCACCAGTCAAGTGGAAGAATATATTTGACAGCAAGTAGTCATTTCTTAAAGACCATGCCACCAATTCATCAAGACTAATGTAACTCACACTTGTGCTATACCAGTCTTGCCGAAGTAAACATTGCCAAACTCATTAAGAGGCACACACTAATTAATGAATTTAGTGTATGTGTCATGTGCCCTCGTACTTTGTGCCAGAAATGCTAATCTAGTCAGAAACTAGTACTTCTGACATACAAAATGCCATAATTTTTTATGAATTTGCTGGGTTGGCAAAGTCATGCACATGCCCACCCTGGCTACACCCCAGCTCCATCCATTTTGGTGGAACTGATTCAAACTAGTGTGAAAATGCTAAAAGTTGCAATTCCTGGTTGCACAAAAATGTTTCTACTTTTCACAGTAGAATGTTCTAAGGAAAGCCAGTGGAAGCAGTGTGATACTTTGAAAAATGTTCTGCTTGGTAAATTTATTTTCTAGAATTTAAGTGGATGTTGCTTTGACTCATTCCATTCATCTAAACAATGTTGCAAACCAAGTACACTCTTACATGACAGCAATTTTCCTATTAATAGCTGCCTCTCTCAGCAATAAAATGTGGTCCACAAGACTGCTATAATGAACTCAAAAAGTGAGGTGAATATTCTCAGACATAGTTTAGTGTAAGCAGCACATTCCATTTGTGATAGTGCAGTGGAGTAGATTTCTGGCTGACAATATCCTCTCAATGACCTCATCAGCCTGGGGAATTGGACATGCATCAAATGAGCTTTCTGTAATCATTGCATGTCTTCAGCACAAGGACAATAGGGCTGGATCAACCGCTCTTTGACTCCTTGATGACACCTAGGCTCAACATTCTTCTCAACTCCTTGGCGATCACCTTGTAGCAGGCTTCGGGAATCCAATACGACTTTTCATTCACCCTCACATGCGGTTCAGTCATGATCTTGTGCTCCACAACCTGCGTGCAACCTGATAGCTCCATAAACAGGTCCCGGTTCTGCTGTAGCAGCTCATGGCACTGTTGTTTCTGGGCCGGCGACAGTGTCTCTGCCACTGTGACATCCTTGACCCTGGCTTCAGGACTGGCTCTAAAGCATGCAGCCTCCCCCGGTTCCCGGTCTCAGCACGGATTGAGCATGTTGATGTGGTACACTTGGTACCGCTTTCTTCTCCCTGGTTGTTGGACCTCATAGATGTCATTCAAGTTCTAGATCACTTCATATGGCCCTTGCCACTTGGCCAGGAACTTACTTTCCATGATGGGCATCAATACCAACACCCGTTCTCCAGGGCTAAACTGTCTTAACCTTGTGGCTCAGTTGTAGAACCCTTGCTTGGGCTTTTTGTGCTTGAAGGAGGCTCTCCATTGGCTTCATCCTTGTGATTCAGTCCTGCATTTGGGCCACATGCTTGATGATGCTCCAGTGGGGTGTAACTTCTGCCTCCCAGGTCTTGCTTGCAACATCTAGAAGTCCCCATGTGTGTCGTCTGTGTAACAGCTCAAATGATGAGAACCCCGTAGAGGCCTGCAAAACTTCCCTGATAGAGCACAACAGATACGGAAGTAAGCAATCCCAGTATCAGCCATCCCTTTTCATGACCACCTTAAGTATGTTGAGTCTCTCCTCCAGGCCGTCCGCTGCGGAAGCTACACCGACGTGCAGAGATCTGTATCCTGAAGTGCCCTACACAATTTCCTCATCACTTTGGACATAAACGGTGTGCCTTGGTCTATCAGGATCTCCTTTGGCAGACCCAACTGAGAAAAAATATTGATTAACTCTCGGGCTTTGCTCCCGGTGGAGAAGTTTCTAAGGGGTACCTCTTCCAGGTACCATGTTGCATAGTCGATCATTAATAAAATGTATTGATGCCCTCTGGTGGACTTAACCAGGGGTCCTACAAGTTCCTTGGCAATCCAGTCAAATAAGACCTATATAGTGGGCAATGTCACAAAAGGACTTTGTAAATGAGACATGGGAGCAGTAAGCTGAAAATTAGGGAAGGACCGGCAGTTGATAACAATCTCTCTGTGACACCCAGGCCAGTAGAACCTCTTAGGCTGGTTTCACACTTGCGTTTTTTTTGCGCTATAATTTAGCGCTAAAAACGCATGCGCTTTTTTCCCTATATTTTGCATGGGATGCGCTTATGTGCACATACACATGCGTTTGTATGCGTTTTTACACGCATGCGTTTTTTTGTGGTGTGCGCTCGGGCGCACAAAATGCATCCTGTTGCATTTTTTGGGCGTCCGACTTGCCTCAAAAAAACGCATGCGGGCGCAATGTGTTTTTTTTACAGCAAGACACCCATTGTAAGTCTATGGGTGCGCACATGTGCACATTGGCATTTTCATGCATGCGTTTTTTTGCGCATGCGTTTTTTTGTTGAGCATTGGTTAGACAATGGAAATTAGGGGTTTGGGTTAGAGTTAGGGTTAGTTAAGGGGGTTTAGGGTTAGGGTTAGGGTCTAGGTTAGGGTTAGTATGGTTTGGTTAAGGGTTAGGGTTTAGGGTTAGTTAGGGTTAGGGTTTGGGTTAGGGTTAGTAGGGTTTGGTTAAGGGTTAGGGTTAGGGTTAGTATGGTTTGGTTAAGGGTTAGGGTTAGTATGGTTTGGTTAAGGGTTGGGGTTAGTAAAGTCATGGTTTGGGTTAGTGTTAATCCTAACCCTATCTTCATTTTTTTGGTGAGGCCAACTAATGTTGGAAAAAAACGCAAACGCGGTAAAAACGCACTAAAAACGCATACAAACGCATAAAAACGCTGCATTTTTTCATGCATGCGCATAAAAATGCATGAAAAAAACGCAGCATTTGTATGCTTTGCATGCATTTTTTCCATGCGTTTTTTTGTGGGAAAAACGCGCTGCAAAAAAAGCAAGTGTGAAAGTAGCCTTAAGGACCCGTTCTTGTGTTTTGTCTACTCCCAGATGTCCACACAAGACATGGGAATGCGCCAGGTCTAATACCATATACCTATAGAGACCCGGTGCTAACAACTGCTCTACCACTTGCTCTCTTATCTTAGTGACCTGATATAGCAGCTTTCCATTTAAAGCAAAATGTGGAAACCTGGTGTCAGTCCCTGTCTCTTGGGCAGCCCCATTTATCACAGTCAACAGTTACAATGCCCCTTTTAGGGTAAGATCTTGCATTTGAGCAGTCCCAAAATTTCCACCAGAAATCCCCAGTTCAGGAATCTCGACCTCACTGGTCACTGTCTCGTTCTTGTCAGTAGCCAGGACACACAAGGGTAATTCATCCACCTCTGACTGCAATGGCATTTCATCATGGTCAAGCTGGCTTCTGTCTGAGACATGTAGTTTTCTCCCCGCCTTTCCCATGTGTCCCAGAACAGGATAAAGTCCCCCCTATTATTACCGAGTGTAGCAAATCATTAATCACCCTGACCTCATGTGATTCAATGCCACAGTTAGTTTTCATAATCACTCTTGCAATGGAATAGTCCTTGGTGTCACCTTGGATTCAGAGGACACCTGCATGTTTCCCTGGGATCAACTGGTGGGGGAGTGTGGCCTTTATCAGGGTTACCAAACTCCCTGAGTCTAAGAGTCCTGATACCAATACTCTGTTTAGTGTCAAGGGATATGCCAGCAGCCCCTTGACCAGGCTGAAGTCTACACTGCAGGTGATATAGGAATAGTAGGAGCAGCGCCTCCCTAGGCTGCAGTCCATCTCTTGAACGACAAGGGACAACGGGCGGCCATATGTCATGGACTATGGCATCTCCAGCAAAGCAAGTCTTTACCCATGGCCTTTGGCGACCCGTTGGGATCTATGACTCCCCTCAGTGATGGCTCTACTACCCCTTTTTTGGGGCTCAGGTTCCTGCTGGGTACACGGGTACGGGGATGCACCCCTGTCTTTTTTATTACCTTCTTGAACATCTGGTATCGTTCCACTAGGCCTATCAGTTCATCAGCATTTCAGGGATATCCCTAAGTAACCAAAGTCTGCAGTGGCCTAGGAAGCGAGTGCACAAATATGTCCTTGACACCCCGCCCGACCATCTGGGCTGGAGAGGATTCTCACTGCAACCACTTTTGCACAAGATGCAGCAGATCAAACTTTTGGAATTGAGGTGGTTTGTCCCCATAACATGCCCAGTGGTTAACCCTTTATGCTCTCACTGACATAGTCACTCCTGCGGGCGCCAGAATTTTAGTTTTTAACTTTTCATACTCCTGCGCATCATGAAATGCCAAATCATAATAGGACTTCTGGGGCTCACCTGTCAAATAGCACCTCAGCCCACTGCTTTGGTGGTAGCTTCTCACTTTGCGACACTTTCTCGAACACAGTCAAAAATGCCTCCACATCATCACACGGTGTCATCTTTTGCATAGCTCGTCTTACCGCCTTCAGGACATATGGGTCGTTACCTGGACTTGGGGAAAGGGCTGACTGCCTTCCTTGAACTGCCTCTGCAAACAAGTCAATTTGCTGATGATGCTGCTGGTGCAGCTGCTCCATCTGCTGTATAAGCAGCTTACTGGTCTCCTGTTGTGCCATCTGTTGCTGCTGCAATTGTTGCTGGTGTTGTAGTTGCAGATGCTGCAATGCCTGTAACAGATGTTTGAGCAGGTCCTCCATCTCGCTTGACATATATGCTGGCTTGTGGCCATCACATGTGTTTGCTGGGAATGCTGCCCGCGCTTCTAACTCCACCTGTTGTAGATCTAGGCTGCACACAGAGGTAGTCACGGGAACACTGCGTCTTTAAGGATGCACTTGGTTTATTAGTTACAGAATAAACCAAGTTTTAAACATCAAAATAAACATGACTCTCTGGGCAAAACATTAAAAGAAAATGGTAGCAATATGTGCAGTCCTTGCATCAGTGGGGTCAGTCCACTCAGGATAAGCAATGTCCTTTACCAGGTACCATGTGCACAAACACTGTCCTGGAGTCTTCCTCTCCAGGCACTCAACAACCCAAACTGCCCCTGGAGTTCAGCCATTTAAGCTCAAACCATATGACTCCTCACCCATGTGACTGATCAATTTACTGTGACTTCACACAGGTGCTGTCATCACACGGTTATGCTGGCTCTGCAGGTGGAGATAAGGTGGACATTCTCCCATCCACTCTTTGAAAGTCTACATGAAACCAGCCCATTTATGCAACATTAACTTGCTGGAGGAATATATTCTGGCTATATATCACTGACGCTATTAAGCAAAGTGACACATATCTCCCCTCCAGTTCTTTACCAGTAACTCCGTCACAAGTGTTTGAATATGTGGCGAAGAGAATAAGGAGAATAAATAATTTGAGAGTGAGGAAGAGAAGAAAGCAACCAACAAACAAAAAATAAAGAGAGAACCGCTGTTTAGCATAGAAATAAAGGAAAAAGGCAATAGGGGTTGTGTTTGTAGAGAAATAAGAATTACTCTTGGACTATAGAGAGCTACATAGAAATAAGACAAAAAACAAACAAAAGACATGTAGTAAAAAGTATATATGATACTAGGATTTTTTACTAACTTATACTATCTTGTGCCCCTATTTTATTCTAGCTATTTTTCTTCTATTTCTTTTTATACCAAATTCAATATATGGTAAAGGTAATTTTAATACATGTCTATTTACAAAGTGCCTTTATTTCCCTATACATAGAATTTTTACCTGGAGGCATCCCCAACCCATGAGGCAGCAGCAGATGGAATTCCAAACAGCACCATGCAATCCCCTTAGGTAGGCATTACCTTTTTACTTTATCTATCCTCCTTAAATAGGGTCACGCTATTACGTGCACTTTTACCCACAGATTCTTTGTACTACTGGATACTGGTATTGTTTAACAGAACAGCAGTTAAACACAGTTTGGTATCTTCCAACTTGCAAAACCTGATGTGGAGCAAAAATAAGGGCGGCAGACCCAAGGGAAAAAAGCAGGGGCAGGATACTCAGGACAGTTGTTTAACTTCCTTAGGGCCCCTCCAAGATGAGGCAGTGACCGCAGAAAGAAGATGCTTAGAGTGAAATCTCTTGAGCAAGATTGAAGCATTAATGTTTTTCTAGGTACACAGAATCTCCCCACAGGACCACAAGCCTTCTTACAGAAGCAGGAACTGTTTAACTGTAAGAGAGTTGAAAAACTAAGTGTTATAACCAAGTATACCCTCAGGTTTAGTAAAGGTCCCATCACACACAGCGATCTCGGGGGATTAGCGACCGCCCCCCGCCGGGCATTGCTGATCATGCTCGATTGGCCTGGGCCTTTTTTTGATCGCTTGTCTCCCGCTGGCCAGCACGCACCGCTGTGGCAGCGGGAGCCAACAATCAGCGAGTCTCCCAGCGCTCTAAGCAAGGAGACTCGCAGGCAGGCATAATCTAACAACAAGTGTACCGGGGCAAACAATCTTTATTTTTTTTAATAATAATCTTTATTTTTATATAGCGCTAACATATTCCGCATATTTCATCACTGTCCCCGATGGGGCTCACAATCTATATTCCCTATCAGTATGTCTTTGGAGTGTGGGAGGAAGCTGGAGTGCCCGGAGGAAACCCACGCAAACACGGGGAGAACATACAAACTCCTTGCAGATGTTGTCCTTGGTGGGATTCAAACCCAGGACTCCAGCGCTGCAAGGCTGCAGTGCTAACCACTGAGTCACCGTGCTACCGGATTAAGAAGGGGCTGTCTGAGTAGTGGATAGACTATTAAGGATAAAAGACTGAATAGTCAATTAGAAAACTGGCAGGAGAGGGAAGAGAACTGAGTATATGAAGTCTGTTATTCTCTTCCCAGTCTTCTACAAACCAGCAGAGTGGCATCTGTCCTGCTAACTAAAATTGTCTGAATCCAATTTTAATGTGGATACCCTCAAATGAAAGCTGAAAGTCTGAACTTCAACTGCATCTGAATTGTTTTGTTTAAAATTCATTGTAGTAATGTTTAGAACCAAAATTAGAAAAATGTTGTCTCTGTCCAAATATATATGGACCTAACTGTATATTTTTCCACAAAAATGTTACTTTGGCCCCAAATGTTTCACTTCTGCAATGGTAGCATGAGAAAATAAACCCCTAAATTTGCTAGTTGAATTTTGATGTACAATTTTGATTGGAATTGACTGCCGACACCATGTCACAATTGAAGAGCACTTGAGGTGTCAAAACAGCAGAAACACCCAAGTAAAACCATTTTGGAAATTTATCTTTGCATGGAATTCATGTGGGATTGTATTAAACATCAAGAGGTGATTCAATGAATTTTTGCAATACGTGGCCATTAGTGATGAGCGAGTATACTCGTTACTCGAGATATCCCGAGCATGCTCTGGTGATCGCCGAGTATTTGGATGTGCTCAGAGATTTAGTTTCTGTCTCCATAGCTGCATAATTTGCAGCTGCTAGCCAGCCTGAATACATGTGGGGATTGCCTGTTTGTTAGGAAATCCCCACATGTATTCAGGCTGTCTAGCAGCCGCAAATCATGCAGCTACGATGACAGAAACAAAATCTCCGAGCACATCCAAATACTCTGAGATCACATAAGCATGCTCGGGAAATATCAAGTGACGAGTATACTCGCTCACAACTAGTGACCATGAAAGTTAGAAATTCACAAGGAGTAAAATTAGCATCACAATTTGTAACATAATTTCTTTTGACTATATAGAGACCTGTGTGGTTGGAAGGTACTGCTTGAGCACAATGCAAATGGAAAGAACACCATTTTGGGGAGCAGATTTTACTGGAATGGATTACTGGTGTAATTCCACACTAGCAAAATCCCTGAGGTGCATGAACAGCAGAACTTCACAAAAGTAACCACATTTTACAAACTAAAGAGCTCAATTAATCTATGGATATAGTGAGCATGTTGACACCAGAATTGTTTCACAGAATTTTGTACCAGACCTAAATAAAATAAAATTATATTTTTATCAGTGTTGTTTAATTCACAGCTTTTTCATTTTCATCAGAGGTTAATGCAGTTTGTTCCAATCACTTCCAATCTTAGCAGTACCCCATATGTGGTTGAATACTACTGTTTGTGCACATGGCAGGATTCAGAAGAAAGGTGCGCTATTTGATTTTTGAATACAGATTTTTCTAGAATAGTTTGAAAACAATATTTACAGACCTCCTAAATGCCAGATCAGCAGAAACCCCGCAATAGTGACTTGGTTTTGGAAATATCATTCCTGTATGAATTCGTATGCAGGTGTAAGGACTATTTTGAATACACAGGTGTTTTCCAGAAATAAGCAAGCAGTTGGTATTGCTGCTGGAAAATGGCAAATATGCCAGCTTGGAGCCTAATACTTTTTGACCTGCTTGTGATTCTGGAGATATGCACCGTTGATATTGTTAAGTTTGCTTTCCCCACTAAAGTAATACCGTACATGTGCTGGTTAACTGATTTAGGTACACAGGGGTGATCAGCAGAGATGGTGGTGTTTGGATTTAGGAGTGCAAATATCACTGGATTATTGTTTTGTTTTGGGGGATGGTTACTTTGAATCTTTTCCAGACACTATGTGCAATCAGTCAAGTAGAAGCCCTCCATATTTCTGATGACAGATCAGAGTGGGTGCTTGCTTTTTGCAGGTTTAGTTGAAGCTTTTGTCTACAGCATTTGGGGGTAAATAAGATTTTGGATCACTTTTATGGCTCCGAATCTCAGTAACAAATGATTCAAACAGAACCATTCACTATAATGAAGCAATCAGAGATACTTTAGACATTGTATGGCTTCTTTTCGGCATCTGTCTTTTTACAAGTGCACAAATGTTTGGTTGGCTGCACTTTTGTGCATGCCTGAAAAGATAATACAGCCGTTAAAGGGGGCAGATGGATTACTCTGCCTGTCTAATTAAAGTGCATCGATCAGAGGGTTCAATTGAAACCTGCTTTTCTTAGATTTAGATAGAAGTCCAGATGTAAGTGTTTTTTGCATAACAAAGAATAAATGTAAACCAGGCATTATATTTTTGGAAGATGGAATGAATATAAATAGCAGCTCAAGAATTGTTTTCATTTATTTTACTTTTTATACCACTCACAGTGTGGCACACACGTGGTCAAAATTGTTGGTACCCCTCGTTTAATGACTTTTAATGTTCTTCTTTTCTTTTTAGTAAAACCCACAATGGTCACAGAAATAACTTGAATCTGACAAAAGTAATAAATCAAAAATCTATGAAAAGGAAAAAAATGAAAGACAGACATTGCTTTTCAACCATGCTTCTACAGAATTTAAAAAAAATAATAAAACTCATGAAATAGGCCTGGACAGAAATGTTAGTACCCTAATAATGTGACAAAAGGGACATGTTAAATCACGATATGTCCACTTATTAGCATAACAGGTGCCTACAATCTTGGAATCAGTGAGTGGGCCTATATAGAGGGCTACAGATACTCACTGTGCTGTTTGGTGACATGGTGTGTATCACACTCAACATGGACCAGAGGAAGCGAAGGAAAGAGTTGTCTCAGGAGATTAGAAAGAAAATTAGGCAAACATGCTAAAGGAAAAAGTTATAAGACCATTTCCAAGCAGATTGATGTTCCTCTGACTATAGTTGCACATATTATTCAGAAATTTAAGTTCCATGGGACTGTAGGCAACCTCCCTGGACGTGGCCTCTTGAGGAAAATTGATGACAAATCAAAGAGATGGATCATAAGAATGGTAACAAAAGAGCCCAGAAAATCTTCTAAACAGATAAAAGGTGAACATCAAGCTCAAGGAACATCAGTGTCAGTGTAAGGGTTGGCCAGGAAGGCAGTCGCGGCCAAGGACTCTGGGGCAATGGTGTGCTCCTGGCCTCCTCGCACATAGACATGACAGCTTCCTGTCAGCATACCTGCAGCTCATTATTCTCAGGGCTTTCTGTAATGCGCTGCACGTTCTCAGACAATGTGGAACAAACAGAGTCACAGTCCTGTTCAACTTTAACAATAACAGCTTTACTCATTTTTGTACACAGCACATCCATTTTCTTTACAGCAGTGACAATTCTGTCACTTTCCCTATGCTCTCACTCTCTTCCTTCAGCATATCTCAAGGACGTCCTGTCCCGTTCAGCATCACAGCATCCTCTCTTTCCAGCTTCACTATTTTTGGGAGTTCCCCTGTCTGTTTCGGCCCAGACAAAATGGCGTCTGACCACGTAGCAAGCTGCCACATAATGAACGATCTGTCCTGTCGGACCGCTGCCAACTGTCTCACTACCATCTGTAGTGTAGTCATCTGCATGGCTATGTTCTGCACTGATGTGAACTATGCGGCTGTGATCTGCCCTGCTGTATTCTGCAGAGATGTCATCTGTTGCCCTCTGGCCCTGGATGGCTGGGCCCGTGTCTTTAACGTTACAGAGCTGACTACCCTGTCAGGGCGCTCCGACCCAACTGATGTTCATAGATGGAAAAATGAAGCATATCTAGAAAAGTACACTGTCCCTACGGTGAAACATGGAAGAGGCTCTGCTATGATCTGGGGTGGCTTTGCTGCATCTGACACAGAGTGTCTAGAATCTGCACAGGGTACATTGAAATCTCAAGGCTATCAAGGGATTCTAGGGAGAAATATGCTGCCCATTGTCAGAAAGCTAGATCTCTGTTGCAGGTCATGGGTCTTGCAACAGGTTAATGACCCAAAACACACAGCTAAAAACACCCAAGAATGGCTAAGAGGAAAACATTGAACTATTCTGAAGAGGCCTTCTATGAGCCCTGACCTAAATCCTATTGATCATCTTAGAAAGAGCTGAAACATGCCATCTGGAAAAGGCAACCTTCAAACATGAGACAACTGGAGCAGTTTGCTCTTGAGGAGTGGGCCAAAATACCTGTCGAGAGGTGCAGAAGTCTCATTGACAGTTATAGAAATTGTTTGATTGCAGTGATTGCCACAAAAGGTTGTGCAATAAAATATTAAGTTAAGGGTACCATCATTTCTGTCCAGGCCTATTTCATGAGCTTTTTTTTTATTCTGTGGAAGCATGGTTGAAAAGCAATGTCTGACTTTCATTTATTCATTTTCATAGATTTTTGATTTATTATTACTTTTGTCAGATTCAAGTTATTTCTGTCACCATTGTGGGTTTTTCTGTCATTAAACAAGGGGTACCAAGAATTTTGACCACGTGTGTACAAATAATAAAACAGCTTTCTTTGTCGAGTAAGATGCCATTAAGGAAGACCAGGAAATGGCGCTGTCTTTGCCACTGAGAGAATTCAAGGTGCAGGAACTTCAAGTTGTTTGTAGGTAAAGTTTTTTATTTAAACTGATATTAAACAAATAAAAAACTATGCACACAACGCGTTTTGGCTATTTGCAGCCTTCTTCAGGTATGGAAAAAATGAATTAGACCTGTGTTGTGGATTTTTGACTGATTGGGTAGATATACCCTTGTGCGTGCTGTGGCCTGTCCTAATTAAACAGAGACTTATTGAGCGCTCAAGGAAGGAAAGACGCCACACCTGGTTAGCAGCAATACCTTCCAGCAAAACTTCAGGTTTATTGAAATATACATGGTTTTTTATCAGTTTGTACAAAGGAGTGGTTACTCATTAATATAAAGGCTAAACTTCTTATCTAATTGGTCAGTTTAAATACATGAACATATATGGGTGTCTGACCTAAGGTGACTTAAGCATCAGATGATATACTGCCCCTTGTCAAGACTCCAATATCGGCTTGGACCATCTGGCCTAACTTCCTCTTCTGTATGTCTGGGCAAATGTCACAAGACAATGCTCTGGCTTCATGGGGTTAGGTCATCTTTAGCAACTGATTGCAAAGTTCAGGACAGCTGTGAATATATCTCTAAGTGCACATATAGAAATATATACTTTAGAGTGTATATGAGTATATAGCAGTATATAGCCTATAGCAGGCAAGTGAGATCTAGATTAAAATACATATACATATATTTTTCCATAACACCTGTAGAGATCCACCAAATGAGTGGACAGGGATTAACTCGCTTGGCTGCGATATTGAGGCACAAAGGAACACTTTTGCTTAAAGTAACAGTCTATGTGGTTTATTTCCTTCATAATCCAGTGTCACAGGAACACAAGGCAAACAGTCTTACATCAGACAGACGAGTTCTTAATGTCCATAGTAGAGCTTCGGACTCTCAGGCCTGTGGGCACAAAGGCTGTGCCATGTCCAGCACGCATGCAGCGTTACCATGTAAAGCATACAAAGTCTCTTACTGACCCCGGTCAGCGCTACTCACAGTTTATCCCACAGGTTTTTATGGAAGCGGCCCCACTGGGATCACTGTTCCAGACAGTGCCATCCTCACTAGGTTGTCTACAGTTGTAGAGCCACAGCCGGGCAGTAGCTTCCCTACACAGAGCAGTCACAGACTCTACCAGGTCCGGGCCTTTCCACATGCTCTTCCAGGAAGTTCAGTTCCAGACACTTTCAACACACCCAGGCCTTCCGGGACCTTGCACTCTGACCACTCAGGATCAAACACACAACCCATGAGACCAGACCTCAGTCACACTATATGGTATGTGACCACACCCACAAGTGAGGTATAGATCACATGGTCATGACCTCACTACAGGTCCTATTTCATACAGCCACACTTACAGGCTTTATCTTGGGCATTCAGACACATGCCCACATGCATATACTGAGTAGCATATACAGTGCCCCCTAGCTTTAACAGAAGTTACCACATCACAGACCCTTCTTACATAGCCCTGTCCCAGTGTGAGAGAGGGAGGGGATGCAAAAGAGGAAGAGTGATTGTTCTATATATAAATCATGAAAAATATAAAATGTTGTATATAAAATATAATAAACCTATTTGTAAGAAAAATGACAAGCCAATTGAATTCCCATTTGAAAACTAAAATGTATCACAAAAAATAAACTTCTGTTCTTTAACCCCTTAAGCCCCAAAGGTGGTTTGCACGTTCATGACCGGGCCAATTTTTACAATTCTGACCACTTTCCCTTTATGAGGTTATAACTCTGAAACGCTTTCATGGATCCCGGTAATTCTGACATTGTTTTCTCGTGACATATTGTACTTCATGTTAGTGGTAAAATTTCATTCATATAACTTGCGTTTATTTGTGAAAAAACGGAAATTTGGCGAAAATTTTGCAATTTTCCAAATTTGAATTTTTTATGCCCTTAAATCACAGAGACACGGCACACGAAAAAAACTTAATAAATAACATTTCCCACATGTTTACTTTACATCAGCACAATTTTGGAACCAAAATTTTTTTTTGTTAGGAAGTTATAAGGGTTAAAAATTGACCAGCAATTTCTCCTTTTGAAATACCATTTTATTTTTACGGACCACATCACATTTGAAGCCACTTTGAGGGGTCTATATGATAGAATATACCTAAAAGTGATACCATTCTAAAAACTGCACCCCATAAGGTGCTCAAAACCACATTCAAGAAGTTTATTAAACCTTTAGGTGCGTCACAGGAATTTTTTGAATATTTAAAAAAAATGAACATTTAACTTTTTTTCACAAAAAAAATACTTCAGGTTCAAGTTTTTTTATTTTACCAAGGGTAACAGGAGAAATTGGACTGCAAAAGTTATTGTGCAATTTGTCCTGAGTACGCTGATACCTGATATGTGGGGGGAACCACTCTTTTGGCGCATGGCAGACCTCAGAAGGGAAGGAGCGCCGTTTGACTTTTTCAATGCAAAATTGGCTGGAATTCAGATCGGATGCCATGTCGCGTTTGGAGAGCCCCTGATGTACCTAAACAGTGGAAACCCCTGATAAGTGACCCCATTTTGGAAACTAGACCCCCCAAGGAACTTATCTAGATATGTGGTGAGAACATTGAACCCACAAGGGCTTCACAGAAGTTTATAACATACAGCAGTACAATTAAAAAATCATATTTTTTTCCACAAAAATGATCTTTTCACCTCCAATTTTTATTTTTCCATGGGTAACAGGGCCCTAACAGTTATTGTGCAATTTGTCCTGAGTACGCTGATACCCCATATGTGGGAGTAAATGACTATTTGGGCGCATGGCAGAGCTCGGAAGGGAAGCAGCGCCATTTGACGTTTTTGGCTGGAATTGAGATCGGACACCATGTTGCGATTGGAAAACCCCTGATGTACCAAAACAGTGGAAACCCCCCACAAACGACACCATTTTGGAAACTAGACCCCCCCAAGGAACTTATCTAGATGTGTGGTGAGAACTTTGAACCCCCAAGGGCTTCACAGAAGTTTATAACATACAGCCGTACAATTAAAAAATCATATTTTTTCCACAAAAATGATCTTTTCACCCTCAATTCTTATTTTTCCAAGGGTAACAGGACCCTAAAAGATATTGTGCAATTTGTCCTGAGTGCGCTGATACCCCACATGTGGGGGTAAACCACTATTTGGGCGCATGGCAGAGCTCGGAAGGGAAGCAGCGCCATTTGACTTTTTTGGCTGGAATTGAGATCGGACACCATGTCGCGTTTGGAAAGCCCCTGATGTACCAAAACAGTAGAAACCCCCCCACAAATGACACCATTTTGAAAACCAGACCCCCCAAGGAACTTATCTAGATGTGTGGTGAGCACTTTGAACCCCCAGTGCTTCACATAAGTTTATAACGCCCGGGCGTGAAAATAAAAAAATCGTATTTTTTCCACAAACATGATCTTTTAGTCACCAATTTTTTTTATTTTCCCAAGGGTACAAGGAGAAATTGGACACCAAAAGTTGTTGTCCAATTTGTCCTGAGTACGCTGACACCCCATATGTGGGAGAAAACTACTGTATGGGCACAAGTCAGGGCTCGGAAGGGAAGTAGTGACGTTTTGGAATGCAGACTTTGATGGAATGATCTGCAGGTGTCATGTTGCCTTTGGAGAGCCCCTAATGTACCTAAACAGTGGAAACCCCCCACAAATGACCCCATTTTGGAAACTAGACCCCCTAAGGAACTTATCTCGATGTGTGGTGAGCACTTTGAACCCCCAAGGGCTTCACAGAAGTTTATAATGCCCAAGCATGAAAATAAAAAAATCGTATTTTTTCCACAAACATGATCAATTAGTCTCCAATTTTTTTATTTTCCCAAGGATAACAGGAGAAATTGGACACCAAAAGTTGTTGTCCAATTTGTCCTGAGTACGCTGACACCCCATATGTGGGAGAAAACTACTGTATGGGCACAAGTCAGGGCTCGGAAGGGAAGTAGTGACGTTTTGGAATGCAGACTTTGATGGATTGGTCTGCGGGTGTCATGTGCGTTTGGAGAGCCCCTGATGTACCTAAACTATTGAAACTCCCCACAAGTGACCCCATTTTGGAAACTAGACCCCCCATGGAACTTATCTAGATGTGTAGTGAGCACTTTGAACCCCCAAGTGCTTCACAGAAGTTTATAACGCCTGGGCGTGAAAATAAAAAGTCATTTTTTTCCATAAAAATGATATTTTTGCCCCCAATTTTTTATTTTCCTAAGGGTAACAGGAGAAATTGGACCCCAAAAGTTGCTTTGCAATTTGTCCTGAGTATGCTGATACCCTATATGTGGGGGTAAAACACTGTTTGGGCACATGGCAGAGCTTGGAAGGGAAGGAGCACCATTTCACTTTTTCAATGCAGAATTGAAATCAAGCGCCATGTTGCATTTGGAGAGCCCCTGATGTGCCCAAACAGTGGAAACCCCCCCAATTACAACTCCAACCCTAACCCCAACACACCCCTAACCCTAATCTCAGCCCTAACCCTAGCCTTAACCCTAGCCCTAACCCTAGCCCTAACCCTAGCCCTAACCCTAACCCTAACCCTAGCCCTAACCCTAGCCCTAATGGGAAAATGGAAATAAATACGTTTTCTTTTTATTTTATTATTTTTCCCTAACTAAGGGGGTGATAACGGGGGTTTGATTTACTATTTATGGCGGTTTTTATGTTTGGCAGCTGTCACACGCTAAAAGACGCTTTTTATTGTAAAAATAGTTTTTGCATCACCACATATTGAGAGCTATAATTTTTCCGTATTTTGACCCACTGAATCATGTGGGGCCTTTTTCTTTGCGGGACGAGTTTAAGTTTTTATTGGTACCATGTTCGGGCACGTGACATTTTTTGATAGCTTTTTATTCTGATTTTTGGGACGCAGAATGAACAAAAACCAGCGTTTCATGAATTTCTTTTGGGGGGGTGCGTTTACACCGTTCCGCGTGCGGCAAAATTGATAAAGAGGTTTTATTCTTCGGGTCAGTACGGTTACAGCGATACCTCATTTAGGTCTTTTTTTATGTTTTGTCGGTTTTATGCAATGAAAACTATTTTATATAAAAAATAATTATTTTTGCATCACTTTATTCTGCGAGCTATAACTTTTTTATTTTTTTGCGGATCATGCTGTGTGGTAGCTCCTTTTTTGCAGGACAAGCTGACATTTTCAGCGGTACCATGGATATTTATATGTGTCTTTTTGATTGTGCGTTATTGCACTTTTTGTTCGGTAGTATGATAATAAAACATTATTTTTTGCTTCGTTTTTTATTTTTATTTTTTAAGTGGTTCGCTAAAGGGGTTAACTAATGGTACAGTTTTATAGGGCACATCGTTACGGACGCGGCGATACCAAATATGTGTACTTTTATTGTTTTGGGGTTTTTTATTTTCAAAAATGAATTTATTGGGGAATATTTTTTTTTTTTTTACTAATTTATTTGGCGATTTTTTTAAAATTATTTTTACACTTTTTTTTTAACTTTATTACATTTTCCCAGTTGGGACATCACTGTCCTGTGACAGATCGCTGATCTGTCACATCACAGATCACTGTGACAGATCAGCGATCTGTCACAGGCATGGACGCAGACTTCCTCATGCCTGCGCTTTGCAGGTAGTGAGGAAGTCAGCTCCCTACAGGCCTCCGAAGGTCCCCGTCGCCATCTTGGATGCAGGGCCTGTAGGGAAAGAGCCCCCCCGCAGCAGCACTGCACATTGCGCTGCTGTGGGGGGCTCAGGGAAGCACGGAGGGAGCCCCCTCTCTGCCGATGCTTCCCTTTAACCCCCTGTACATTGTGATCATGTTTGATCGCAGTGTACAAGGGGTTAACATGTCGGGGGTGGTCCGAGACCGCCCCTGACACATTGTGCCGTGTGGCAGCTGTGATAATCAGCTGACACCCGGCCGCGTTCAGCAGCGCTCACCACGTGGGCACCGCTGATCGCTATGATGTACTATCCCGTCCCTGGGAATTAAGTCCCAGGGCACATGGATGGGATAGTGCGTCATATGGCAGAAAGGGGTTAAAAAAGAAAATAAAAAACAAGTTTTTTTTAAAAAAGATAGCACTTTTATTTTTTCTCTTCTTGTTCTTTTTTCTCTCTTCACTTTCCTTTTCCCTCTTATCTCTTGAAAAAAAGCTACAATAAAAATGGAAGAAAATGCATGACAAGTACTATATATATACACTCACTGGCCACTTTATTAGGTACACCTGTCCAACTGTGTGTTAAGACTTAATTTCTAATCAGCCAATCACATGGCGGCAACTCAGTGCATTTAGGCATGTAGACATGGTCAAGACAATCTCCTGCAGTTCAAACCGAGCATCAGTATGGGGAAGAAAGGTGATTTGAGTGCCTTTGAACGTGGCATGATTGTTGGTGCCAGAAGGGCTGGTCTGAGAATTTCAGAAACTGCTGATCTACTGGGATTTTCACGCACAACCATCTCTAGGGTTTACAGAGAATGGTCCGAAAAAGAAAAAAAATCCAGTGAGCGGCAGTTCTGTGGCCGGAAATGCCATGTTGATGCCAGAGGTCAGAGGAGAATGGGCAGACTGGTTCGAGCTGATAGAAAGGCAACAGTGACTCAAATTGCCACCCGTTACAACCAAGGTAGGCAGAAGAGCATCTCTGAACGCACAGTGCGTCGAACTTTGAGGCAGATGGGCTACAGCAGCAGAAGACCACACTGGGTACCACTCCTCTCAGCTAAGAACAGGAAACTGAGGCTACAATTTGCACAAGCTCATCGAAATTGGACAGTAGAAGATTGGAAAAACGTTGCCTGGTCTGATGAGTCTCGATTTCTGCTGCGACATTCGGATGGTAGGGTCAGAATTTGGCGTAAACAACATGAAAGCATGGATCCATCCTGCCTTGTATCAACGGTTCAGGCTGGTGGTGGTGGTGTCATGGTGTGGGGAATTTTTTCTGGGCACTCTTTGGGCCCCTTGGTACCAATTGAGCATCGTTGCAACGCCACAGCCTACCTGAGTATTGTTGCTGACCATGTCCATCCCTTTATGACCACAATGTACCCAACATCTGATGGCTACTTTCAGCAGGATAATGCGCCATGTCATAAAGCTCGAATCATCTCAGATTGGTTTCTTGAACATGACAATGAGTTTACTGTACTCAAATGGCCTCCTCAGTCACCAGATCTCAATCCAATAGAGCATCTTTGGGATGTGGTGGAACGGGAGATTCGCATCAGGGATGTGCAGCCGACAAATCTGCGCCAACTGTGTGATGCCATCATGTCAATATGGTCCAAAATCTCTGAGGAATGCTTCCAGCACCTTGTTGAATCTCTGCCATGAAGAATTGAGGCAGTTCTGAAGGCAAAAGGGGGTCCAACCCCTTACTAGCATGGTGTACCTAATAAAGTGGCCAGTGAGTGTATATATATATATATACATATATACTGTGTATATATACATATATATACACAGCACTACCAAAATTATACAATTGGTGCAAAACCTATTCAGCAGTGTCCAAACAACCGAGTTAATAAAACAAAAAAAAAATTAATCAAAAGTTAGTCAATTGATTAACTCTTACTGCGCTTAGATAGCACCACATCTTTCTCCTTTATGACCTTTAGTACTGCTTTCTTGTGTAAGAACGATTTACAGTGATGTCAGATTAATATATACTCTTCATGTTTTTATACTTTCACACACTCAAAAGGTTTTTTTAAATAAAAAAAATTGTATGACTATGTTTTTATGAGAGCTATAACTTTTTTTCACCAACAGAGCCACAAGAGTGCTTTTTTTTGTGTGAAATGAGTTGATATTTGTGTCCATGCCATTTTGAGGTAAGCATTATTGTTTAATAACTTTCAATTCTGATTTCTGGGAGTCAGAATGAACAAAAAAGTTTGTACGTTTTAATTTAATGTTATTATTTTAATGCCATTCACCATGTGGTGAAAGTGATAAAACATCAACATTTTTGGGTCAGTATGACTACATGAATGCCCATTTTGTATAGGATTTTTTTTTTACATTTTGCTACTTTTGCTCACTAAAATCATATAAAGAAATAATAATTTGTTTTTGCATCGCCATATTCTGAGATTAACTTTTTTATTTTTCTGTCACCAAAACCATACAGGAACTTAATTTATATAGTCTTGGTCAAAAGTGTTGGCACCCTTGAAATTATTCCAGAAAATGAAGTGTTTCTCCCAAAAAATTATTGCAATTACATATGTTTAGGGATGAGTGACTTTGCCTTTTTTAGGGTCGAGTCGGGTTTCATGAAACCCGACTTTCTCAAAAGTCAAGTCGAACGAAATCGGCCGACTATCGTGAAAAGTTGGAGGTCCAACTGAAACACGAAACCCAATGCAAGTCAATGGGGAAGCAAAGTCGGCAGAGAGTGGAGGACAGTAAACACACCAACAGTGCCCATTTCAATGCCAATGATATCAATTCTTATTACTTAAGCTTGACAACCTTAATTTACTTTATAATAATAGTTACGCATTGAAAATTGGGGGCTATTTGGCTAAAGTTGGGGGGGGGGGTAGGGCTGGCTCCAGGTTTTCGTGTGCCCTGGGTGAAAGAGTGTCAGTGGGCCCCTTTAACACATACCACAATTCTTGATGCTCCGATACGGCGGAGAAATATTGGTATAGTGCAATGACAAGTACTTCACTTCTTACATTACATGACTGATATCTATTTTAAATTCTACAATAGCTCAAAAACCGGACAGTATATTCCTCCATACATTATTATGGCCACTACATAGTGCGCCATACAGAATAATGATCCCCATATATTGCTCCATACAGAATAATTGGTCCCATATAATGTTCCATACAGTATATGATGAGCGCCACATAATGCTACAGTATATGATGGTCCCCATATAATGTGCCATACAGTATAGGACGGTCCCCATAGAGTAGAATGAGCCCCACATATTGCTCCATACAGTATAATGAGTTGCATATAAAGCTCCATACAGTATATGATGGGCCCCATATATTGCTCCATACAGAATGGGCTCCATATAATGCTCCATACAGAATAGGCCTCATATGTGCTCCATATAATGCTCCATACCCTATATAATGCCCCATAAATAATGAACCCCATATGATGCTCCAGTATATGATGGGCCCCATGGATAATGCTCCATTGTATGATGGGCCTATGTAATGCTCCATATATAATGGGCCCCATATGATGCTCTAGTATATGATGGGCCCCATATGATGGTCCAGTGTATCATGAGCGTATACACTGTGTGCACAATTATAAGGCAAATGAGTATTTTGATCACATCATCCTTTTCATACATGTTGTCCTACTCCAAGCTGTATAGGCTTGAAAGCCAACTGCCAACTATGTAAATCAGGCGATTTGCAACTCTGTAATGAGGAGGGATGTGGTCTAATGACATAAACACCTTATATAAGGTGTGCTTAATTATTAGGTAACTTCCTTTCCTTTGGCAAAATGGGTCAGAAGAGAGATTTGACCGACTCTGAAAAGTCAAAAATTGTGCGATGTCTTGCAGAAGGATGCAGCAGTCTTGAAATTGCCAAACTTTTGAAGCATGATCACTGAACAATCAAGCGTTTCATGGCAAATAGCTAACAGGGTAGCAAGAAGCGTGTTGATAAAAAAAAGGCTCAAAATAACTTCCCATGAATTGAGGAAAATCAAGCGTGAAGCTGCCAAGATGCCATTTGACACCACTTTTGCCATATTTCAGAGCTGCAACGTTACTGGAGTATCAAAAAGCACAAGGTGTGCCATACTCAGGGACATGGCCAAGGTAAGGAAGGCTGGAAAATGACCACCTTTGAGCAAGAAACATAAGATACAATGTCAAAACTGGGCCAAGAAATGTGTTAAGACTGATTTTTGTAAGGTTTTATGGACTGATGAAATGAGAGTGACTCTTGATGGGCCAGATGGATGGGCCCGAGGCTGGATCAGTAAAGGCCAGAGAGTGCTACTCTGACTCAGACGCCAGCAAGGTAGAGGTGGGGTACTGGTATGGGCTGGTATCATCAAAGATGAACTTGTGGGACCTTTTTGGGTTGAGGATGGAGTGAAGCTCAACTCCCAGACCTACTGGCAGTTTCTGGAAGACACCTTCTTCAAGCAGTGTTACAGGAAGAAGTTGGTATCGTTCAAGAAAAACATGATTTTCATGCAGGCCAATGCTCCATCACATGCATCCAAATACTCCACAGCATGGCTGGCCAGTAAAGGTCTAAAAGAAGAAAAAATAATGACAAGGCCCCCTTGAGCACCTGATCTGAACCCCATAGAGAACCTGTGGTCGCTCATAAAATGTGAGATATATAGGGAGTGAAAACATTACACCTCTCGGAACAGTGTCAGGGAGGCTGTGGTGGCTGCTGCACGCAATGTTGATCGTAAACAGATCAAACAACTGACAGAATCTATGGATGGGAGGCTTTTGAGTGTCATTGTAAAGAAAGCTGGCTATGTTGGTCCCTTTTTTTTGGTTTTGAATGTCAGAAATGTTTATTTCTAATTTTTGTGTTGTTATATTGGTTTACCTGGTGAAAACAAACAAGTGAGATGGGTATATATTTGGTTTTTATTAAGTTGCCTAATAATTATGCACAGTAATAGTTACCTGCACAAACAGATATCCTCCTAAGATAGCCAAATCTAAAAAAAAAACCTCTCCAACTTCCAAAAATATGAAGCTTTGAAATTTATGAGTCTTTTCGGTTGATTGACAACATAGTTGTTGTTCAATAATAAAAAGAATCCTCTCAAATACAACTTGCCTAATATTAATTATGCAAAGAGTGTATAATGCTCCATGTATAATAGGCCCCATTTATAATGCTCAAGTGTATAATGGGCCCCGTATATGATGCTCCAGTGTATGATGGGCAAAATTGGATGATGCTCCAGTGTATGATGGGCCCCATTTATAATGCTCCAGTGCATGATGGGCCCATATAATGCTCCATATGTAATGTTCCCCATACGATGCTCCATTGCATAATGGGCCCCGTATATGATGCTCCAGTGTATGATGGGCACCATATATAATTCTCCAGTGTATAATGCTCCCCATATATTGCTTCAAACATTAAAAAACGAAATACCTCTCCTCGCTAGGCACTTCTCTACTCTAGACTCCTCAGCGTCGCCATCTTCCAGCTCTGTGCACTTGGACTGTTCAGGCAGAGGGCGCACAGATGTGACGTCATCGTGCTCTCTGACCTGAATGTCACTGTCAGGAAACGCGGAAGAGGTCACAGCAGTGGAGTAGGGAGAGGTAAGTATTGCAATGCTGGTGCCCTGAGCAAGAAGGGGGGCCCACTTGTGGGCGATGGCACTGGCACAGGGCCCCTCATAGTACGACGGTGTCTGTAATGGCGAGTGGGCCCCCCTACCATCAGAGACACCAGCCTACTGTGAGGGGCCCTGTGCCAGTGCAGTCACACACGAGTGGGCGCCCCACCTGCTCAGGGCCCCAGCACTTGCCCTGGTGTGCCAGGTGATGACGCCGGCCCTGGGGGGAGGGACAGCCCAGTTAGGGAGGTGGAAAAACTGGCATATGTGAGGTGAAGGCTGGACATTCAGCAGCTGCAAATGGAGGAATTGGAGAAGTCAGAGGAAGAGGACAAAGCGAGCCATTTTGCTGGCAACCTATGTGTCATCAGGGGAAGGAGGGATAAAATCCTTTGAAACCCATGAATGGTTCATTTTAATGAAGGTGAGATCATTAACAGCTTTGGTCGACAGTTGGGTCCTTCTTTCTGTCAGGATTGCTCCAGCAGCACTGAAGACTCTTTCTTTTAGCACACTACCAGCAGGGCAAGCGAGCTCCTGTAAGGCATATTGTGCGAATTCAGGCCAGGTGTCCAGTTTACAGGCCCAGTAGTCAAAGGGGAATGAACTGTGAGGAAGAACATCGATAGGGGAGGAGAGGTAATTTTGAACCATAGTTGTCAACTGCTGTCTCCTGTCTGTTGCAATCGATTCAGTATTATCAGTCGTGTGAGCGGTCCTCGAGAAATCAGTCCACAACATGGTCATGAAACCCCTGTTTCCAATGTCAGTTCGGCTGTGTGCACCACAAACACCTCTTCCATTTGGCCCAGTACGGCTCGTGGTAGAACCTGCACCACTGCTGTGTGCTGGGAATGCCTCTAGCAAACGGTTTACCAGAGTTGCTTGTTTGTTCACCAATATTAGCTCTAGGTTCTCCTGTGGAATGTGGTCTGTAATTTGCCTTTATAGCGTGGATAGAGGATGCTGGCCAACCAGTAGTCGTCATCCTTCATAATTCTGAAAATGCGGGGGTCCCTTTTTAGGATCCGCAAGAGATAATCACACATGTGAGCCAATGTTCCAGGTGTCAATGATGCACTGGCAGTGGTGGGTGGAGGAGCACTTCCTGCCAAATCCACATCCCTCCAGTCACGCACAAACCCTGTACCTGACCTTGACAAGCCAACATTTTCTCTTGCCCCCTGAGAAGCATCCTCCTCCCCAAAATAATCATCCCCCTCATCCTCCTCCTCTTCCTCTTCTTCCTCCACCTCATCCAGGACAGTTCCCTGACCAGACAATGGCTGACTGTCATCAAGGCTTCCCTCGTCCTCCTCCTCTTCCTCCTCCTCTGCAGATGCCTGATCCTTAATGTGCGTCAAAGTTTGCATGAGCAGACGCATAAGTGGGAGCTTTCACTTCTGGAGGAGGAGGAGGAGGAAGAGGAGGGTCGAATGCCTACAGCCAACTGTTTCCTATACCGTGGGCTAGGCAGCACTGTTCCACCGCCGCTGTCCCCTGTGGAGCCTGCATCCACCACATTTACCCAGTTCGCAGTAATGGACACGTAAAGACCCTGGCCATGTCTACTGGCCCATGCATCTGTTGTGAGGTGCACCTTTCCACTCACTGATTGTTTGAGTGCATGGACAATGCGGTCTTTCACATGCAGGTGGAGGGGAGGGATGGCTTTTCTAGAAAAGAAGTGCCGACTGGGTAGGTCATAGCGTGGGACAGCAAAGGCCATGAGCTCTCGGAATGCTGCAATTTCAACCAAACGGAAGGGCATCATCTCTATTGAGATCAGTTTGGCAATGTAGGTGTTCAAAGCCAGTGTACGCGGATGAGAGGATGAGTACTTTCTTGTCCTACTCAGAGTGTCTGCTAGGGTGAGCTGGACTTGAGAGCTGCATATGGGGGAGCTAGTGGTGGACCTGACAGATTGAGAGGGGGTTGGTGATGGTGATGGTGGTGGTGCTGGTGGTGATGGCCTATATTCAGTCTTTCATTGCAAAAACATTGTGATTCCCTGACTGCTTTGGCCCTGCGACGACACCTCAACATTTCTTGCTGATGGTGTGCTTACCGGTTGGCTTACAGTGAGGGAAGTGATAGAGCGTTGCTGGCTACCTTCAGTCGGAGCAGGTGCACATGTGCTACCTGAGGTTTTGTAGTCCGTCCACGCTTGCAAGTGCATGGTGATTAAATGTCTAAGCATGCAACTGGTATTCAAATTTCAGAGATTTTTCCCTCGGCTAAAGGTCCTTCCGCACTTCTTACAGATAACCTTTGCCGCATCAATAGGATTTTGGTCAAAAAAGTGCCACACTGCACTCTTCCTACTATGGTATAAATTTTCAGGGCTTGCATCCTGTGCTAATTTGACCATCTGGGCAAGCTGTCCTGCAACTCTTTTTGTTTTTTTACCACATTTTTGGACAGCTATGGGCCTGACAGATAACCGCTGCTGCAATGTCAATGCCTGCTGTGGATCCTTCTCCTCTCCTGAGCTATTGCCAGCGGCACCCTCTTCCCCCAATGGATGCCAATCCTGGTCAACAACTGGGTCATCCATCACCTCCTCTTCAATTTCAGCTGCACATTCCTCTGTGTCACCGTGTAAAGTGGTATAGTATGCGGAAGGGGCACCTGAGTTTCATCAGGGTCAGATTCTGGCTCAGCAGACTGCGAGGGCAATGCATTGCTCTGTGTCAATGTACCAGCAGAATCATCTAGCAGTGGCTGTGCATCAGTGCACTCCATGTCAGATTCATCTTGGACTGGGGAATTCAGGATTTGACTTGGTAACCAAGGCATGGTATGTGAAAAGAGCTCCATGGAGTAATCAGAAGTGTGGCCTGCCTCATCCTTCACTTTTAGTGCGGGTGAAGGACACAAGGAAAGGTGTTGTTCCTGACCAGAAGCCTGCACTGAAGACTCGGTGCTTGCATTTTTGGACACTTCAGAAGACGAGGAGATAGAGCTGGAGGCTGTTTCTGCACTGTAAGCCAAAACCTGTTCCTGATGCTCCGGCATTAAAAGCGGTTTACCTACTCCCAGAAAAGAGAACCTTCCAGGCCTGCTTGAGGCAGACCATGATGCAGGATCAACACCTCCTGCCTTAGCTGCTGTTGTGCTTTTGGCATAACCAGCAGATGCACAACCACCACCATCAGTACCAGCTGCCCCCCCCGCCCACATCCGCGGCCTCTTCCACCAAACTTCCTCATGTTTGGGAAAATGTACCAAGAAAACAGCAGATATATGGTACTGTACGAGGAGCGTACAGCTGTATACAGTGTATGGGAAAATATAAATCTCGGTATTTATTTTCGTAGTCACACACAGACGCTCTCCCAGTATGTATTTGACTGTAATCCAAACAGCAGATATATGGTACTGTATCAGAAACGTACAGCTGTATAAAGTGTAGGGGAAAATTTAAATCTCCTTTTATATATTCCTTTAGTCACACACAGACGCTCTCCCAGTATGTATTTGACCGTAATCCAAATAGCAGATATACGGTACTGTATCCGAAACGTTCAGCTGTATACAGTGTAGGGGAAAATTTAAATCTCCTTTTATATATTCCCTTAGTCACACACAGATGCTTTCCCAGTATGTATTTGACCGTAATCCAAATAGAAGATATACGGTGCTGTGTCAGAAACGTACAGCTGTATAAGGTGTAGGGGAAAATTTAAATCTTGGTATTTATTTCCATAGTCACACACAGACACTCTCCCAGTATGTATTTGACCGTCATCCAAACAGCAGATGTACGGTACTGAATCAGAAATGTACAGCTGTATACAGTGTAGGGGAAAATTTAAATCTCCTTTTATATATTCCCTTAGTGACACACAGATGCTCTCCCAGTATGTATTTGACCATAATCCAAACATCATATATACGGTACTGTATCAGAAACTTTCAGTTGTATACAGTGTAGGGGAAAAATTAAATCTCCGTATTTATTTCCGGAGTCACACACAGACGCTCTCCCAGTATGTATTTGACCATAATCCAAACAGCAGATATACGGTACTGTATCAGAAACGTTCAGCTGTATACAGTGTAGGGGAAAATTTAAATCTCCTTTCATATATTCCCTTAGTCACACACAGATGCTTTCCCAGTATGTATTTGACCGTAATCCAAATAGAAGATATACGGTGCTGTATCAGAAACGTACAGCTCTATAAGGTGTAGGGGAAAATTTAAATCTTGGTATTTATTTCCGCAGTCACACACAGACACTCTCCCAGTATGTATTTGACCGTAATCCAAACAGCAGATGTACGGTACTGAATCAGAAATGTACAGCTGTATACAGTGTAGGGGAAAAATTAAATCTCCATATTTATTTCCGGAGTCACACACAGACGATCTCCCAGTATGTATTTGACCGTAATCCAAACAGCAGATATACGGTACTGTATCAGAAACTTACAGCTGTATACAGTGTAGGGGAAAATTTAAATCTCCTTTTATATATTCCCTTAGTCACACGCAGATGCTCTCCCAGTATGTATTTGACCGTAATCCAAACATCAGATATACGGTACTGTATCAGAAGCGGACAGGTGAATACGGTGTAGGGGAAAATTTAAATCTCCTTATATTTATTTCCGGAGTCACACACAGATGGTCAGCATGTATTTGTCTGTGATACCAACCGGTACACGGTAGTGTGTGAGGAGTGTACTGCTCTATACGGTGTGGGAAAAAATGAACGCTCGGTAACTGTGCAGAAAAAAAGAATAAAAGTATGAGTGCTGTGTAAAAAGCAGTCTGCACAGCAGTGTACACACAGCAATGCAGCTATCAGGCAGCCTAATAACCAGCGCTGCTGCTGCGCACAAGAAAATCCTCCCCTGTCACTGCACACTAAATGCCCCTTTACATTTAGCGATGCACCAGCGATCCCGACCATGATACGACCCGGTCAGTATCGCTGGTGCATTGCTAAATGGTTGCTAGTGAGCTGCCACACAGGCAGATCTCACCAGCGATGTAGCGATGCTCGGCAGTTGTACTTACCTTTCAGATGAAGCGATGACCGCCGTCTACCGCCCACGTCCATAGCTCGCTCGTCGGCGCCAGCAGGAAGCCGACGACGAGAAATGGACGTGGACGATCTCGTGCGATCAGCGATAACCAGCGGGGGAGCCGGTTGGAGGTAAGTATCACGTATCACATGTAGCGATATCGCTGCTGCATCACAAAATCGGTGACGAGTTAGCAATATCGCTAGCGATATCGCTATGTGTAAAGCCCCCTTAACTGTTCAGCACAATTGCTATCAGCAGAAGCACAGATTCTTTTTTCTTTCCTTCCTTTCTTTTTTCTTTCCTGCCTAACACTCTCCCTATGCTAAGATTGACAGAAGTAAAATGGCGGTCGGCGTTCAGGGCTTTTATGTGACGCCACAGAAAGTAAGCCAATCATTGCAATGCTCTTCTCTAAGATTGTGGTGGCCGCTGCCCATGTCATCGCGTTGCCCACAGTGTGCGTCCTTGCTAGTTGACTGAGAAAAGGTGCCTGTAAGCATTAAGGGAAACGCGACTTTGGCCCTCGGGTCGGCGAACGCATGGCCGACCTCATGCTTTGAATCTGACTGACGTGTTTCGCTCAACTCTACATATGTTTTGTAATTGGGTTTTGTTTTACTCTGAGGATTACAGAATTTAAGAAGGGGTTGTCCAAGTAGTGGACAATCCTTTTATGCAGATCAACAGCCAAAGATATTGCTAAATTCCTGTGCCACAGTATTTACTTTTTTGTTGTTCACATAGCATTTTCTAAGAACAATTACACTACTTATAAAACTGCAGGATAATTAAGAAATTACGTTTGTTTCTGGAATTTTTCTCTATAGCCTTCTGTATAGGTGTAACACATATAAGAAAACATGATCACAAACTCCCCAAATAAAAAATAAAGACTATAAACCCATGTAAAAAGAAGTGCAATCAAAATGCTTGAAGCAAGATTTTATGCCTTTATAGTACACTTTACAAATAATCTTTCTGAGATTTACGTACACTAATGTTACAACAAAACTTGGAATTACCAACAAAGAAATCACCAGGGTTTTTCATCACTGATTTATTTCTTAGAAAATCAAAAGGTTCTAAAAGAAATAAAATAAAGAATACTTCCCTTTCTGATTTATTATTATTTATTATTATTATTTATTTCTATAGCGCCATTAATTCCATGGTGCTGTACATGAGAAGGGGGTTACATACAAAGTTATAGATATCGTTAACAGTAAACAAGTTTCCACAACAAATTTACAATGACAAACTGGTACAGAGGGGAGAGGACCCTGTCCTTGCGGACTTACATTCTACGGGATAGCGGGGAAAAGACAGAAGGTCGGGGGTGCAGCAGCTCTGGTGGTGATGAGGCGGCAGCTCAGGTGGTGGTGAGGCGGCAGAATGGTTATTGCAGTCTGTAAGCTTTCCTGAAAAGATGGGTTTTCAGGTTCCGTTTGAAGGATCCGAGGGTGGTGGATAATCGGACGTGTTGAGGCATGGCATTCCAGATGATAGGGGATATTCGGGAGAAATCTTGGAGGTGGTTGTGTGAGGAACGATTAAGTGTGGAGGAGAGTAGGAGGTCTTGGGATGATCGAAGATTACGTGAGGGAAGATATTGGGAGATTAGTTCAGAGATATAGGGAGGGGAAAGGTTGAGGATGGCTTTGTAGGTCAGAGTTAATAGTTTGAACTGGATTTGTTGGGAAATTGGGAGCCAATGGAGGGATTTGCAGAGGGGAGAGACAGGGGAGTAGCGAGGAGAGAGGTGGATTAGTCGGGCAGCAGATTTGAGGACAGACTGGAGTGGTGCAAGAGAGTTAGCAGGGAGGCCACAGAGGAGGGTGTTGCAGTAGTCAAGGCGGGAGATGATGAGGGCATGTACAAGAGTTTTAGTAGATTGAGGACTGAGGAAGGGACGGATTCTGGAAATATTTTTGAGTTGGAGGCGACAGGAGATGGCAAGTGATTGGACGTGCGGTTTGAAGGACAGGGCAGAGTCGAGAGTTACTCCAAGGCAGCAGATTTAAGGTGCGGGAGAGAGCATAATGCCATTTACCATAATAGATAGATCGGGTAGGGAAGATACGTGAGATGGAGGAAAGATAATGAGTTCAGTTTTGTCTACGTTGAGATTTAGGAAGCGAGAGATGAAAAAGGAGGATATGACTGATAGACACTCCAGGATTCTGGACAGCAGAGGTGACATCTGGGCCAGAGAGGTAGATCTGAGTGTCATCTGCATACAGGTGGTACTGGAAGCCATGGGACTTTGAGTTGCCCTAGGCCAAGAGTATAGATGGAAAAAAGTAGGGGCCCCAGGACAGAGCCTTGGGGGACTCCAACAGAGGGGGCGGGATGAGGAGGTAGTGTGGGAGTGGGAGATGCTGAATGTGCGGTCAGAAAGGTGTGAAGAAATCCAGGATAGGGCAAGGTCTTTGATGCCAAGGGAAGAAAGAATCTGTAGCAGTAGGCAGTGGTCAACTGTGTCAAAGGCAGAGGACAGGTCAAGATGGAGGAGGATGGAGAATTGTCTGTTAGCTTTGGCTGTGAGTAAGTCATTAGTAATTTTGGTCAGGGCAGTTTCAGTGGAGTGGTGGGGGCGGAAGCCAGATTGCAGGATGTCAAGGAGGGAGTTAGATGAGAGATGGGAGGAAAGTTGAGCATGGACATGCTGTTCAAGGAGTTTGGAAGCAAATGGGAGCAGTGATATGGGGCGATAGCTGGGCATAGCAGTGATCAATCTGGATAGTTCTTTAATAGTCACATTTTCATATGGTTAGAACAGAATGTGGGGAGGTGACAAATTGAGGACTGGGGAATTTCAGAGGCTGCGTAAGAACAAGTTATACGAGGCTCGTATAAAGGTTAGTATAAGTTGTTTATTTTTCTAATTCCCAACTTATGAGAATTTGGTAGAAATAAGCTTATTGAACCACGGAGGATCAAATTTGAGTTACATTTTCTGAAATCTGTAGTTCCATGTGAATTCGAACAATCTGTGTTTCAATATATGAGGATTGGCAAGAAAATGCCTGGCACCATTTCACATGTGTTGCACTGCCAGTGAGCAAGTAAATGGTGTTAGATGTGGCAGTGTGGGTTTCCCCACAAATGTCTGCCACAATCTGGTCACATATACAGGTGCTTCTTACAAAATTAGAATATCATGAAAATTTATTTCAGTTCTTCAATACAAAAAGTGAAACTCATATTATATAGAGTCATTACAAACAGAGTGATCAATTTCAAGTGTTTATTTCTGTTAATGTTGATGATTATGGCTTGCAACCAATGAAAACCCAAGTAATTGTTTAAGTAAATTAGAATAATTATAAAACACCTGCAAAGGCTTCCTAAACATTTAAAAAGGTCCCTTATTCTGTTTCAGTAAGCTCCACAATCATGGGGAAGACTGCTGACTTGACAGCTGCCCAGAAGGCAGTCACTGACAGACTCCACAAGGAGGGTAAGCCACAAAATGTCATTGCTAAAGAAGCTGGCTGTTCATAGAGTCGATTGAGTCATGTATCCAAGCATATTAATGAAAAGTTGAGTAGGAGGAAAAAGTGTGGTAGAAAAAGCTGCACAAGCACGGCAGCCTTGAAACGATTGTTAAGAAAAGGCCTTTAAAAAATTGGGGGAGCTTCAAAAGGAGTGGACTGCAGCTGGAGTCATTGCTTCAAGAGTCACCACACACAGACCTATCCAGGACATGGGCTACTAGTGTCGCATTACTTGTGTCAAGCCACTCATGACCAATAAACAATGCCAGATGCGTCTTACCTGGGCCAAGGAGAAAAAGAACTGGACTGTTACTCAGTGGTCCAAGGTGTTGTTTTCAGATAAAAGTAAATTTTGCATTTCATTTGGAAATCAAGGTCCCAAAGTCTGGAGGACGAATGTAGAGGACCACAATCCAAGCTGCTTGAGGTCTAGTGTGAAATTTCCACAAACAGTGATGGTTTAGGGAGAAATGTTATCTGCTGGTGTAGGTTCACTGTGTTTTATAAAGACCAAAGTCAGCGCAGCCGTCTACCAGGAACTTTTAGAGCACTTCATGCCAGCAAGCTTTTTGGAGATGGAAATTTCATTCTCCAGCACATCTTGGCACTTGTCCACACTGCCAAAAGTATGAATACCTGGTTTAAAAGCAACAGTATCACTATCTTTGATTAGCCAGCAAACTCGCCTGACCTTAACTAATCTATGGGGTACTGTCAAGAGGAAGATGAGAGACACCACACCAAACAATGCAGATGAGCTGAAGACTGCTTTCAAAGCAACCTGTGCTTCCATAGCACCTCAGCAATGCCACAGGCTGATCTCCTCCATGCTATGCTGCATTGATGCAGTAATTGATGCAAAAGGAGCCCGACCAAGTGCATTTACTGAACATACAGTTCAGTAGACAAGAATTTTGGATTTTAAAATATTTTTTCAAGATGGTGTTATACAGTATTCTAATTTACTAAGATAATGACTTTTGGGTTTTCATTGGCTGTAAGCCATAATCATCAACATAAAAAGAAATAAACATTTGAAATAGATCACTCTGTTTTTAGTGACTCTATATAACTATATGAGTTTCACTTTTTGCATTGATGAACTGAAATGAATTAACTTTTTTGATGATATTCTAATTTTGTGAGAAGCACCTGTATATAGTTACATTGAAAGAGATTAAGGTCCATCAAGTTCACCCTTTCTCCACCAATTATACATTTTTTTGTAACTAAATTATCTATAAAGTACAATGTTAAGTTTACTGAGGAAATCATCCAGACCTTTTTTATAAGCTGTTATAGGATCTGCCTTTACTACCTCTTGAGTTAGGGCATTCCACAGCCTGACTGCTCTAACTGTAAAAAAAACCCTTTCTTATTTTGCTGCCGGAATCGCCTTTCTTCCACGCACAATGAGTGCCCCCAGGTCCTTAGTATAGTCTTGGGAAGGAATAAGTCATGTGCCAGTCATTTGTATTGATCCCATATGTATTTATACATTAGTATTCAGACCCCTTTAAATTTTTCACTCTTTGTTGCATTGCAGCCATTTGGTAAATTCAAAAAAGTTCATTTTTTTCTTATTAATGTACACTCTGCACCCCATCTTGACTGAAAAAAACAAGAAATGTAGAAATTTTTGCAAATTAATTAAAAAAGAAAAGCTGAAATATCACATGGTCATATGTATTCAGACCTTTTCCTCAGACACTCATATTTAAATCACATGCAGTCTATTCCCTTGTGATTCTCCTTGAGATGGTTCTAATCCTTCATTGGAGTCAAGCTGTGTTTAATTAAGCTGATATGACTTGATTTGTAGAGGCACACATTTGTCTATATAACACCTCACAGCTCACAGTACATGTCAGACCAAATGAGAATCATGAAGTCAAAAGAACTGGTCAAGGAGCTCAGAGACAGAAATGTGGCAAGGCATAGATCTGGCCAAGGATACAAAAGAATGTCTGCAGTACTCAAGGTTTCTAAGAGCAGAGTGGCCTCCATAATCCCTAAATGGAAGAAGTTTGGGACCACCAGAAGTCTTTCTAGAGCTGGCTGTACAGCTAAACTGAGCAATCGTGGGAGAAGAGCCTTGGTGAGAGAGGTAAAGAAGAACCCAAAGATCACTGTGGCTGAGCTCCACAGATGAGGTGGGGAGATGGGAGAAAGTTCCACAAAGTCAACTATCACTGCAACCCTCCACCAGTTGGGCCTTTATGGCTGAGTGGCACAGCAGAAGCCTCTCCTCAGTACCAGACATATGAAAGCCCACACAGAGTTTGCTAAAAAACACATGAATGACTCCCAGACTATGATAAATAAGATTCTCTGGTCTGATGAGACAAAGATAAAACTTTTTGGTGTGGAGAAAACCATGCACTGCTCATCACCTGCCCAATATAATCCCAACAGTGAAACATGGTGGTGGCAGCATCATGCTATGGGGGTGTTTTTCAGCTGCAGGGACAGGAAGACTGGTTGCAATTGAAGGAAACATGAATGCGGCTAAGTACAGAGATATCCTGGATGAAAACCTTTTCCAGAGTGCTCTGGACCAAGGTTCACCTTGCAACAAGACAATAGCCCTAAACACACAGTTAAAATAACAAAGGAGTGGCTTCAGAACAACTCTGTGACCATTCTTGACTGGACTCTACATTCTGGTCTATGATTAGACCTTTTTCATGATTTTTATGTCCCATTTGCTGATCTTCTTTGTCTCCTTTGAGACTAAAAGGAATATGCCAGCTTAACCTGTAATTGTAGTACCAAAAACTTCGACAAGCATCCAGAGTCACGGAGCGGCGTTAGAAGAAAACACTCCTGCCAGACAACATCACTGCTTTCAAACAAGATACACTTGCCTTCAAATTAGGCCTCACCTTTGCTAAACAGACCTATTTCCCAAACCTTGTATCTTCATTATCCTATAACCTAAAACAACTGTTCAGCACATTGAACTCTCTCCTCCGCCCACCACTGCCACCTTAAACTCCCCTCATCTCTGCTGTGGACTTTGCCACCTACTTAAAAAATAAGATTAACCAAACAAGGCAAATGTTTACTGTTCCACCGCCCCAACCACTCCATATACCAGACCTCTGCCCTTCCCTAATAACCTCCCTCTCCAACATCACTGAAGAGCTTACTCACCTCCTTTCCAAATCACACCTCACCACCTGTGCACTTGACCCTATCCCTTCACACCTGCTCACCAACCTCACTAGCACGCTTATTCCAGCCCTAACCCATCTCTTCAACCTATCGTTATCTTCTGATACCTTCCCCTCTGCTTTCAAATATGCCACCATAACACCCATACTCAAAAATCTAACCTTGACCAAACTGCTATGCCCAGCTATTGCCCCATATCACTGCTCCTGTTTGCTTCCAAACTCCTTGAGCAGGATGTCCATGCTCAACTTACCTCCCACCTCTCATCTAACTCTCTCCTTGACAACCTCCAACCTGGCTTCCACCCCACCACTCCACCGACACTGCCCTGACCAAAATTACTAATGACTTGCTCACAGCGATAGCTAACAGACAGTTCTTCATCCTCCTCTTTCTCAATCTGTTCTCTGCCTTCGACATAGTTGACCACTGCCTACTGCTACAGATTCTTTCTTCCCATGACATCAAAGACCTTGCCCTGTCCTGGATTGCCTCATACCTTTCCGACCGCACATTTAGCATTTCCCACTCCCATACTACCGCCTCATTTTGCCCTCTCTCTTTTGGAGTCCCTCAATGCTCTGTCCTGGGGCCCATACTTTTTTCCATCTATACCCTTAGCATAGGACAACTCATAAAGTCCCATGGCTTCCAGTACAACCTGTATGCGGACAACACTCAGATCTACCTCTCTGGCCCAGATGTCACCTCTCTGCTGTCCAGAATCCCGGAGTGTCTATCAGCCATATCCTCCTTCACCTATTGCTTCCTAAAACTCAATGTAGACAAAACAGAACTTCATCATCTTTCCTCCATCTCACATATCTCCCCTACCTGACCTATCAATAATGGTAAACGGCATCACGCTCTCTCTTGCACCTGAAATCCGCTGCCTCAGAGTAATGTTCGACTGTGCCCTGTCCTTTAAACCGCACGTCCAATCTCTTGCCACCTCCTGTTGCCTCCAACTCAAAAATATTTCCAGAATCCATCCCTTCCTCAACCTTCAAACTACTAAAACCCTTCTGCATGCCCTCATCATCTCCTGCCTTGATTACTGCAACACTGTTCTCTTTGAACTCCCCACTAACTCTCTTGCACCACTCCAGTCTGTCCTCAACTCTGCTGCCCGACTAATCCACCTCTCTCCTAACTACTCCCCTGTTTCTCCCCTCTGCAAATCGCTCCACTGGCTCCCAAATCACCAACGAATCCAGTTCAAACTATTAACACTGATCTACAAAGCCATCCACAACCTGTCCCCTCCCTATATCTCTGAACTAATCTCTCAATATCTTCCCTCAGGTATTCTTTGATCCTCCCAAGACCTCCTACTCTCCTTCACAGTAATTTGTTCCTCAAACAACCGCCTCCAAGATTTATCTCGAATATCCCCCATCCTCTGTAATTTCACGCCTCAACACGTCCGATTATCCACCACCCTCAGATCCTTCAGACAGGACCTGAAAATCCATCTCTTCAGGAAAGCTTACAGCTTGCATTAACCATTCTGCCGCCTCACCACCACCCGAGCTGCCGCCTCACCACCACCAGAGTTGCTGAACCCCTGACCTTCTGTCTCTTCCCCATTATCCCGTAGATTGTAAGTCTGCAAGGACAGGGTCCTTTCCCCTCTGTACCAGTCTGTCATCGTAAATTTGTTTACTGTAAACGATATCTATAACTTTGTATGTAACCCCCCTTCTCATGTACAGCACCATGGAATTAATGGAGCTATATAATTAAATAATAATAATAATAATAACAACAGATCCAGCCATAAGTGATCAAATTTTATAGACTACATCTCTCAATGAATTAGTCTAAGGGTGTAGTGATCATATTGAAACTATGAATGTGTCACAGAAATTTATACCATTGAGCAGTTAAGAAAAAATAATTACGTTTTTACCACAAAAATTTTGTTTTAGCCCGAAAATTTGTATTTTTACACAATAAAATAGTTAAAAATGGCTCTAAAATTTGTTACACAATTTCTGCTGAATGTGACAATACCCCATATGTGGCTGTAAAGTACTACTTATCCAAACAGCGAGTCCCGTGAGAGAGAGCACTATTTGTCTCTTGGAGAACAAATTATTATAGAATAGTTTGTGGATTTTATATACAGAGCCTCTAAGTGCCAGAAGAGCAGAATTCCCCCTCAGGTGACCACATTTTGGAAATTACACCCCTCTGGGAATTTATCTACAAGTGTAGTGGAGATTTTGACTCTATGAATGTTTTCTAGAAGCAAGCAGCAGTGGATGTTGGAGAGTGAAAATTGCAAATCTGCCATTGTAGTGCACAGTACTTTGTAGTGGTCATACATTGTATCCATCTTGTGCTTCTGAAAACATGGACCTCATAAATTAAGTGGGCTCTCATCTCTACAGAAATGCCAAACTCGTCTCAGAAATGGAGGGGCATTTGGATTTGGGAGTAAAAGATTCATTGGATTTCATTTGGGGGTGAAGAGTCATAGCATTTTTACAGGGCCATTGTGCTACAAGTAACATGGAAGCTTTTCACAATGTTACAAAAGGAAAGCCAGGGAGGAGGAGACCCATTACTGTCTCTCAACCTACGGATGCCCTAGTCTATACCAAACCCCAGGGTTACCCATGAATGTGGAGATGCTCGGATCTTGTACCTCTCTTGTGCTTCGACGAAACCCTACGCAGCTCCCACCCTTCCCTCAGGGAGAAAAGTAGCAGGAGTAAAAGGGTAACATCGGCTGGACAGACATGGGGAAACCACGGGCCATGGAAAGAAAAAGAAGACACAGCCTGAATATTTTAGGGTGTGTAATCATGTATCACAACAACAATGGCAAACGAGGAGAAAGAGATACATTAATGATGCACACATCTCAATATAAACAACAATATTAGTAAATATAGACAATTTTATTGAACTACAATCATAAAACTTATAAAAACAAGTATACAACCTGACCTTACATCAATGGCAACAATTCTGGTGAGAGCCTAGCATAGTGGGGCATATATGATATAATAACAGATACTAGTGAATAAAGTGCATAGTATCGATTAGTGCAGGGAACTAAGTCCCTACTATGCAGCATAGCTATCCAGCATTTGACATAACACACATATACACATAATCACATAGCCAAGGAAAGGGATTACACTCCCTGGCAATAATGTGTAGTAATAACAATGATATAAATAGTGAAAAACATCAGCATAGTATCACAAAAGATTAGCAGTAATATTGTGCAAAGCAGATGATATAGACTGTACAGTGTGGCTGTCAAACGTAGCAATATTGACAAATATGCAGTTTAGTCAGTGACCAAACCAAGGCATAAGTCTGAATGGCAATGCATTAGTAACAAAAAGAGTAAAACAGGCTGTATAAACTCATAAGCTATAGCCCTATATACTGGGTAAAGTCACCCAAGAAAGGCCATGGTACAGGTTATCTCAGACATCTCCACAGCTTCATTAGGGAAAGTGCCATGGGGAAGCCAAGGCACAATCAAATGAGAGACACACGGGATAAAATACAAAGGGAAATTGAGTGGACTATTAAGAGGCAGAAAAACAACACAAAAGAATTCCAAAAGGGGAAGTAGAGGTATTAACAACAAACCGCCTGCAACAGTATCAAGACGACAAGAGCGACTCTCCTGAACACTTTCTCCAATGAAGTCAGAAACAGAATGAAGATTATATTGCTCACATAGAGGGGAGCCAGGCACAGGTATATATATATATATATATATATATATATATATATATATATATATATATATATATATATATATGAACAAAAAGGAAATCCAGCAAGAACTCAGCAAACCAGGATTGGAGTAAAATGATGCTTTTTCTTTATTTCTTTAACAAGGTATAAAAACGACCCACAAGAATCAGAAACCAGAGTACATGGCAGAAATTAGCGCAAATGGGACTACACGTTTCGGCGGCCTAATCCGCCTTCTTCACGGTCCAAACCTAATCTGCTCCTTGTATGTGGAGCCATATAAAAGGCAATCCTGAATAAAATTAGTGCAAATGATTACAAACATGTGTGCAGAAAAAAGGTTTAACACATTCTCTACTGTGGATTAACTGACAGCATTGCTACAAAACAGACAACTGTTTCTTATGTAATAGAAAATACAAATAAACGTCCTAGAAAATGACATAATGCATAGGATGATAAAAAAAAAAAAAAAGAAAAGAAAAAAAAAATTAAAAAAAAAAAAAATTCCTATATTTGACATGAATAAAATGAACGCCACTGAAACCTCAATAATGCAGAATAATATCTGTACGGCTATTAAATCCTAAAGGAGTTCTTGTACCCATTTCAAAAATCCATTTGTTTTCTCTAGCTAGAACCTTCCTGCGTAAGTCCCCCCCTCTGAGAGGTTTTTTTACTTGTTCAATTCCCATGAAGGAAAAACTAGATAAATTACCACTATGGACTTTAGAGAAATGGCGTGAAACAACTGAAGCTCCAACCAAAGGTAAATTTTTAGCATCAGATATGTGTTTTCTCATCCTGGTTTTCAATGAATTCATAGTACAACCAATATACTGAAGTCTACAAGAGCTGCAGCTGATTAAATAGATCACATTTTCAGTGTTGCAGTTAATAAAAGATGCAACACTATACTCTTTATTATTAGAAAATGAAGAAAAAACTTTTGATTTATTGGCAAAGCCGCAGCAGATGCAGACATTAGCTCCACATTTGAAGAAACCCACAGTTTGTATAGTTTTTAACCAATTATTGGACTTCTTATTCTGGTCAATAAACATGCTAGGAGACAATAAGGATGCTAAGGTAGGTGCCCGTTTGGCCACAAACGCCACGTTGTGATTATTCACAATATTTTTTAAAACATCATCCTGCGTTAAGAGTGGCAAGTACCGTTTTATAATGCTAACTATGGTATTATACTGTGGGCTGTAATTAGTACTGAAAACCACCTTCGAGTCAAATGAATTCATTGAACGTCTCTCAGTTTTCTCCTGAAGAAGTGAACTTCTATCAATATTATTGACAATTCCTTTAGCTCTGCTAAGTGACCACTTAGAATATCCTCTTTTTAATAGGTTAGTGCAGGTTTTATTAGCTTTCATCTCAAAGTCCGTATCTAAGGTGCTGTTTCTTTTTAATCTAGTAAGTTCACCTACTGGAATGTTTTTTATGACATGTTTGGGATGGTTAGAAGTTGCCATGAGAATGCTGTTGCATGCTGTGGGTTTCCTATACGGGGCCACAATAACTTTATTCCCACTACTGTCTCCAGATAATTTTAAATCCAGAAAATTAATGGAACACATGTCACTAGAGCTAGTAAAGCATAAATTGAAATCATTGTTATTCAGATAAACAACAAACTCATCCAAAGATAAAGTGTCACCCCTTCAGATAAACATCAAGTCATCAATATAGCGGCCCAGCCATATATTGTTGTCCTTAAAGGGATTATCCTCAATATAAATATATTTTTCCTCCCAAATGGACATAACAATGTTGGCTAGGGACGGAGAAAATTTTGCTCCCATACTCACGCCCTGTATCTGGAGAAAATACCTCTCATCAAAGGAAAAGTAATTATGCGTTAATAAGAATCGTATGGCCTTCAAAAGGAAAGTTTGAATATGAGCTGGATATTTGGTGTACTTAGAAAGATAGTATTCAGCACAGCTTATAGCAACATGATGGGGGATAGAAGGATATAGTCCTACTACATCACAAGAGAGCCAAGAATAGTCAGCCTGCCATTGAATTTTCTCTAATATAGAAACAGTGACTTTTGTGTCTCTCAAATAACTTGGTGTCAAAGGTACCAAAGGTTGGAGGTAGTGATCCACCCATTCCCCCAATCTTTCACTAAATGAGCCTATCCCTGAGACTATTGGTCTAAAAGGAGGGGGAAAAATTTCTTTATGAACCTTGGGAAGTAAGTGGTACACTGGAATAATAGGTGAATCACAATAGATATACTTTTGTATTTTTTCAGAAATAGCACCCTCGTTAACACCCTCTTGTAGCAGCTGGGATAATTTTAACCCCTTCACCCCCAAGGGTGGTTTGCACGTTCATGACCGGGCCAATTTTTACAATTCTGACCATTGTACCTTTATGAGGTCATAACTCTGGAACGCTTCTATGGATCCTGGTGATTCTGACAAAGTTTTCTCGTGACATATTGTACTTCATGTTAGTGGTAAAATTTCATTCAAATAACTTGCGTTTATTTGTGAAAAAAATGGAAATTTGGCAAAAATTTTGAAAATTTCGCAATTTTCCAAATTTGAATTTTTATGCCCTTAAATCACAGAGATACGGCACACAAAAAACTTGATAACTAACATTTCAGACATGTTTACTTTACATCAGCACAATTTTGGAACCAAAATTTTTTTTTGTTAGGAAGTTATAAGGGTTAAAATTTGACCAGAGATTTCTCATTTTTACAACACCATTTTATTTTTAGGACCACATCACATTTGAAGCCACTTTGAGGGGTCTATATGATAGAAAATACCCAAAAGTGACACCATTCTAAAAACTGCACCCCTTAAGGTGCTCAAAACCACATTCAAGAAGTTTATTAACCCTTTAGGTGCGTCACAGGAATTTTTTTGAATATTTAAAAAAAAATGAACATCTAACTTTTTTTCACAAAAAAAATACTTCAGGTTCAATTTTTTTTATTTTACCAAGGGAAACAGGAGAAATTGGACTGCAAAAGTTATTGTGCAATTTGTCCTGAGTACGATGATACCTGATTTGTGGGGGGGAACGACTGTTTCGGCGCATGGCAGAGCTCAGAATGGAAGGAGCGCCGTTTGACTTTTTCAATGCAAAATTGGCTGGAATTCAGATCGGACGCCACGTCACGTTTGGAGAGTCCCTGATGTACCTAAACAGTGGAAACCCCCTACAAGTGACCCCATTTTGGAAACTAGACCCCCCAAGGAACTTATCTAGATATGTGGTGAGAACTTTGAACCCACAAGGGCTTTACAGAAGTTTATAACGTACAGCGGTACAATTAAAAAATCATATTTTTTCCACAAAAAAGATCTTTTCACCCCAATTTTTATTTTCCCAAGGGTAACAGGACCCTAAAAGTTATTGTGCAATTTGTCCTGAGTATGCTGATACCCCACATGTGGGGGTAAACCACTATTTGGGCGCATGGCAGAGCTCGGAAGGGAAGCAGCGCCATTTGACGTTTTTGGCTGGAATTGAGATCGGACATCATGTCGCGATTGGAAAACCCCTGATGTACCAAAACAGTGGAAACCCCCCACAAATGACACCATTTTGGAAACTAGACCCCCTAAGGAACTTATCAAGATGTGTGTTGAGAACTTTGAACCCCCAAGGGCTTCACAGAAGTTTATAACATAA
>NW_027361694.1:7015000-7087500 GCF_039654945.1 Dendrobates tinctorius
TTTTGTCGGTTTTATGCAATGAAAACTATTTTATATAAAAAATAATTATTTTTGCATCGCTTTATTCTGCGAGCTATGAACTTTTTTATTTTTTCGCTGATGATGCTGTGTGGCAGCTCGTTTTTTTGCGGGACAAGATGACATTTTCAGCGGTACCATGGATATTTATATGCGTCTTTTTGATCGCGAGTTATTACACTTTTTGTTTGGCGGTATGATAATAAATCATTATTTTTTGCTTCGTTTTTTATTTTTATTTTTAAGGGGTTCGCTAATGGGACAGTTTTATAGGGCGGGTCGTTACGGACGCGGCGATACCTAATATGTGTACTTTTATTGTTTTGGTTTTTTTTTATTTTCAAAAAATGAATTTATTGGGGAATATTTTTTTTTTTTTTACTAATTTATTTGGCGATTTTTTTAAAATTATTTTTACACTTTTTTTTTACTTTATTACATAGTCGCAGGTGGGACATCACTGTCCTGTGACAGATCAGCAATCTGTCACAGGCATTGAAGAAGACTTCCTCTTGCCTGCGCTTTGCAGGCACTGAGGAAGCCAGCTTCCTCCAGGCCCCCGTCACCATCTTGGATTTGGGGGCCTGGAGGAAAGGAGCCCCCCGCAGCAGCGCTGCACATTGCGCTGCCGTGGGGGCCTCAGGGAAGCACGGAGGGAGCCCCCTCCCTGCCGATGCTTCCCTTTAACTCCGGGTACACCGCGATCATGTTTGATCGCGGTGTGCAAGGGGTTAAAGTGTCGGGGGCGGTCCGTGACCACCCCTGACACATTGTGCCGGGTGTCAGCTGTGATAATCAGCTGACACCCCGCCGCGATCAGCGGCGCTCACCACATGGGCGCTGATCGCGGTAGACGTACTATCCCGTCCATGGGCATAGGGGCCCAGGTCCCATGGACAGGATAGTAAGTCGGATGTCAGGAAGGGGTTAAATTGAAAAAGGAGGTTTTATTAGAATGTAATTCATTATAAACATTGGTATCTTCTAAACTGGAAATATTCATTTTTTTATAAAGTCCCGAATTGAGGATCACAATAGCCCCCCCCCTTGTCAGCAGACGTGACAAGGAGGTCACCATTTGCCCTCAACTCACGGATGCCCTGAGCTCAGCTTTACTTGTATTTAACCTGGACTGCACCCTCAGCATGATATAATGAAACCAGTTCATTCTCTATAGCTTCCTGAAAAAAATCTAAAGAAGGTGGCCTGGATTTAATTGGATAAAACTGTGTGTTATATGTTTTAAAGACATTATTTAAATTAACCTCACTTGATATGTTATTATCACTATCCAGTTGTCTAAGATTTTGCAGGGTACATTGATCAGAAAAATACAAACAATCAGTATTAATATTGGTAACAGGTAAAGCAGAATCATAAGTAGATTGTACAGCCTCTTTGCTGAAATGAACTTTCAGAGTCAAGTTATGCACAAATCTATTAATATCTACTATAGTGTCATAAAGATCAAATTTTTTACAAGGTGAAAAACCCAGTCCTTTTGATAGCAACGATATCTGCGGTTCTGCATCTGCTGCGGCTTTGCCAATAAATCAAAAGTTTTTTCTTCATTTTCTAATAATAAAGAGTTTAGTGTTGCATCTTTTATTAACTGCAACACTGAAAATGTGATCAATTTGATCAGCTGCAGCTCTTGCAGACTTCAGTATATTGGTTGTACTATGAATTCATTGAAAACCAGGATGAGAAAACACATATCTGATGCTAAAAATTTACCTTTGGTTGGAGTTTCAGTTGTTTCACGCCATTTCTCTAAAGTCCATAGTGGTAATTTATCTAGTTTTTCCTTCATGGGAATTGAACAAGTAAAAAAACCTCTCAGAGGGGGGGACTTACGCAGGAAGGTTCTAGCTAGAGAAAGCAAATGGATTTTTGAAATGGGTACAAGAACTCCTTTAGGATTTAATAGCCGTACAGATATTATTCTGCATTATTGAGGTTTCAGTGGCGTTCATTTTATTCAAGTCAAATATAGGAATTTTTTTTTTTTTTTCAAAAAAAATTTTATTTTTTTTTTTTTTTAATTTTTTTTTTGTTTTTTTTATCATCCTATGCATTATGTCATTTTCTAGGACGTTAATTTGTATTTTCTATTACATAAGAAACAGTTGTCTGTTTTGTAGCAATGCTGTCAGTTAATCCACAGTAGAGAATGTGTTAAACCTTTTTTCTGCACACATGTTTGTAATCATTTGCACTAATTTTATTCAGGATTGCCTTTTATATGGCTCCACATACAAGGAGCAGATTAGGTTTGGACCGTGAAGAAGGCGGATTAGGCCGCCGAAACGCGTAGTCCCATTTGCGCTAATTTCTGCCATGTACTCTGGTTTCTGATTCTTGTGGGTCGTTTTTATACCTTGTTGAAGAAATAAAGAAAAAGCATCATTTTACTCCAATCCTGGTTTGCTGAGTTCTTGCTGGATTTCCTTTTTGTTCTCCTATTGAAGGATTTACTCCTAATCCAGTCCGTGCAGGAACTTGATTACCAGATGGAAAGACCCAGCAGTCTCATTGCTGCAGCTGGACACTGACACACATACTCATATATATCTATAATAATAAATGCCCTAACCAGCTTCCGGTTGTAACAACTTCCGTCCAGTTGTAACCGGTGACGTCACCACACACACACGCACATGTTAACCCTCAACACACCACACCGCCTCAACACACACTCCTCTCACCTTTCACCTCCACTCATGTCCACTCACTCTTTCACTCCACATACATTCCTTTCTCTCACTCCGTTTCTCATACTCACACCGTCATCGTCGCTGCCCCGACATCTTCCTCCGCCGCCGCGATCCAGGATCCAGACGTTCTCCAGGCCGCCGACATGTTCTTGCGGGACGCCATCTTGGATGTCATGAAGTCCCGCGAGATTCAAGATGGCGTCGCCGCAACAATATGTCGCTGGCGTGGACGACATCGGGATCCAAAAAGATGGCGTCGGCGAAATCTCGCGAGATTACGCCGACGCCATTTTGGATCCCGATGTCGCCCATGCCAGCGACATGTTGTTGCGGCGACGCCATCTTGAATATCGCGGGACTTCACGACATCCAAGATGGCGTCCCGCAAGAATATGTCGCTGGCGTGGGCGACATCGGGATCCAAAATGGCATCGGCGTAATCTCGCGAGATTTCGCCAACGCCATCTTTTTGGATCCCGATGTCGTCCACGCCAGCGACATGTTGTTGCGGCGACGCTATCTTGAATATCGCGGGATTTCACGAAATCCAAGATGGCGTCCCGCAAGAACATGTCGGCGGCCTGGAGAACGTCTGGATCCTGGATCGCGGCGGCGGAGGAAGATGTTGGGGCAGCGACGATGACGGTGTGAGTATGAGAAACGGAGTGAGAGAAAGGAACGTATGTGGAGTGAAAGAGTGAGTGGACATGAGTGGAGGTGAAAGGTGAGAGGAGTGTGTGTTGAGGTGGTGTGGTGTGTTGAGGGTTAACATGGCAAGAGGTGTTAAAGACGTCGGCGAAATCTCGCGAGATTTCGCCGACGCCATCTTCCATTCGTGAAATTGCGTCATTTACCTCACGCCGACTTGCTGTGCGGACGCTTGGCATTGCCTGTACCACCATAACTACTGCTGCCTTGGTCCTATGCCTGTTTACTGCCGGTGTCTAATTACTGGACCAATTTGCCTGTACCGCCATAACTACTGCTGCCTTGCTCCTCTGCCGGTGTCTAATTACAGGACCAATTTGCCTATACCGCCATAACTACTGCCTTTGTCCTCTGCCGGTGTCTAATTACAGGGCCAATTTGCCTATACTGCCATAATTACTGCTGCCTTTGTCCTCTGCCAGTGTCTAATTACAGGGCCAATTTGCCTCTATCGCCATAACTACTGCTGCTTTGGTCATCTGCCTGTTTACTGCCGGTGTCTAATTACAAGGCCAATTTGCCTCTACCGCCATAACTACTGCTGCCTTGCTCCTCTGCCGGTGTCTAATTACAGGGCTAATTTGCCTCTACCGCCATAACTACTGCTGCCTTGCTCCTCTGCCGGTGTCTAATTACAGGGCTAATTTGCCTCTACCGCCATAACTACTGCTACCTTGCTCCTCTGCCGGTGTCTAATTACAGGGCCAATTTGCCTCTACCGCCATAACTACTGCTGCCTTGCTCCTCTGCCGGTGTCTAATTACAGGGCCAATTTGCCTCTACCGCCATAACTACTGCTGCCTTGCTCCTCTGCCGGTGTCTAATTACAGGGCCAATTTGCCTCTACCGCCATAAGTACTGCTGCCTTGCTCCTCTGACTGTTCACTGCCTGTGTCTAATTACAGGGCCAATTTGCCTCTACCGCCATAACTACTGCTGCATTGCTCCTCTGCCGGTGTCTAATTACAGGGCCAATTTGCCTCTACCGCCATAACTACTGCTGCCTTGCTCCTCTGCCGGTGTCTAATTACAGGGCCAATTTGCCTCTACCGCCATAAGTACTGCTGCCTTGCTCCTCTGACTGTTCACTGCCTGTGTCTAATTACAGGGCCAATTTGCCTCTACCGCCATGACTACTGCTGCATTGCTCCTCTGCCAGTGTCTAATTACAGGGCCAATTTGCCTCTACCGCCATAACTACTGCTGCCTTGCTCCTCTGCCGGTGTCTAATTACAGTGCCAATTTGCCTCTACCGCCATAACTACTGCTGCCTTGCTCCTCTGCCGGTGTCTAATTACAGGGCCAATTTGCCTCTACCGCCATAAGTACTGCTGCCTTGCTCCTCTGACTGTTCACTGCCTGTGTCTAATTACAGGGCCAATTTGCCTCTACCGCCATAACTACTGCTGCCTTGCTCCTCTGCCGGTGTCTAATTACAGGGCCAATTTGCCTCTACCACCATAACTACTGCTGCCTTGCTCCTCTGCCGGTGTCTAATTACAGGGCCAATTTGCCTCTACCGCCATAACTACTGCTGCCTTGCTCCTCTGCCGGTGTCTAATTACAGGGCCTATTTGCCTCTACCGCCATAACTACTGCTGCCTTGCTCCTCTGCCGGTGTCTAACTACAGGGCCAATTTGCCACTACCACTTCATAACTATTGCTGGGCAATTACAGGGTCAATTAGTATCTGTTTACTCTACAATACTCCAGGACGCCTTCTTCACTGCCAGATAACTGACAAATAGACTCCTTTACCTGTGCCAACATGAGTCATAACAAAAAGTATGCCAATGCCAGTGAAAGGAAAGCAGCTTTAGCACTACGACAAAAGCAACGCCGTGCTAATGAGACTCCTGAGGAAAAACACCATCGCCTTGAGAAGATTAAGGCTTATAAACGCCGTCGCCTCACACACGAATCCCCTAACTCTAAATCCATAAGATTGGCTGAAGAAGCCTCTGCACGCCGTCACCGCCGACAACAGACGGCCTCTTCCTCATCATTATTTCCTCATCATTATTATTAGACTCACAACAGGATGCTTCCACATCAGCATGTGGAACAATTTACTGCTACACTTCATCCCATATGCCGTTCACTGACATAACTAATCAGCAATCTGTTTCTGCCCTATCAATACCACCATTCAATACCGATGCACAGTATGCCAATCCCAGTGAAAGGAAAGCAGCTTTAGCACTACGACAAAAACAACGCCGTGCGAATGAGACTCCTGAGGAAAAACAGCATCGACTTGACAAGATTAAGGCTTATAAACGCCGTCGTCTCACACACGAATCCCCTAACTCTAAATCTATTACATTGGCTGAAGAAGCCTTTACACGCCATCACCGCCAACAACAGACGGCTTCTTCCTCATCATTATTAGTAGACTCACAACAGGATGCTTCCACATCAGCATGTGGAACAAGTTACTACTAGAGTTGAGCGATACCGTCCGATACTTCAAAGTATCGGATCGGAATGGATCGGCCGATCTTTAAAAAAAGTATCGGTATCGCCGATTCCGATACCGGAAGTCCCATTCAAGTCTATGGGACTTCCGGTATCGGAATAAGAAAAACCCTGTTTTTGCCTTGTACAGCCTCTCTGGGGTCTGTACGGGCCTTTCGGGGGGCTGTGCCGGCCTGCCAGGGGGTCTGTGCAGGCTCCGGTGGTCTGTGCCGGCCTGCCGGGGGGCTGTGCCGGCCTGCCGGTGGTCTGTGCAGGCTCCGGTGGGCTGTGCCGGCCTGCCGGGGGGCTGTGCCGGCCTGCCGGGGGGCTGTGCAGGCTCCGGGGGGCTGTGCCGGCCTGCCGGGGGGCTGTGCCGGCCTGCCGGTTGTCTGTGCAGGCTTCGGGGGGCTGTGCCGGCCTGCCGGTGGTCTGTGCAGGCTTCGGGGGTCTGTGCAGGCATCGTCTGATGGAACTACAAGTCCCATCGGGCGATGCCTGCTACCATGACAGTGATTGACACATTAGCCAATGATGGGACAGTAGTAGTCCCATCATCCGGCTAATGTGTTGAATGTAAAAAAAAAAAAAAAAAATTACATGCTACATACATGCTACATACATACAACATGCATACTACATACATGCTACATTCATACTACATACTACATACATGCTACATTCATACTACATAAATACTACATGCAACATACATACTACATATATACTACATACATACTACATATATACTACATGCTACATACATACTACATACATACCACATATATACTACATACATACTACATGCATGCTACACACATACCACATACATACTACATACATACTACATACATACTACATGCATGCTACATACATAACACATATATACTACATGCATGCTACATACATACTACATGCTACATACATACCACATACATACTACATGCATGCTACATACATACTACATGCTACATACTACATATATACTACATGCATGCTACATACATACTACATGCTACATACATACTACATATATACTACATGCATGCTACATACATACTACATGCTACATACATACTACATATATACTACATGCATGCTACATACATACTACATGCTACATACATACTACATATATACTACATGCATGCTACATATATACTACATGCTACATACATACTACATATATACTACATGCATGCTACATACTACATGCTACATACATACTACATATGTACTACATGCATGCTACATACATACTACATACATACTACATGCATGCTACATACATACTACATGCTACATACATACCACATACATACTACATATATACTACATGCATGCTACATACATACTGCATGCTACATGCATGCTACATACATACTACATACATACTACATGCTACATACATACCACATATATACTACATACATACAATACAACGGCTGATGCTGCCGTTCTCTACGGGCTGCAGGAATCCAATGACGGAAGGTAGGTATCCTTCCGCACTGTATTCCTCCGCCACTTAAAAAAAAAAAAAGTCCCTAGTCTCACTTTATGCCATTGCTGTGTGGGAATTTCCGTCATTGGATTCCTGCAGCCCGTAGAGAACGGCAGCATCATCTGATGCTGCAGTTCTCTACCCAAGATCGTCGTGGGACACACTCGTGGACTGCTTCGGATCGTGGGTGAGTATTTTTGTGGTTTGTTATGTTAATATTTATTCCGGAAAAGACAATGGCTTCGGGGAACAATGTGACAAGTATTGGTAAGTATGTTACTCTATGTTATATGTACTGTATGTCTATGTATGTATTGTATGAATGTATTGTATGTATGTAGTATATATGTGGTATGTATGTAGCATGTAGTATGTATGTAGTATGTATGTAGCATGCATGTAGCATGCAGTATGTATGTAGCATGCATGTAGTATATATGTAGTATGTATGCAGCATGCATGTAGTATATATGTAGTATGTATGTAGCATGTAGCATGTATGTAGTATGTATTTGGTATGTATGTAGCATGTAGTATGTATGTAGCATGCATGTAGTATATATGTAGTATGTATGTAGCATGTAGCATGTATGTAGTATGTATGTGGTATGTATGTAGCATGTAGTATGTATGTAGCATGCATGTAGTATATATGTAGTATGTATGTAGCATGTAGTATGTATGTAGTATGTATGTGGTATGTATCTAGCATGCATGTGGTATGTATGTAGCATGCATGTAGTATGTATGTAGCATGCATGTAGTATGTATGTAGCATGCATGTAGTATGTATGTAGTATGTATGTAGCATGCATGTAGCATGCATGTAGTATGTATGTAGTATGTATGTAGTATGTATGTAGTATGTATGTAGCATGCAGTATGTATGTAGCATGTATGTAGTATGTATGTAGTATATATGTAGTATGTATGTAGCATGTAGTATGTATGTAGCATGCATGTAGTATGTATGTAGTATTTTTTTTTTTTTTTTTTTAACATTTAACACATTAGCCGGATGATGGGACTACTACTGTCCCATCATTGGCTAATGTGTCAATCACTGTCATGGTAGCAGGCATCGCCAGATGGGACTTGTAGTCCGGTACAGGCCGGTACAGACCCCGGGCAGTCCACACAGCCCCCCGGCAGGCCGGCAGAGACCCCCGGAAGGCCCGAAATGACGGCGCATCATGATGCGCACACACCGCGCATCATGATGACGTCAGGCTGTCAATCAACTTTGAACTTCCGATTCCGATGCCGAATTCCGATATTGAAAAAATATCGGAAGTCGGTATCGGAATTCCGATACAGCAAGTATCGGCCGATACCCGATACTTGCGGTATCGGAATGCTCAACACTAGTTACTACCACACTTCATCCTATATGCCGTTCACTGAAATAACTAATCATCAATCTGTTTCTGCCCTATCAATACCACCATTCAATACCAACGCACAGTTTCTTCACATACAAGCTGCAGTTAGCCCGCAGAAAGTGCAACCAAGACAATTATACGTTGGTCTCAAAACTAGGCGCACCCCATCGGTTGGACATGCACTTCGACTACAACCTCACATTTTCACTAATGATGAAAATAGTATTACCGAACACAGCTGTGGTGACATGACCCATGTATGTGAGCATTGCGAAGCTTTGCATTTTGTAGCAGAGATACCTTCTGATAACAACTTTACGCTCTGCTGTCAGAAGGGTAAAGTCCATGTACCCATACTACAATATCCTGATGTCTTTACACGTTTGCTGAAAGGGCAAAGTGAATTTAGCAAAAATTTCATGGATAATATTCGAAGTATTAACAGTTCCTTTGCTTTTGCCTCCATGGGTGCAAATATTTCACCACCTCCTGGATATGGCCCATACTGTTTCCGCATACATGGCCAGATCTATCATAGAACTGGAACACTACATCCCTCAGATGACCAGCAACGCGCATTTGCCCAACTTTACATTCTCGATACCACTACCGCAAACGAACAACGCTTACGATGTAAAGAAAATCAAAAATGTCATCCTACATTGATGAACATTATTGCCCTTCAAATCCAAACTATTAATCCTTTTGTGGAAGCTTATCAAATGTTACGTGATGTGGAAGAACAAGAAAAAATTAAATCTCTACAAAACGGAACTGTCATGCCAAACATCACTATGGCTATTAAACAAGATCGTACTCAAGACCCTCGACGCTACAATAATCCCACTGTCAGTGAAGTAGCAGTCGTGTTTCAAAATGACAATGGTGAGCCACCTTTCAATAGAGACATATTAATTCATTTAAAACCTGATCCCCATAACCCTTTAGCTCCAAAAACACAACAAATTAGTATTCTCCATAGCAATTTGGATGCCCTCCTCTATCCAATATTTTTCCCTTATGGAGACCAAGGATGGCATGATGGACTCAAACAACAAGGCAAAAGTTCGAGGAGGATCACTCAACTCCAATACTATTGCTATATGTTATCTGTCAGAAATTACTTTAATCCACTCCTCAATGGTGGTAAGCTAACACAGCAATATTTAGTAGATGCTTATGTCAAAATCGAAGCTAATCGCCTACATTACATCCGCAAACACCAAAAAGATTTAAAAGTGGAGGATTACTGCCTCCTTCAAGAACATCTACTCAAAAAATCGGTTCAAAAGGGCATCCCTATTGGGAAAACCGTCATTTTACCATCTTCTTTTGAAGGCAGTCCAAGAAACATGCAGCAGCGCTACCAGGATGCTATGGCTATTGTTACAAAGTATGGTCGACCAGATCTATTTATCACCATGACATGTAATCCTAAGTGGAATGAGATTACTACACATTTAGAACCGTGGCAGCGTGTTGAACACAGACCAGACTTGGTTGCACGTGTCTTTAAAATTAAACTGGAATCCCTCTTAAAAGACATTAGCAGTGGATTATTTGGAAACGTCACTGCAATGGTCCATGTCATTGAATTTCAGAAGCGTGGTCTCCCACACGCTCATATTTTAATTATTCTTGACAGCCTGCCTAAATTACGGACTGAGGCGGACATAGACAATATAGTCTGGGCTGAAATACCTGATGAAACAATCTACCCTCAGCTCCATAACATTGTTCTTCAACACATGATTCATGGTCCCTGTGGAGAACACAATCCTAATTCTCCCTGTATGGATCTTGGAAAGTGTAGCAAAGGTTTCCCAAAACAAAACCAACCATATACCATCAAAGAAAAGGATGGCTATCCCACTTACCGCAGACCCATTGGCAAAACATATGAACACCATTCTAAGACGATTGACAATTCATGGGTAGTTCCATATAACCCATTTTTACTCACCAAATACAAGTGCCATATTAATGTAGAAATATGTGCTTCCATTCAAAGTGTACAATATTTATTTAAATACGTTTACAAAGGACATGACAAAGCCAACCTTGAAATTTCCCAAAATAACATCCAACATGATGAAACACACCAATTTACGGATACCAGATATGTTAGTGCACCTGAGGCTGCATGGCGGATATTTGCTTTTCCTATGCATAAACAATCTCATGCCATCATTCGCCTAGCCGTACATCTGCCTAATTCTCAACCACTCTATTTTCATGAGAATGACTCTGCAGACAACATCCATCAAAAGCTCAATTCCAATTCTACACTTATGGCGTATTTCAACCTTAATAAGATCGACCACAATGCACATAACTATTTCTACCGCGAAATTCCAGAACACTACGTTTGGAAACAAGGCACATGGGAACAAAGAAAACGAGGGGGTCTCACAGTTATTGGAAGAATGTATACTGTTAGTGTGAAAGACCAAGAACGCTATTATTTACGTTTGTTGTTACTGCATGTAAAAGCTGCTACCGGTTTTGACAGCATTAAAACCGTCAATGGAGTTATGCATGAAACCTTTAAGGATGCTGTGTTAGCACTTGGATTATTATTCGATGATAGCATCTGGAGACATACTTTAACAGATGCTTGCATTCTTAACATGCCTTCCCAACTTAGAGACATGTTTGCTTATATCTGTATTTTTGGCCCCCCCAGTAATCCACTTGAATTGTGGAATGAATTTAAGGACCATTTTTTACAAGACTATTGTCATACATACCACAGCAACACTGAAGAGTGTATCCATTGTGAAGGATATGCTATGAAAGATGTCCAAGATGTCCTCATAGTCCATGGAAAAACTTTTGCTGATTATAATTTACCACGCCCAGCAAAAAATATTAAACAACTCCTTAAACAATATGATAAGGATTATGAGTTAAAAAAAGCTGCAGAGATGAAAGAAACTCTTAATCAGGAGCAACGTTTTGCCTATGATGTCATTACTGAAGCTTTACAAAATAGCAGTTTAATACCAAAGTGCTTTTATCTCGATGGACCTGGTGGCAGTGGAAAGACCTACCTATACCATCTACTTACACATCATTTAAGAGGACAAGGAGAAATTGTGTCACCTGCAGCAACTACAGGAATAGCATCTAACTTGATACAAGGAGGCCGAACAATCCACTCTCTATATGGCATACCTATTCCGATCAACAAAACATCTGTTTCCAGGATTAAAAACGATACAAATGCAGGAAAACATTTACAGAGTACAAAACTTTTTATTATTGATGAGTGCACTATGGTCCAAAAACATGCATTGAATGTGATAGATAGACTTCTACGTGACATCATGACAACAAATGTTGCTGAAAAAAATAAAACACCATTTGGAGGTAAAGTTATTGTTCTTGGAGGAGACTTCAGACAATGTCTTCCCGTCATCGCTCATGGAACAAGAATAGACATTGTAGATTCCTGCATTAAATATTCAGAACATTGGCAACATTTTACCAGACTACCGCTAATCAACAACATGCGCTCCACTGATCCTGAATACAGCACTTGGTTGCTTAAACTTGGAAATGGTGAGCTGTCTAATGAACATAACCTTGGAGAGGATGTCATTGAAATTCCTCCAGACATGCTTTGCACTGGCTCTATAGTAACCGAGATCTTTGGAGACCATATTTGCATTGATGTTAATGACCAACAAAGCCTCGACACTGCTGCATCACATGCTATACTATGTCCGAAAAATGATGACGTCGATTTTCTGAACTGTAAAGTAATGGATCGCATTAGTGGTGATTATACTGTATATACAAACGATGATTCTGTCGATGCTGATGAGGCAGAGGAATGTGAAAACTACCCAGTTGAATTTTTAAACTCTCTGACACCATCAGGAATGCCATCACATCTCTTAAAACTTAAAATTGGCACCATTGTGATGCTATTAAGAAACCTAAACACCAAGAAAGGTCTCTGCAATGGCACTCGCCTCATTGTCATTGCCTTCCTCCGCAACATCATACAGGCTAAAGTGATTACTGGCTCAGCTGAAGGAGACATTGTGTTTATTCCACGCATCGATTTGTGTCCTTCAGAAACTGGGTTACCTTTTAAATTAAAACGTCGACAGTTTCCTCTAAAACCTGCTTTTGCTATGACCATTAACAAATCCCAAGGACAGACCCTCAATCGAGTTGGAATTTTTTTGCCCGAACCTGTATTTGCCCATGGACAATTGTATGTTGCATTCTCCCGAGTAAAGCAACGCAGCAACGTTAGGGTCAAAGTGGTGGATACACCACTTCAAGGACAATTGCTACCTAATAGCCCAAAAATCTTCACTAGAAATGTCGTTTACAAAAATGTCTTACTTTAAACTATTTAAGTTGGTCCTGGAATTGATAGATATATAGATATATAAATAATAGTTACATTCTAAATAGATATAGATAATAGACTTCTAAGACTTCTATACATAGCTTGATATATGTTATATATATAAATATTTTAAGCAGATAGATATATCTTACACTAATTATCTCTTTCACATATATGTCATAGACATATTTAAATCCATAAAAATATACATAGGTATAGGTATATATAGATTAAAAAAAAAAGGCAAAAACAAAAAAAATTTAGGCAAACATACGTAGATTTCAACTACATACCTAACACATACCTACATAACTTAGGTAATAATAATTAAATTTTTATTTATTAATAGAGTACTATTATTTCAATAGCACTTTACATACATCAGTAATACTGTCCTTCTTGAGGCTCACTATGTAAATATCTTATCCACATAAAAACATAGGTGTGATACATCTATCTACTATAATAAATGCGCTAAACAGCTTCCGGGTTGTAACAACTTCCGTCCAGTTGTAACTGGTGATGTCACAGCACACCTCTTGCCATGTTAACCCTCAACACACCACTCCTCCTCAACACACACTCCTGTCACCTTTCACTATCTCCACTAACGTCCAGTCACAGGATTTTAGAATACTCAAGATGGCGTGGCCGCAAGAACATGTCGCCGGCGTGGACAACGTCGGGATTTAGGATGGCGCCGGTGGAAGAAGATGTCGGGGATCGTGGAGCAGCGATGATGACGGTGTGAGTATTAGAGACGGAGTGAGAGAAAGGGTCGTATGTGGAGTAAAAGAGTGAGTGGAGATGGTGAAAGGTGAGAGGAGTGTGTGTTGAGGCGGTGAGGTGTGTTCAGGAGGAGTGTGTGTTGAGGGTTCACATGGCAAGAGATGTGTCACTATCCTCCCGATGCGATAGCATCGGGCCTTAATCTACTATAATAAATGCGCTAAGCAGCTTCCAGGTTGTAACAACTTCCGTCCAGTTGTAACTGGTGACGTCACAGCACACCTCTTGCCATGTTAACCCTCAACACACCACTCCTCAACACACACTCCTCTCACCTTTCACTATCTCCACTAATGTCCACTCGCAGGATTTGAGAATACTCAAGATGGCGTGGCCGCAAGAACATGTCGCCGGCGTGGACAACGTCGGGATCAAGGATGGCGCCGGTGGAAGAAGATGTCAGGGAACGTGAAGCAGTGACGATGACGGTGTGAGTATGAGAGACGGAATGAGAGAAAGGGTCGTATGTGGAGTGAAAGAGTGAGTGGACGTGAGTGGAGATGGTGAAAGGTGAGAGGAGTGTGTGTTGAGGCGGTGTGGTGTGTTCAGGAGGAGTGTGTGTTGAGGGTTCACATGGCAAGAGGTGTGTCACTATCCTCCCGATGCGATAGCATCGGGCCTTAATCTACTATAATAAATGCGCTAATCAGCTTCCAGGTTGTAACAACTTCCGTCCAGTTGTAACTGGTGACGTCACAGCACACCTCTTGCCATGTTAACCCTCAACACACCACTCCTCAACACACACTCCTCTCACCTTTCACTATCTCCACTAATGTCCACTCGCAGGATTTCAGAATACTCAAGATGGCATGGCCGCAAGAACATGTCGCCGGCGTGGACAATGTCGGGATCCAGGATGGCGCCGGAGGAAGAAGATGTCGGGGATCGTGGAGCAGCGACGATGACGGTGTGAGTATGAGAGACGGAGTGAGAGAAAGGGTCGTATGTGGAGTGAAAGAGTGAGTGGACGTGAGTGGAGATGGTGAAAGGTGAGAGGAGTGTGTGTTGAGGCGGTGTGGTGTGTTGAGAAGGTGTGTGTGTATTGAGGGTTAACATGGCAAGAGGTGTGTCACTATCCTCTCGATGCGATGGCATCGGGCCTTAATCTACTATAATAAATGCGCTAAGCAGCTTCCGGGTTATAACAACTTCCGTCCAGTTGTAACTGGTGATGTCACAGCACACCTCTTGCCATGTTAACCCTCAACACACCACTCCTCAACACACACTCCTCTCACCTTTCACTATCTCCACTAATGTCCACTCGCAGGATTTCAGAATACTCAAGATGGCATGGCCGCAAGAACATGTCGCCGGCGTGGACAACGTCGGGATCCAGGATGGCGCCGGCGGAAGAAGATGTCGGGGATCATGGAGCAGCGACGATGACAGTGTGAGTATGAGAGACGGAGTGAGAGAAAGGGTCGTATGTGGAGTGAAAGAGTGAGTAGATGTGAGTGGAGATGGTGAAAGGTGAGAGGAGTGTATGTTGAGGAGGTGTGTGTGTATTGAGGGTTATCATGGCAAGAGGTGTGTCACTATCCTCTCGATGCGATAGCATCGGGCCTTAATCTAGTATATATATATATATAATAATAGGGTGTGATTCAAATAAGCAGCACAGTCAAAAGACCACAAAGAACTCTAAACCCTTTTAATGGCCCAATGGCACAAGAAACCTGTTAACTCATTAATGGTCATGTAGATTTAAAGAGGGCCTGTGCTCAGCTAATTACTGCATTCTTCTAACCTCTGATGTACCTGTTCCAGCAGAATGTGGCACATTCATGACAAAACCCCTTATCTTTCCTTTGACAGATGACGAACCTGAGTGGGGCTTGCCTTTGTGTGGATTGAGTTAAAGCTTTTATTGGAAAAATATTCAGAATTGAGAGTCCTCAGTGGTTGATACCTTTTAATGGCTATCTGAAAAGATGGTAACAAATTGCAAGCTTTGAAGACTACTCAGGTCTCTTCATCAGGCATTGACAATGCCTGATGAAGAGACCTGAGTAGTCTCGAAAGCTTGCAATTTGTTACCATGTTTTCATTTAGCCATTAAGAGGTTTCAACTACTGATGACTCTCAAATTCCAATATTTTTCTATCTACTGGCTAACATGGTGCAAAGATATAAATCTTTATTGTAGCTTGGCAGATGTAGAGATGAGCACTGGCAGGTGCCTGCAGGACCTGTTGGTGAACAGTTGAGCACTTTCAGGTATGGACTGGACTGGCTGATGCAGAGATGAGCACTGGCATGTGCATGAGGGACCGGCTGATGTACAGAAGTGCATTGGCAATGGAAATGGACTTGGCAGGCAGATAGAATCAACTCCTAATATTATTTATAATAATATGGTTGCTGCTGGTAGCAGCTCTATCAACACTGGTAATGCTGGAAGTAGCAATCATGGTAGTAGTAGTACTAAACACAAGTAACTCTTAGCCTCCTTAGCCTCTGGCAAAAACCCATCAATGTGGAGGAAGCGGAAAGTGTAATGGAATATATGTCCATCTTTCATCTCAAATCACAGGAGGAAGAAGAAGCCTTTGACAGCGACACCATCAGCTGTAGTCAGTGCTTTGCTTGAGCTACTATTTCCACCACCATAGCAATTATTGTTGTACATAGCAGAACTTAATCTCTGTCAATTACACCTGTTTCTATTTTGTCCTAAAGGCCCCTATCCCACAGCACCCTGGGAGCTAAGGAACATTATACACCAGAAAATCTTCTTCCTGTTTATGTTTTGGAAGACATGAACAGTCAGCCATTGTTAAAGACATAATGCCAATCTGTATTGCAGGTTTTGGGAACCAAGATGATAGTGACACTGTCAATAGTAAAAGTGCTCTGAGCCAGGACAAGCCTAATTCATTTGGGGGAGCAAGAAGTACTAGCCATTTCAAACACAGGAGCACCTGCTTACCAAATCATGGATGACAATGAAAATGATGATAATTCTGGGTTGGTCAAAATCTTTAAACCAGACAAGGGTGGATGTCATCAAAGAAGGTTACTAGCATCAACGGTTCACAGTGCAAGCAACATGCATCCAAAACATCCTATAGGGCAAAATCAGCTTTTGAAGTGGTTAGCTGATTAGCAGCTCCCTCAAGAGGTAACTCTTTACCATCTTACATTACTCCATCGCTGAAGAAAAAGACAAATGTTGGAGTGATGCTTTAAATTATCCATACTATCTGTGTGAATGCCTGACTATTTATTGACTGTAATTTACACAATTCTGCTGCCATCAGTGTCAAAAAACTACACTCTATAAGGCATTAACTCCCTGTCCATTATGCCATCTATACTGTAGTACTGCTACTGCCTCAGCTGCTCTTGCTGCAAACAATGCATATTTATGCTTGCCATACACCTCTTTGCTGCTCATTGTGTTTTCATAGCGCTAGATTGTTGCTGCCCCTAAACTGCCAAACATTTCTTTTGCTGCCCTATCTTAACTCTCTGCTGTGTGGCTCCAATCATAGCTATTGCACAGCCACTCCAGTCACTTATCTCCTGGCTTCCCTCTGTGTTTTATACTGCTAGAATATATTACTGATGTAGGTAAAGGTACTAACAAGTTTTTGTACAGTCAAGAAACAGTTCTCAAAATAAGGACTATTTTTTAAAAGGCTTGGTGACAGCAAGCCATAACGTCTTCATGCTCAAAACAGTACTAAACCAGTTGCATATCCCATAAAAAAGCAAGAGCAATGCAAGCATCTGCACCCCCAAAAGTGATACTTTTTAGACCATTTATACAATTTAGGTAGTCTGAAAAGTCTAATACTGCAGTGTATTGCTAAATATGATATTGGTTACCTTGGGTTACCATGCAATTTCCCAATTATTAGTACATTAAAAAGTCTGTGTTTGCATTCCAGACCTCAAAAGATGTTCACTTTAATCCAAGGGGATCTCACAGAGTGTTCTATACATATTTTCCAGACAATTAGAGGCATTTTAATTATGCAATTATTGCAAATTTATTAACCATAAATCACATTTTTTGTGAAAACTTGGTGAGGTGAGCACCTTTAATTTCAAAGTTCAGCTCAGCACTAGAATTTGAATGAAGAAAAAGCTTGGCACTCAAGGAGCAGTTTATCGTAGGAAAAAGGTTCCATTTATTGTGCATCCAGCAATCACGTTAAACATTTTCGGTCCACAAGAGGACCTTCATCAGAACTGGGACAGTAGAATAGATGGTACATTTTTATATTCCGATATGGGTATCTTGCTGTATGCTGATTCTCCAAAGAGGATTCAAGTTGCCTGGATGCCGGAGAGGAACCTGTGCGGGACAACGGGTTGGGATGTGCGATCGATATCGCTGAGGATGAGCGCTGAATTTGGTCAGTTTCAATTTGGACCACATTTATTCTGACTAAATCATACTGTATTTCCCAGATAAACTCTAATCTTCTAATCTAACCAAATTAAATTTCTAGAGATTTGCTCATCTCTAGTGTCAAGTGGTAACTCATAGCACTATTCATTATTTTTTTGTAATATTCATTATAAAATACTATTTTTTCTGGACAACCTTTGACAATTTGATCTTTGGTTAAATTAACTAAATACCCATAAGTAGAAATGGAATAGTAATAGTTATCTGGAAAATACTACATGATTTGTTGAGCTATGTTGTTAGAATGCAAATGGCTACTTAATTATCTTTGTGCAGCTGGAAATCCTTCTACATGCTGATGACTGTAGTATTTGAATTTACATTCCTTCATGCATGGATAAGTTAGAGGAAATATTAGCCCAAATACAAATGCTCATTTTTTTTTTCATTGATTTAATGTCAACTATAAAAGCTATTTTAATAAAGTGCCAGGTACAAATAAATGGAAGTGGGAATTCATTTTTCCCATAGATCTTTGCATAATAACTTGAAGGTCATAGACTGTGAATACAGCTTTGATAAGTTCATGGTTAAGGTACAAAAGCCTACCACACAAAATCCATAGTCAAACACTTTTGCATAAATCAAAGTAATGTAACAATAGAAAGTACATGTAATGGCAGTCTTGTTTATCTAGTACAGTTAAATTATTCTGTTTAGTGTGAAATATAGGGCTCGTGTAAATGTGGATTACTGTTCTCTTTTGTATTCAATTAGCCATTACGGAACATCTAATGTCTCCGTAACATATTGAAATGGTGTATATATGCATGCGAATATCTGCAAAGCATTCAGCAATAATGATGTTATGTAAAGTACTGCACAAATGGTACAGAGCTGCTGTAGCAGTCTATGATTGAAAATAACTGATCCTATACACTGTACTGTTAATGTCATATGATACTTATAGGAAGTCTCTACTTTTAGATCAGCCTTTATACCATTCAACAAGATATAGCTTGAGAAACATCGCCATTTTAGGCAATTAAATTACCACATTTTTCACCTTGGACTGGTGTGCTACCTACGTTTTTGTCTGTGTAAGGAGGCTTGGTTGTTGCCTTGGAGGCACGGCACCCAGCAATGCTATCTGCCTGTGCTGCTTTTTGCTTTCTTTTCTTTAGAGAAATATTAGGCACATCAAAGGTAACCTGTCACCAGATGTTTGCTACCTTATATGTGAGCAGTGTAATGTAACATTTTGCTGAGTGCAGCAGTTGTGACACAATCAAGGTTCGTAGATATATAATGCAGCAGTGCTCAGAAAGCTACAGTAACTTCGCCCACAACACAGCTTTCTATGTACATTATCTTTTGACACTGAGCTGCTTATCACAGGAGAGACTGGTCAGGCTAACAGGCTTGTGTAAGTGGGTTAAGAGCTGGCTCAGGGATAGGAAGCAAATGGTGGTTATTAATGGATCACAGTAAACAATGGGGTACCATAGGGGTCAGTATTGGGCCCGCTTCTTTTTAACATATTAGTGGCCTTGTAGGGGGCATACAGAGTGAAATTTTAATATTTGCAGATGACACAAAACTCTGCAGGGTAATCAATACAGAGGAGGGCAATTTAATATTACAGGAGGATTTATGTAAACTAGAAGCTTGGGCTGATAAATGGCAAATGAGCTTTAATGGGGATAAATGTAAGGTCATGCACTTGGGTAGAACAAACAGGATGTATAATTGTGTGCTTAATTGTAAAACACTGGGCAAAACTGTCACTGAAAAAGACCTGGGTGTATGGGTGGACAACAAACTCACATTTAGTGGCCAGTGTCAGGCAGCTGCTGCAAAGGCAAATAAAATAATGGGATGCATTAAAAGAGGCATAGATGCTCATGAGGAGAACATAATTTTACCTCTATATAAGTCACTAGTGTGACCACACTTAAGGTACTGTCACACTTAGCGATGTACCAGCGATCCCGACCAGCGATATGACGCGGTCAGGATCGCTGGTACATCGCTAAGTGGTCGCTAGTGAGCTGCCACACAGGCAGATCTCACCAGCGACATCGCTGGGGACGGGGGTCGCTACTTACCTGTCACACCAGGCGATCCTGCGTCCTCCCGCCCGGCATCCACGCGTCGCTCGTCGTCACAGCAGGAAGCGCCGCAGGAAGCTGACGATGAAAAACAGTCCAGCCTGTTCTCGCGCGATCAACGATAACCAGCGGGGGAGCGGTCGTAGGTAAGTATCACACACAGCGATATCGCTAGCAATGTCGCTATAACGTCACAAGTTATAGCGATATTGCTAGCGATATCGCTTAGTGTGACATGCCCTTTAGAATACTGTGTACAATTCCGGTGTATAAGAAAGACATAGCTGAACTGGAGCGGGTGCAGAGAAGAGCGACCAAGGTTATAAGAGCACTGGGGGGTCTGCAATACAAAGACAGGTTATTACACTTTGGGTTATTTAGTTTGGAAAAGCGAAGGCTTAGGGGTGATCTTATTACAATGTATAAATATATGCAGGGACAGTACAAAGACCTTTCTAATGATCTTTTTACTCTTAGACCTGTGACGGGGACAAGGGGGCATCCTCTATGTCTGGAAGGAAAGAAGGTTTAATAATAATTACAGATGCAGATTCTTTACTGTAAGAGCAGAGAGACTATGGAGCTCTCTGCCGTATGATGTTGTAATAAGCGATTCACTACAAAAATTTAAAAAGGGCCTGGATGCTTTTCTTGAAAAGTATAATGTTACAGGTTGTATATACTAGATTCCTTGATAAGGCGTTGATCCAGGGCACTAGTCTGATTGCCGTATGTGGAGTCGGGAATTAATTTTTTCCCCCAATGTGGAGCTTAGTGTTTGCCGCATGGATTTTTTTGCCTTCCTCTGGAACAACATGTTAGGCTATGGGTTAAACAATATGGACTTAAAGTCTCCCTTCAACATGAAATACTATGTTACTATGTTATGTTAACTAGTCCAACAGTGATAACATCCTGGTAATAAAACCTTCTTTGTAAGTAAACAACTGCACACAGCCTAAGTGACACATCACCAAATTCAGTGTTTTAACCCCTACCTTATGTTGTCCTCAGATTGCATAGCAAAAATCTGCTGACAGATTCCCTTTAACTTTAAACTGTACAGTTATATCTTGAGTTAACCAGATAACAATGAGTTTTGCATAGCTTTCTTTCTGGCATGCCTACAGAAGGGAAATCACTTTTTAGTGTTACTTAATCATTAGTTATTTTGAAGACTTCTACTTTATAGTAGAATTTGCTAAAAAACACATGAAGGACTCTCAGACTTTGAGAAATAAGATTCTCTGGTCTGATGAGATGAAGATAGAATGTTCTGGTGATAATCCATGTCTGGGGATTGCTAGTTTTCCTCCTAGACAATGCCAAGATGCGACCGTCCAGTCTGAGAACCACTGATGAATGAGCTGCTGGGAGTGCAGCATCAGTGAGCAGCAGTGACCTCATCGAGGTTGCCGCAGGTCATTGAGGATGCGTTCCCAGTCAGGCCAATGAACTAAAGTAACCTACCTACAGTGAGATTACCGCTAGCACAGTGAGAAAAAGTCTGACAGTGCAGAGGCGAGTTCACCATAGATCACATTTTCTGTAGTGAAATTCTCCAGTTGAACTGTGGTGAACTCACCTCTGCACAGTGAGACTTTTCCTCACTGTTCTAGCGGTAATCCCACAGGAGGGAAGTCACCACAGTTCATAGGCCAGGCTGATGGAAGTAGTAGTCCCATCTGCCGACGCCAGAAACCAGATATAAGCTTTTTATGTGAGTTGGGAGCTCACGCTGTTTTTGACAGTGTAGGAACCGCAACCGTCTGACCAGCGTTAATGATTTTACTGTCAATAAGAACCAGTAATTGCCATGCTGTCATGCACATGAGATCGAGACAAATACTCTGTGTTCGGGGAGATGAATCCAAACAGAAACACGCATTACTGTTTGTTTTCGCCCATCTCTCTCTATCTCTATATATATATATATATATATATATATATAGGGTCAGTTAGGATTACCATAATTAAAATATTTGCCAAACGCCAGAATAATGAGAAAAGTAGAATGTTTAAGGCATTTTATTACTTATTGCAAAGTCAAAAGTTTACATACCTTTCATTAGCATCTGGTACCATTGCACTTAAACTGAATAACTTGGGTCAAACTTTTGGGATATTTTTGCACAAGTTTCCAACAATAGTTGGTCAAAATTTTGGCTCATTCCTCCTTACAAAACTGGATCCAGGTTTCTAGATTGCTTTGATTTCACATGCCTTTTCAGCTTTGCCCATACATTTTAAATAGGATTGAGATCAGGGCTTTGTGATTGCCACTCTAAAACATTGACTTTGTTATCCTTAAGCCACTTTGTTACCATTTTGGCAGTATGCTTCTGGTAATTGTCCATTTGGAAGACCCATTTCCGCCAAAACTTTACCTTCCTGGCTGATGTTTTGAGATGTTACTCCAGTATTGCCACACAATCTTCTTTTCTCATGATGCCATCTATTTTGTGAAGTGCACCAGTCCCTCCTGCAGCAAAACAACCCCACATCATGATGCTGCCAACCCAGTGTTTCTCAGTAGGGATGGTGTTCTTAGGCTTCCAAATTTCTCCCTTTTTCCTCCAAAGGTAATGATGGTAATTATGCTCATAAAGCTCAATTTTTGTTTCATCAGACCGCAGGACATGTCTCCAAAAATTAAGGTCTATGTTCATTTGCAAACATTAATCTGGCTTTTTATGTTTCTTTTGGAGTAATGGCTTCTTCCTGGCAGAGTGACCTTTCAGCCCATGTTGACACAGTACTCGTTTCACTGTGGATATTGACACAATCTTACCAGCTTCCGCCATCATCTTCACTAGGCCTTTGCTTTTGTCCTTGGGTTGATATGCACATGTCGCACCAAAGCACATCTCTGGGACACAGAACTGTGTCCTTCCTGAGTGGTATGATGGCTGGACATTCCTAACTGTTTGTACTTGGGGATAATTGTTTCTACAGATGAACAAGGCACCTTCAGGTATCTTGCAATTGTACTCAAGGATGAGCCAGACTTGTGCAAGTCCACAATTATCTTCCTGATATCTTGGATAATTTGTTGAGACTTTCCCATGATGCTAAAGAAAGAAGCTGTGTGGTTCAGATGTGCATTAAAACACATCCACAGGTGTGTCTCTATCTATCTCAGTTGTTGCCAAAAAAACAGAAGCTTACAAACACATGACATTATATGGGCAGTCCAGAATTGTTTAACAGCATAGTGATCGTAGTGTCTTAGTGTAATCCCAAACGTTTGACCCAAGTCATTTATTTTAAGGGCAATGGTACCACATACTAATGAAATGTATGTCAACTTTTGACATCGCAGTAAGTATTAAAAATGCCTTAAAACATTCTCCCTCTCTCATTATTATGACATTTCACAAATATTAGTAATTATGGTAATCCTAATTGACCTAAAACGGGAAAGGTTTATTCTGATTTCATGTCAAATATTGAGAAAAACATGCTGGTGTGTTCTGCAGCATAAACCAATGTGCACCAAAAATAAACACAACCTTCAGGAAATGCAAAAATGGACAAAACAAAATGTTACATATGTAGAGACCGGTGGCAGGCTGGGGCGGAGGGTAGCGTGCTGTGATATTTAGGTGGTGTGGCTGGTAGGCGGCGGAGGTGTGCTGTACTCACAGGAATGGGGGGTGACCCGCTTCTTGACGTCGACAGGCACGAGACAGAGGCAGGAAATGTATTCAACAGGTTTGCTTTTATTGGCCGCCCTCACGACGACCAGAACAAAACACGACAGATGTTTCACACTGTTATCCTCCTGCAGACAGGCCCGGGTACCTTCACTTGTACACTTTCTCCGTCAGGCGTACTTTGTGGCTCTATCCGCCGTGGCTGCCCTAGGCCAATCCACCATGGCGTTTCACCTTACAAAGTCCACCAATAATCCAGGTCCTCACAGGTCGTCTCTGCCTGTGACCAATGTCCTATAGGGTCACCCCGTGACCGTTTCTACTGTCAAGACTCTCTGAGGGGTCTCCTTTGTGTGACAGACTCTCCTAACCTGTGAGCTCCCCTGGCTGACTGAAGCTTCTGGAAGCTTACCTCAGTATTTATTCAGACAGACCAGGTAGCCCCACCCTCTGTCACCTGACAGTCACCTCTGCCCAATCAGAGTCACCTTGACCTCTGGCATTTATGTAACACTCAAATGACAGTTACATAATCTCTCCCATCGGTGCTCTCTAGTGACCTCTGATAGGCAGTCTGCCACATGACACCCTCTGTCAATCTCTCTGTCTCCATTACAGACAGAACCGTACCCAGCTCAACCTCCCCACACATATCCTCCCCTGCTCAAAACTGGGGATTTTCACATCTTCACTCACTAAACAGGAGAGTCTGTACAGGGTATCTGCGTTTTCATGCAGCTTCCCTTGCCTGTGCTTGACATGAAAATTAAAGTCCTAGAGTGCTAAAAACCATCTAGTCACCTGGGCACTCTTTCCCTTCCTTTCCCTCATCCATCTGATCTGAGACTAGACTGAACTTCCTGCCTAACAGGTATCTAAGGGTGTCGATTGCCCACATGATGGCCAAGGACTCTTTTTCTACGATGGCAGATGTTCTATTCACATAAGAGTTTTGTACTCAGGTATAGGACTGGGAGATGCAATCCTTAAGGCGGGCAGCACCTGGTACCGGGTAATGTGGTTCCTTGGTCGCGATAAAGACTATTTCAAGTAACAGGACTCCTCAACATTGGGTGAGATCTTACAATTTAAAAGCCGCAAAAGTATATGATAATGTGGCGCGACTATCCATGAATTGCTTTTGGTCATTTGGAATGCTCACTGTTTTAGTGAGGTAGCATGGTTCTCCTAATATGACTCTTTTACAATACTTTGCCTTTATCCCTGCCTTGATTTAAGCTGCATTGTGTGCATTTATATATTGGCCTCTTGCTATCTCTTATATGCCTTTGTCACATTTAGTGGTGTCTATGAAGGCATCTTTTAGCATGTGAATATATGCTTATTTGGTACACCATTATCGTTCTAATTGTCAGAAAGGGTACATTCACTTCTTGATCTAAACAAGAATATACATATGTTTGTTGGTAGCTGAGATAAGGTATTGTTCAATCACAGCTAAAGCATACATTTTTTTCTGTGATTTCAGCTAACCAAAAGTTAAAAGATACCTTAATATCAAGAGGCCTTATACTCATATTGAAGGCAGGAAAAAAACTGCGAGTATTTTTATGTTTTGTGTCTTCATGGTCTTGTGGTTATTGCTGTTTTTTGAGTTTATTCACTAGGGTGATGTTTGTCAAATTATTTTAATGAGAATTTTATTAAAAGTTAAATTTTATCCATTGCTAATCGCAGCAGGTATAGGACTGGCTATTCATCCCTATCTATTTTCTGGGGCAACACACCTCCCACCCCGACGTCGGAGCACAAACTCATTAGCGAAATCAAGACCAATACCGGCTGCTGCACAGGGCAAGCTTTAACTCCTGGAATGCCATCTCTGCATCATAGGACCATTTGACCATTGACGTCTTTGTGCCCTTTGATAAGATCCGCTGGGAAGGCGGCTATCAGGTCAAAATTCAGGATAGTGTCCCATAATTTCTAGAAACGCCCTGACTGGTCTTAGCCACTTTTAGATTGCCTCCACCCTGCCTATTTGTAACTTTATCTAGCCACGCCTGATGATGTAGCCCAAGTATTTTGCCTCTTCTTTCCTCTGGTCACAGTTCTTTGGGTTTATGGTAAACCCAGTCTTCCTCAGGGCATCAAGTACCACCTGCAGGTGACTTCTCCAATCTGGGCTGAAGATCACAATGTCGTCCTGATAAGCAGCAGTGTACATTGTGTGACATGCTAGGATCCGGTCCATAGCCCACTCAAAAGTAGCTGGGGATCTTTGTAGTCCGAACGTCATTCGGGTATATTGGAACTACCCATCAGGTGTAGAGAAGGTCATCTCTCCATGACACTTGGGGACAGAGGAATTTACCAGTATCTTTTGTTAGGTCCAGGGTGGTAATATATCTGAATGGCCTTAGCCTCTCAATGTATGTGTATACATATGTGTGTGTATCTTACAATGTGTATATCACACATGGTGTGTATGTAGCATGTAACATCTATATATATATCTATAAAAGTGTTGCTCATCTATCATATGATTGGATTGTTTATGGTGGAACAAAATTTATTGTTCTTGGAAGTACATCGCTTGTTGCAAACTGCTAAAGTGCTGTTGATAACATGATACTGTTTGGGGACAGATTTGAAATGAGCCACAGGGAACTACCAGAGGTTGCAGAGGGGACAGCTGGGACCAGTTGTATCACTGGCAGCAGATTTTAATGTGATGGTAGCTGAAGTGGGTCACTGGATCCCTAAATACTTCCCTCATGTCAATAATTGTCAATAGCGGGAGGTAGAACTTACAGAGATGGTATAAGACTACCCAGGGGCACTCCTGTAGATGTGGTGTCAAGGTGCAGGTGTTGGAGCGCCCGTGATGTTTGTGCAATTTCAAGCACCTAGACACATGTGTGAACTTGTAAATGTAACACTTTACTGAAGTATACACTGCATATTGTGCATCTGAAAGAAAGTGTCTTCCTCTTATGAAATAATCAAGTTTATGGCCCCTCTCATGGTGGTTGGAGCATAGTTCTTTTCACTTGCTATTGTGGGAATATTATGATACACTGATTGAGGAACCTTAATGGGTTGGCTCCCTGTGGTGACACAGTAGTGTTGTGCGAGTTCTCATCTTTCTACTGTTCCCTATTGCAAGGAGTAGGTTGGACTGGCTAGAAGCGCATGTGAAAAACCAGTATACTGGAGTGTGCTTGTTCAGCTTTATGTTTCCTGACTTAGCTTCTCCCTTCTGGAGGCTACTGTGGAGAATGGTGTCCCCTGAGAGTGGACTGGAATGGATTCAGGGAGCAATCCTGCTTCCTTCCTCTGCCTTGATTAGACAGGACAGGACTGGTTTAAACCAAGAAACAGGAAGTTTGAGCACTGAGCTTAATCAGTTAACACTCATCTGCATGCATTGACCAGTAAATAGCAGCAAAGAACAGTTTACAATGCACATTTATGAATCCTCAGTGTATGCACATGCAATGTATTACATCTATCTCACTGTTCCCAAACATGATCGCGGTGTACCGGGGGTTAAAGGGAAGCATCGACAGGGAGGGGTCTCCCTCCGTGCTTCCCTGAGCCCCCCCCCACGGCAGCGCAATGTGCAGCGCTGCTGCGGGGGTCTCTTCCCCTACAGGCCCCCGAATCCAAGATTGCGATGGGGGCCTTTGGGGGCCTGTAGGGAGCTGACTTCCTCACTGCCTGCAAAGCGCAGGCATGAGGAAGTCTGCAGAACTGCCTGTGACAGATTGCTGATCTGTCACAGTGATCTGTGATGTGACAGATCAGCGATCTGTCACAGGACAGTGATGTCCCACCTGGGACTATGTAATAAAGAAAAAAAAAAAAAAAAGTGTTAAAATAATTTTAAAAAATCGCCAAATAAATTAGAAAAAAAAAAAAATTCCCCAATAAATCCATTTTTTTGAAATAAAAAAAAACAATAAAAGTACACATATTAGGTATCGCTGCGTCCGAAACGACCTGCCCTATAAAACTATCCCATTAGTTAACCCCTTTAGCGAACCGCTTAAAAAATAAAAATAAAAAACGAAGCAAAAAATAATGATTTATTATCATACCGCCAAACAAAAAGTGCAATAACGCGCGATCAAAAAAACGCATATAAATAGCCATGGTACCGCTGAAAATGTCATCTTGTCCCGCAAAAAATGAGCTGCCACACAGCATCATCAGCGAAAAAATAAAAAAGTTATAGCTCGCAGAATAAAGTGATGCAAAAATAATTATTTTTTATATAAAATAGTTTTCATTGCATAAAACCGACAAAACATAAAAAAAGACCTAAATGAGGTATCGCTGTAACCATACTGACCCAAAGAATAAAATTGCTTTATTATTATTATTTATTGTTATAGCGCCATTTATTCCATGGCGCTTTACAGGTAAGGAGGGGTATACATAAAAACAAGTACAATAATCTTAAACAATACAAATCATAACTGGTACAGGAAGAGAGAGGACCCTGCCCACGAGGGCTCACAATCTACAAGGGATGGATGATAATACAGTAGGCGAGGGTAGAGCTGGTCGTGCAGCGGTTTGGTCGATCGGTGGTTACTGCAGGTTGTAGGCTTGTCGGAAGAGGTGGGTCTTCAGGCTCTTTTTGAAGGTTTCGATGGTAGGTGAGAGTCTGTTATGTTGTGGTAGAGAGTTCCAGAGTAGGGGTGATGCGCGAGAGAAATCTTGTATGCGATTGTGGGAAGAGGAGATAAGAGGGGAGTAGAGAAGGAGATCTTGTGAGGATCGGAGGTTGCGTGCAGGAAAGTACCGGGAGACGAGGTCACAGATGTATGGAGGAGACAGGTTGTGGATGTCTTTGTATGTCATGGTTAGGGTTTTGTAATGGAGTCTCTGGGCAATTGGGAGCCAGTGAAGGGATTGACAGAGGGGAGATGCTGGGGAATAGCGGGGGGACAGGTGGATTAGTCAGGCAGCAGAGTTTAGAATAGATTGGAGGGGTGCGAGAGTGTTTGAGGGGAGGCCACAGAGCAGGAGGTTGCAGTAGTCAAGGCGAGAGATGATGAGGGCATGGACTAGGGTTTTTGCAGATTCTTGGGTGAGGAATGAACGGATTCGTGAAATATTTTTGAGTTGAAGTCGGCAGGAAGTGGAAAGGGCTTGGATATGTGGTTTGAAGGAGAGATTAGCATCAAGGATTACTCCGAGGCAGCAAGCTTGTGGGACTGGGGAGAGTGGGCAGTCATTTACTGTAATTGATAGGTTCGTGGGGGGGTCACGTGAGATGGGGGAAAGATGATGAATTCTGTTTTGTCCATGTTGAGTTTCAGAAATCTAGCGGAGAAGAAGGATGAAATAGTGGACAGACATTGAGGGATTCTGGTTAGTAGGGAGGTGATATCTGGTCCAGAGATGTAGATCTGTGTGTCATCAGCGTAGAGATGATACTGAAAGCCATGAGATTCTATGAGCTGTCCCAGGCCAAAGGTGTAAATAGAGAACAGCAGGGGCCCAAGGACTGAACCTTGTGGGACTCCGACAGATAGGGGGCGAGGTGAGGAGGTGGTGTGTGAGTGGGAGACGCTGAATGTCCGGTCTGTTAGGTATGATGAGATCCAGGATAGGGCCAAGTCTGTGATGCCGAGGGATGAGAGGGTCTGTAATAATAGGGAATGGTCCACTGTGTCAAAGGCAGCCGACAGGTCCAGGAGGAGGAGGACAGAGTAGTGTCGCTTGCTCTTGGCGGTTAAGAGGTCATTGGTGACCTTAGTAAGGGCAGTTTCAGTGGAGTGGTGTGACCGGAAGCCAGATTGTAAGCGGTCGAAGAGGGAGCAAGAAGAGAGATGGGAGGACAGTTCAAGGTAGACGTGTTGTTCCAGTAGCTTGGAGGCGTAGGGGAGAAGTGATATAGGGCGATAGCTAGATACAGAGGATGGGTCAAGAGAGGGCTTTTTGAGGATAGGTGTGATGGAGGCATGTTTAAAGCTTGAGGGGAAAACACCAGTTGTTAGTGATAGGTTGAAGAGATGGGTTAGGGTTGGGATGAAGACTATGGTGAGGTTTGGTATGAAGTGGGATGGGATCGGGTCGAGTGCACAGGTGGTGAGATGTGATCTTGAAAGTAGAGTGGAGAGTCGATCTTCTGTAATGGTGGAGAAGTTGGTTTTGAAGGTGGAGGGCTGGGAAGTCGGGAGGAAGGGTTCTGGGGGTTGTTGACCAAAACTTTCTCTGATGTTATCAATCTTCTGCTTGAAAAATGAGGCAAAGTCTTCAGCTGAGATGAGTGGGGAGGAAGGAGGTGCTGGGGGGCGGAGGAGAGAATTGAAGGTGTTGAATAACTGTTTAGGGTTGTGAGACAGGGAGGATATGAGAGATGAGAAGTAGGTTTGTTTAGCTGTGGCGAGTGTGGTCTTGAAAGTAGTGAGGGACTGTTTGAATGCGATGAAGTGCTCGTTGGAGTGGGATCTTTTCCATCTGCGCTCAGCAGCCCTGGAAGCTTTATCAATTTACCACACGCGGAACGGTGTAAACGCTCCCCCCCAAAAGATATTCATGAAACGCTGGTTTTTGTTCATTCTGTGTCCCAAAAATCGGAATAAAAAGCGATCAAAAAAAGTCACGTGCCCGAAGATGGTACCAATAAAAACGTCAACTCGTCCCGCAAAAAATAAGACCTCATATGACTCAGTGAGTCAAAATACGGAAAAATTATAGCTCTCAATATGTGGTGATGCAAAAACTGTTTTTACAATAAAAAGCGTCTTTTAGCGTGTGACAGCCGCCAAAAATAAATACGGCCATAAATAGTAAATCAAACCCCCCGTTACCACCCCCTTAGTAAGGGAAAAATAATAAAAATAAAAGAAAATGTATTTATTTCCATTTTCCCTTTAGGGTTAGGGCTAGGGCTAGGGTTAGGGCTAGGGTTAGGGCTGAGATTAGGGTTAGGGGTGTGTTAGCGTTAGGGTTGGAGTTAGAATTGGGGGTTTCCACTGACTGGGCACATCAGGTGCTCTCCAAATGCAACATGGCGTCCGATCTCAATTCCAGCCAATTCTGAGCTGAAAAAGTCAAATGGTGCTCCTTCCCTTCCAAGCTCTGCCATGCGCCCAAACAGTGTTTTATGCCCACTTTAGGGTATCAGCCTACTCAGGACAAATTGCAAAACAACTTTTGGGGTCCAATTTCTCCTGTTACCGTTAGGAAAATAAAAAATTGGGGGCAAAAATATCATTTTTGTGGAAAAAAATGATTTTTTTTATTTTCACGCCCGGGCGTTATAAACTTCTGTGAAGCACTTGGGGGTTCAAAGTGCTCACCACACATCTAGATAAGTTCCGTGGGGGGTCTAGTGTCCAAAATGGGGTCACTTGTGGGGAGTTTCAATAGTTTAGGTAGATTAGGGGCTCTCCAAACGCACAAGACACCCGCAGACCATTCCATCAAAGTCTGCATTCCAAAACGTCACTACTTCCATTCCAAGCCCCGACATGTGCCCATACAGTAGTTTTCTCCCACAAATGGGGTGTCAGCGTACTCAGGACAAATTGGACAACAACTTTTGGGGTTCAATTTCTCCTGTTACCCTTGGGAAAATAAAATAATTGGGGACTAATTGATCATGTTTGTGGAAAAAAATATGATTTTTTTATTTTCATGCCCGGGCATTATAAACTTCTGTGAAGTACTTGGGGGTTCAAAGTGCTCACCACACATCTAGATAAGTTCCGTGGGGGGTCTAGTGTCCAAAATGGGGTCACTTGTGCGGAGTTTCAATAGTTTAGGTAGATCAGGGGCTCTCCAAATGCACATGACACCCGCAGACCATTCCATCAAAGTCTGCATTCCAAAACGTCACTACTTCCATTCCGAGCCCCGACATGTGCCCATACAGTAGTTTTCTCCCACATATCGGGTATCAGCGTACTCAGGACAAATTGGACAACAACTTTTGGGGTCCAATTTCTCCTGGTACCCTTGGGAAAATAAAAAAATTGGTGACTAAAAGATCATGTTTGTGGAAAAAATACAAATTTTTTATTTTCACACCTGGGCGTTATAAACTTCTGTGAAGAACTGGAGGGGTCAAAGTGCTCACCACACATCTAGATAAGTTCCTTAGGGGTCTAGTTTCCAAAATGGTGTCATTTGTGGGGGGTTTCCACTGTTTTGGTACATCAGGGGCTTTCCAAACGCGACATGGTGTCAGATCTCAATTCCAGCCAAAAACGTCAAATGGCGCTGCTTCCCTTACGAGCTCTGCCATGCGTCCAAATAGTGGTTTACCCCCACATATGGGGTATCAGCGTACTCAGGACAAATTGCACAATACCTTTTAGGGCTCTGTTACCCTTGGAAAAATAAGAATTGAGGGTTAAAAGATCATTTTTGTGGAAAAAATATGATTTTTTAATTGTACGGCTGTATGTTATAAACTTCTATGAAGCCCTTGGGGGTTCAAAGTTCTCACCACACATCTAGATAAGTTACTTGGGGGGTCTAGTTTCCAAAATGGTGTCATTTGTGGGATGTTTCCACTGTTTTGGTACATCAGGGGCTTTCCAAACGCGACATGGTGTCAGATCTCAATTCCAGCCAAAAACGTCAAATGGTGCTGCTTCCCTTCCGAGCTCTGCCATGCACCCAAATAGTGGTTTACCCCCACACGTGGGGTATCAGCGTACTCAGGACAAATTGCACAATAACTTTTAGGGTCCTGTTACCCTTGGAAAATAAGAATTGAGGGTGAAAAGATCATTTTTGTGGAAAAAATATGATTTTTTAATTGTACGGCTGTATGTTATAAACTTCTATGAAGCCCTTGGGGGTTCAAAGTTCTCACCACACATCTAGATAAGTTCCTTGGGGGGGGTCTAGTTTCCAAAATGGTGTCATTTGTGGGAGGTTTCCACTGTTTTGGTACATCAGGGGCTTTCCAATCGCGACATAGTGTCCGATCTCAATTCCAGCCAAAAATGTCAAATGGCACTGCTAACCTTCCGAGCTCTGCCATGCGCCCAAATAGTGGTTTACCCCCACATGTGGGGTATCAGCGTACTCAGGACAAATGGCACAATAACTTTTAGGGTCCTGTTACCCTTGGGAAAATAAAAATTGGGGTTGAAAAGATCATTTTTGTGGAAAAAATATGATTTTTTAATTGTACTGCTGTACGTTATAAACTTCTGTGAAGCCCTTGTGGGTTCCAAGTTCTCACCACATATCTAGATAAGTTCCTTGCGGGGTCTAGTTTCCAAAATGGGGTCACTTGTGGGGGGTTTCCACTGTTTAGGTACATCAGGGGCTCTCCAAACGTGACATGGCGTCCGATCTGAATTCCAGCCAATTTTGCATTGAAAAAGTCAAACGGCGCTCCTTCCCTTCTGAGCTCTGCCATGCGCCGAAACAGTGGTTCCCCCCAACATATCAGGTATCAGCGTACTCAGGACAAATTGCACAATAACTTTTGCAGTCCAATTTGTCCTGTTATCCTTGGTAAAATAAAAAAATTGAACCTGAAGTTTTTTTTTGTGAAAAAATGTTAGATATTCATTTTTTTTTAAATATTCCAAAAATTCCTGTGACGCACCTAAAGGGTTAATAAACTTCTTGAATGTGGTTTTGAGCACCTTAAGGGGTGCAGTTTTTAGAATGGTGTCACTTTTGGGTATTTTCTATCATATAGACCCCTCAAAGTGGCTTCAAATGTGATGTGGTCCGTAAAAATAAAATGTTGTTGCAAAAATGAGAAATTGCTGGCCAAGTTTTAACCCTTATAACTTCCTAACAAAAAAAATTTTGGTTCCAAAATTGTGCTGATGTAAAGTAAACATGTGGGAAATGTTACTTATCAAGTTTTTTGTGTGCCGTATCTCTGTGATTTAAGGGCATAAAAATTCAAAGTTGCAAAATTGCAAAATTTTCAAAATTTTCGCCAAATTTCCATTTTTTTCACAAATAAACGCAAGTTATTTGAATGAAATTTTACCACTATCATGAAGTACAATATGTCACGAGAAAACAATGTCAGAATCACCATATATCCATAGAAGCGTTCCAGAGTTATGACCTCATAAAGGGACAATGGTCAGAATTGTAAAAATTGGCCCGGTCATGAACGGTGCAAACAACCCTTGGGGGTGAAGGGGTTAAACTTTTTTTTTTTTTTTTTTTTTTTTATATTTTTAAAAACATTTTTTTCTACTTTTGGTGTAGCAGGCAACGCCCAAAATTCAAATGGGCATGTTTGAAATGATATTATAAATAGATAGTGAATATGTATTCCACTATCTTGCTAACTATTTAGCATGAACGGAGGGTCCTTCCAAATGTAGGCGTGAGAGCCCTCAAAAATATTAAAGTAAAAAATAAAGCCAAAACGCTTAGTGTGAACATATGCTAAAGGGGAGGTATAACTTTTTTTTTCATTTTTATTTTGCGCTAAATACATGTAATAATGAAAGAAATAATGTTTCTTAGCATTTTTCAGTTTAAAAAAAATTTTGGTTTGGTTTGGTAGGTCTTTTTAAAAATCCATTAAACCGGTGCAATAATCTGGCAACATTATTCCAAGATACCATATGTAAGTCAGAAAGGCATGCAGGCATCTTTTCCATGCTGTTCCTATTTAGTATTAGCTCCTTCCCATCCATTTCAGCTTTTTTTTCATGCCGTCAGACCTGTTTGCTGGGTCCAGCAGAAAAATATTCAGCTTTCCGTATTGACTTCAATTGGATTTGTTATTCGGTACAAATATACGGATATTAGAAGCTATTTGTGCCGATTTTCCTGAATTCAAATATTTCACTATTCGATCATCACTATTACATGCTATAGCACTACATAGTGCAACTTTATTTGTTTGTAAGGATTAACCCCTTAATGTCCAATGACGGACACAGTCCGTCATCAGACATTTCCCCGCTTTGATGAGGGCTCCGGCGCTGAGCACGCATCAAAGCCGGGACATGTCAGCTGTTATGAACAGCTGACATGTGCCCGCAATAGGTGCGAGCGGAATCGCCGTCCGCCCGCGCCTATTAACTAGTTAAATGCCGCTGTCAAAGCTGACAGCGTGCATTTAAATAGCATTTCCGGCCGCCGGGCCGGAAATGACGTCACCGCCGACCCCCGTCACGTGATCGGGGGTCAGCGTCATGTTGCCTGGACAACCAGAGGTCTCTATGAGACCTCTATGGTTGTTCCAGGCATATGGCTTTCAGCGCCACCCAGTGGTCGGCGCTGAAAGCACTGCAGTAAATCTGCCACATATGGGCGATCTGCTCATCGCCCATATGTAGCAGAGCCGATTGGGTTGCGCAAGCTTCTAGCCTCCTATGGAGGCTATTGAAGCATGCCAAAAGTAAAAAAAAAATGTTTAAAAATAAAAAAAATAAAAAAAACCTAAAAGTTCAAATCACCCCCCTTTTGCCCCAATCAAAATAAAACCGTAAAAAAAAATCCCACATACACATATTAGGTATCGCCGCATTCAGAATCGCCCGATCTATCAATAAAAAAAAAGCATTAACCCGATCGCTAAACGGCGTAGCGATAAAAAAATTAAAAACGCCAGAATTACGTTTTTTTTGGTCACCAAGACATTGCATTAAAATGCAATAACGGGCGATCAAAAGAACGTATCTGCACAAACGTGGTATCATTAAAAACGTCAGTCCGGCACGGAAAAAATAAGCCCTCACCCGACCCCAGATCATGAAAAATGGAGACGCTACGGGTCTCGGAAAATAGCGCAAATTTTTTTTTTTTTAGCAAACTTTTGAATTTTTTTTCACCACTTAGATAAAAGAGGACATAGACATGTTTGGTGTCTATGAACTCGTAATGACCTGGAGAATCATAATGGCAGGTGATATTTAGCATCTAGTGAACCTAACAAAAAAGCCAAGCAAAAAACAAGTGTGGGATTGCACTTTTTTTGCAATTTCACCGCACTTGGAATTTTTTTCCCGTTTTCGAGTACACGATATGGTAAAACCAATGATGTCATTTAAAAGTACAACTCGTCCCGCAAAAGATAAGCCCTCACATGGCCATATATACGGAAAAATAAAAAAGTTATGGCTCTGGAAAGAAGGGGAGGGAAAAATGAAAATGTAAAACCAAAAATACCCCTGGTCATTAAGGGGTTAAAGAAAAAACAGAATCTCAATTTTCAAACAAGGTGTTTTGAGGTGCTGCCCCTCATAAGTGCAAAGTGTGAGATCTGGCACACTGTTACAAATCAACTGTTTCACTCAGCAGCAATAGACAGAGTACTGGGATATTGATCTATTAGTGATTGTTCTGTCCCCATCATTCTTCATCAGCTTGTGTAAAGAGGCCAGTAAACAAATGCTGAAGACTTCAATATTGTCAATCACGCTCATTTAAAAGTCAGAACTGTAAGGGTGTGTGCACACGTTGCGGATTCATGTGCGGATCCGCAGCGAATTTGGCCCTGCGGATCCGCAGCAGTTTTCCAAGTGATGTACAGTACCATGTTATCCTATGGAATACAAAAACCGCTGTGCACATGCTGCGGAAAATTCCGCACGGAAACGCAGCAGTTTATTTTCCGCAGCATGGCAATTCTTTGTGCGGATTCTGCAGCGTTTTTACACCTATTCCATTACAGGAATCCAGAGGTGTAAAAATGCAGGCGAAATCTGCACTAAGTATGCAGGAAATCCTCAGTAAATCCGCAGAAATAACTCTATTCAAATGAATGTAATGGATTTTCAGACACAGAAACTTCAGCAACAAATCTATCACATGTAAATTGACCCTAATTTTCATACTTTAAACAAGAAATATAAAATATGCTTGACACCTATTAGCCTTTGTTTGATAACTATATGGGGCAATTATTTGTTTTATAAAGGACTTTCGTTTTCTTAACACCTTTAAATCCCCACCACAGGGATGTTCCTTCCTGTTTCTACATTCAAAAATAAATTTTAAAATGAAGAAAATGTGTTGAATTTCAGAAAATATCCAATTTTAGAAACTAAATTCAGTATGCCAGTAGCTCTCAAAGTTTTTAAATATTCTGTAAAATAATTTTTAACATTTAGGTGGCATATGCAAATGTTAATATCGACATTAATTAAAAACAACTACTCTCTATCCTTTGCATTTGCTATCATTAGAAACTTTTATCAGTCTGTGAACATCTATTACGTTTTGGCAGAGTTCCTTAACATATTGTATATTCATTCGTGTTAATATAATTCCATGTGATATTGTAGCTGAAAGCAATAATATTCATTTGTAGATAAAACCTGAGAAAGGAATTGAATAAATTATACGTGAAGCTGACAAGTTGCAAATTCCACATGTTTATTGTGTCACCATCATCTTTTCAACATACCTATGGACGTGTGCTAGATACTGAAATGTAAATTATTGAACGTCTGAATTTGGTTAGTGATGGGTGACCCCCTGGATGTTCGGGTCCAGCGGATTCGGCTGAACATTTAAAAAAAAGTTTGGATTGGGTGCCAGAACAGTACCCGGACCAGAACCCCACTCATATGAATGGAGGGCCTAAACATCCAGTGCTTGTCATGCTGTCATATGCATGACAGTGTAGCAAACACTGCTTCTGATCGGTGGTAAGATTTATGGACGGATGGGATTTATAGAACTTCCTTGCCCACCGTGCTTCTATTTATTGCTGCGTAAAATCATCATCACAGCATGTCAATTTCTGTTGCAGCGATGCTGGTCTCCGCAAAAGAAATTTCCACAATAGAATTTATTGAATGTGGTAAATCTGCATTGTTCAGTGAATAGAATGCAGCATTTTGTAAACAGTGAAACTACGCTGCGTCCAAAGTGCTGCTTCTTCCTGATCATGGGCACATACCCTTAAATGCTCAAGTGCTTGTTACTTCGAATTCGAGCAGGTCAGACACTTGGAAAGGCTTGACTTGAAAAACAAGTATAATGGAAGTCAATGCTAAACAAGCATTTTTATGAAAGACCCTAACAAGAGGTTTGTGGGGGCAGGAAAATTGCTGAAAATCGCTGAAATGGATGAAATCAGCACTCAAATGGAATGGTAACAGCATGGAGACGACACCTGGATGCATATCTAAATCTCAGGTCACTGCTGAGAACAAAGTTGTTGAGACCAATGATTATTACTCCACTTTTGCTTTTTAATTAATGCTAAAATTAAAAAGAGAAAAAAGCCTCCTCCACCCTTTTACAGCCAGACAATCTCTCACCATATTTCTCTGTTGCCTATGAATACTGTAGATGACATTGTAGAGGGGAAAATAAAACTACTTCCACCGGTGGGAACCAGTAAATGTAATCTGAATACATTATCTGGACATGGTCAGGCACATCCTGTTTAATTTATGAAGGAGGGACTCTGAAACTTACAACACTCCATGCGGACAATACAAAAACTGTTAAAAATTAGGAGGAGGGACTCCGAAACTACCTGTATTAGGCATAAAGGAGAGTCTCATACACATTCTGCTGAAATTGTGAGTAGTGGGAGTCCTAGACTCATAAAGTCTATGCACTAAGTGCAAAGGCAGCCAAAACTTAGAAGCAGGGACTGCAATATACCCTTTAAGACACTTAAAAGAGAAAATCAGAAATGTTTTTTTCCCATTTTTAAGGAATAGGATTCCTAGACTGGTAAAGCCTATGAAAAACAAGGGCTGAAAAACATTTATCCCTGGGGGTATACATATATATGTAAGAGAATTATTTTGGTAAGCCTCATACACATTCAAAATTATGACGGAGGGAATCATACACATTCTGAAAAAATTAAAAACAAGGGTCGCATAATGACCTTCTAAATATTTTGAGTGAGGGTCGCCTGATGACCATATGATGATTTTTAGTGGAGATTGCCTGATGACCCTACATTTGAATTGGCTTTATGTTCAGCTGCTTTTTTCCAGTGGTATTGAGAAATCTGGGCAAATCCAGGTCATTTTAATAAGAGCCAGCCTGTCAGCATGTCAGTATTTACAGCTGACAGACGGATGTACCTATCAGTTATTTCCACCCGGGCGGCCCTAAAAACTCGCTCTGACAAAACGCTAGTGGAACGGCAGGCCAGCACATCAAAGACTTAGAGAGACAGATAGTTATTACTAATTACTAGAGATGAGCAACTTTGCCTTTTTTCGGGTCGAGTCGGGTTTCATGAAACCCGACCTTCTCAAAAGTCGGATCGAACGAAATCGTCCGATTATCGTGAAAAGTCGAAGGCCGACTCAAACACGAAACCCCATTCAAGTCATTGGGGAAGCAAAGTCGGCAGGGAGTGGAGGACATTAAACACACCTACAGTGCCCATTTGAATGGCAAAAGCATCAATTTTTATTACTGAAGTTTGTCAACCTTAATTTACTTCATAATAATAGTTATGCACTGAAAACTGGGGGTATTTGGCTAAAGTTGTGGAGGGGTAGGGCTGGCTCCAGGTTTTCATGTGCCCTGGGCCAAAGAGTGCCCTTTTAACACATACCACAACTCATGATGCTCCCATACGGTAGAGAAATACCGGTATAGAACAATGAAAAATACTTCACTTTTTACATCTCATGACTGATATCCATTTTAAATTCTCCAATAGCTCCAAAAACGGACAGTATATTACTCCATACAGTATTATGGGCACCGCATAGTGCACTATACAGAGTAATGAGGCCCATATATTTCTCCATACAGAATCATTGGTCCCATATAATGTTTGAAACAGTATATAATGAGCTCCACATAATACTACAGTAAATGTTGGTCCCCATGGATGAAGCTCCACTGTCTTATGGGCCCAAATAATGCTCCATATATAATGGGCCCCATTTCTAATGCTCCAGTGTATAATGGGCCCTGTAAATGCTGCTCCAGTGTCTGATGTCCACCTTTGGAATGCTCCAGTGTATGGTGAGCCCCATATATAATTCTCCAGAGTATATTGCTCCCCAAAAATTGCTAAAAACTATTGTCTCTGGCCCAGGACAGATTACACCGCAATGTGACAGGCAGAAATTGCCTAGTGTATGACTAACTACAAGGTGTATATAGAATTGGGCAGAATTGGAATCTCCCTAGAGTGTACGTATGTAAGAACGGACAAACTCCTCGGCTTTTCCTTACAGAGTCACACACAGCTTCAATTTGGCCATGATAACAGCTGGTACATGGTACTGTGTGAGGAGCGTACACCGCTGTATGGTGTGTGAAAAAATGAATGCTCAGTAACTCACCAGGACAAAACAATAAAATTTGGATTGCTTTGAAAAAAGCAGTTTGCTCAGCAGTGTGAAAACAGCAATGCAGCTATCAGGGAGCCTTAAAAGGCAGCCTAATAACCAACAGAGCTGATGCACCAAAATATAGCCTCCCCTTGCACTGCACAGTAACTGGTGTGTTGTACAGGCAAAATCGCTAGCATCAGAAGTAGTTTTTGGTATCTTCTTCCCTGCTTAACGCTCTCCCTACAGAATCAGCAGCAGCAGCAGCAGCTCTCCCTATTCTGAGATCAGCATAAGTAAGATGGCAGTCGGCGTGCACGCCCTTTTATACCCCCTGTGATGCCACACAAAGCAAGCCAATCACTTGCATGCCCTTCACAAACATGGTGGTAACCGCTGCCTATGTCATCATGCTGCCACAGTGTCCGTTGTTCCTGATTGGCTGAAAAAGGGCGCAAAAGCATCTTTTGAAATGCGACTTTGACGCGATGGTCACCGACCTCGTGGCCGACCTCACACTAAGGTCGGGTTTCGTTTCATGAAACCCAACTTTGGCGAAAGTCGGCAACTTTTGAATTTTTTCGACCCGTTTTGCTCAGATGAAACTGGTCCGACTAGGGCAAAAAAAGTCGGAGTTTCATCCGAAACCCGACCCCAATGCAAGTCAAAGGGGAATAAAAGTCGGCATTGAGTGGATGAATGTCATCCGCTTAATGCCGACTTTTATTTCCCATTGACTTGCATTGGGGTCGGGTTTCGGACGAAATTCCGACTTTTTTTGCCCTAGTCGGACCAGTTTCATCTGAAACAAATTTTGTTTCATGAAACCCGATCCGACCAAAGTCGCTCAGCTCTACTAATTATTATTATTTATTATTATAGTGTCATCCACTCCATGGCACTGTACATATGAAAATAAGTTTACATAATAAAAACAAGTACAATAATCATGAACAATATACTGTATATACTCATGTAAAATTCCATCCGGGTATAAGCCGAAGCACCTAATTTTGCCATGAAGAACTGGGAAAATGTATTGACTCAAGTATAAGCCAGGAATGCATTGTCCTCAAATCCCCATCCTGGTATGCATGGCCTCCTAATCCCAGTCCTTGTATGCATGGATCATCATCTCTGTCCTGATATGCATGGTTCCTCATCCCTATCCTTGTATGCATTGCTCCCCATGAGAAAAGCATAAAGAAAAACTCTGACTTATCTTCCCTGCACCCACTCGCCGCATCTTGTTCCAGCTTCCAGCAGCTCCTGCGACCGGCCAATCACCTGTCCCGCTCATTAAGGGGTAAAAAACTTAATCAAAGCTTAGCCAGATGTAGAACATTATAAACAGAGTAAATAAGCAGCTTGTACAGAAAAGTAGGGAGCGGTAATGCAGATAGCAGTATCAGACATACCAGTCATAAGCAGCAGAGGCAAGGAATATCAGATTTTGGAAAAGCTGGATAGCAGTATCAGACAAACCTGCAGGAGGAGCAGACAAATGGACGTGAAGATTAAATAATGATTGCAGAGCAGTGGTGATAGATAACCAAGTGCATTCCATATACATCATAGTACATTCTGGTCTAATTCCTTACAGTGCACTTCTATGATACATTTTAATGATGCACTGAGCAGACAGTTCATGACACATGTCCATCTTGATTGCCCAATAGTTGTAATGCACAGAGGAATCACAGACAGGGGATGCTGGGTACTCCTTCACCACCTTTAAAAACATTTCCCTCCTTGTCAGACTACCCTGCGCATCAGGACATGCCTTTGTTGGACCTGGAGTGTGCTTCCCTCATCTCTACTCTTTGTAACAGAATATGATTGCGGCACACATAATATATATGTGGAAGGAAAGAAAGAAGAATTGTTTCTTCCTCAATTGAATAAATCTACCAATATACAAAAATAGTGATGTTAAGGCCTTCACACATACATACTTCTATTAGGACTGATATGGACAAACTGCAAACTAAATAGAGAGCAAATAGAAGAACAAGCAGTCAAATAGTCCATAAAACTTCACTTTTATTGAATATGTCTTATAAAATAATGGACAACAAGGTACATGGGATAAAGGGGGGTAAGATGCGTACACCCAATGGCACACAAATACCGGACTTATAACCCACCCAGCATACTACAGCATGTAACCCCATGAGGCTGATGTAAACCAATATGCAGGTGCAGCGACATTGTCACAATCATAAAGCAAGTGCTTGTGTCATAAACGGCAGGCAGACTGCCGAGGGCAATCCAGCAGGACGTGTTACCTTAATGCTATAGAAGCATAGGGAAGCCGGCCCACCCCGATGTGCTTTTCGGAGTACTGAGCTCCTTCATCAGCGGGCGTGGTTGCCCAAGGATCTCACACCTCTGCCACCAGTTTTGTCAGATTTTTGTCCGAAAATTTTGTACTCATTTTTCGACCAGGGCCTACAGGTATTGTACTATTTTACTAGCCTTCACCACTTTAGGATGGAGAGATGGAATGTTCTACTTGTAGAATCAGTCTAGTAGTGTGAACAACCAGTAATCAGTGTTGGCCAAAATGTGTATAACTTGACGGTCACATGAAGTTAGCCATATGTTTGGGTGGATCAGGGAAATGCTGTTGATATAGTATATCTTGACTTCAGCAAAGCATTTGACAAAGTATCTCACACAATCCTTATTGAAAAAATGACAAACTATAGAATGGACAAGGCAACTGTTAGGTGGATTCAAAACTGGCCTAGTGATAGGACCCAAAAAGTGGTCGTAAATGGCTGCACATCCAGTTGGAAAAATGTCTCAAGTGGGGTACCACAAGGCTCTGTCCTGGGCCTGTATTGTTGAACATCTTTATCAATGATTTAGATGAAGGAATTGAGGGCAAACTGATTAAATTTGCTGATGACACAAAGCTAAGAGGGATAGCTAATACTAGAGAAGAGAGAGGATTCAAAAAGATATAAATAAACTGTAGCAGTGGGCGGCAACTAACAGAATGGTTTTTAACAGGGAAAAATGCAAAGTACTACATCTGGGCAATAAAAATGAAAAAAGCATATACAGAATGGGAGAAATAGGGCTAAGCAGCAGCACATGTGAAAAAGACTTGGGTATACTAATAGATCACAGACTGAATATGAGTCAACAGTGTTATGCAGCAGCAAAAAAGGCAAATGCAATTCTAGGATGTATTAACAGAAGCATACAGTCTAGATCACGTGAGGTCATTATTGCCCTCTACTCCTCTTTGGTCAGACCTCATCTGGAATACTGTGTCCAGTTCTGGGTGCCACATTTTAAAAAAGACATCAACAAACTGGAGCTAGTTCATAAAAGAGCGACCAGAATGGTGACTGGTCTGCAAACCCTGTCTTATGAAGAAAGGTTGCAGGATTTGGGAATGTTTAGCTTGCAAAAGAGAAGACTGAGAGGAGACTTAATAGTCGTCTACAAATATCTCAAGGGCTGTCACATTGTAGAAGGATCATCTTTATTCTCATTTGCACCAGGAAAGACTAGAAGCAATGGAATGAAACTGAATGGGAGTAGACACAGATTAGATATTAGAAAAAACTTTTTGACAGTTAGAGTGATCAATGAAAGGAACAAGCTGAAACGAGAGGTCGTGAGTTCTCTTTCAATAGAAGTCTTCAAACAGAGGCTGGAGAGACATCTGTCTGGGATTATTTAGCGAATCCTGCTTTGAGCAGGGGGTTGGACCAGATGGCCCAAGAGGTCCCTTCCAACTCTATGATTCTATGATTCTATGACTGTCACATAGCCACGACACATACAGCTTCAGCGCTGAACAGTTGATTATCGGGAGCGATCCAGTTATCCGCGTTCCCTATGCAGCTTCTTCAGTAAGCGCTGTAGATTGCTGAATAAGGAGGGAGCCGACAATGTTCGCGCATCTGTATTCAGGAACCGACGAGACAGTTTCAAGTTCAGGTACTAACAGAGCGGTTTCAGATTCAGGTACCAACAATGCAGTGTCCTACATAGCTCGGCTACAACATTTCCTTTGTAACTGGGGCTACTACAGCAGCACCAGTTACAAGGGAAATAATATTTAAAAAAATTAAAAATTCTATACTGAGATGCCCCCTCAAAATATTATTTATAATCTAATGGGGTCATAATATGTCAAATAAATGAAAAAAAGAATGAATAAATAACAAATAGCAGGTAAAAATAAATGAAATAAATAAAAATGTTTCTGCCATTCCAAATTGCTGTTACTAGTTTCAACACCCCAGAAAAAAGTGTTACTGAATGGGAAGCAAATGTTTAAATGTAGTTAAGTGGTCATTTGTCCTGATACTTATTTTTCACTGACATCACCTGATATCGAAACAATGGAGAATATGACAGTAATATAATAATGAAGCCATATGATTTCTAAAATAAACCCTTTAAAAAATGAAAATGTGCCTGATAAAGAATTGGGGTAGAAAATCCGGTCTTGATCTATTTAATCGATCAATTTTTAGATTGATTTCAACATTAAGAAAACAATAGAATAAAAGTTTGGATTATTGTCATTGTGTAAAAAAATCTACTCAATACTTCCTCTCATTGCAAAGAATGCCAAACTTAAAGTTGAAACTAGAAGTTTACATACAATATAAAAAGACATAGACATATATGCATGTTTTCTCAATATCTGACATGAAATCGGAATAATCCTTTCCTATTTTAGACCAATTAGGAGTAATATAATTATTAATATTTGCCAAATTCCAGAATAATGAGAAAGAGAATGTTTAATGGCATTTTTATTACTTAGTGCAAAATCAAAAGTTTGCATAACATTACATTACATACATTTCATTAGTATTTGATACCATTCCCCTTAAGCTAAATGACTCGGGACAAACGTTTGGGATATCCTTCCTAGTTGATCAGAATTTGGGCCCATTCCTCCTGACAAAACTAGTGTAAGTGATCCAGGTTTGTAGGTCGCCTTGCTCGCACCTGCCTTTTCAGCTTTGACCATACATTTTCAATTGGATTGAGATCAGGGATTTGTAATGGCCACTTATAAGACTGAATTTGTTATCCTTAGGCCTGTTTTACACTTCCATTTTTTGACGTCAGTCAAAATCCATCAATTTTTGAAAAAAAGGATCCGCCAAAAAAGGGGCGGATCCGTTTTTTCCCCCATAGACTTACTGTACATTAGTGGCAGATCTTGACTGACGGTCATCCGTCCCATCTGTTTTCTAACGGATCCGCCAAGATTTTAGCTTCTCCCGGGCGGATCAGACGACCCTGCAACTTTTTTCTTTGGCAGTCCGCTATTTTGAAGTGCGTATGCCCGGAAACTTTACTCTGGGAAGAATTTTAACCATGAAATGCCGTTCCCGGAGCGGTGAAAATATTCTCGCACTCTCTCTCTCTCTGACACCAGCGGATCCGGCCAAAACACAAATCCGCTGACATCCGATTGGCGCGGATCCATTTTTCACCACTCTGATGGATTTGGCCTCCCGTCAAAGAGCGGAAATGTGAAACAGGCCTTAAGCCACTTTGTTACCATATTGGCAGTATGCTTCGGGTCATTGTCCATTTGGGAGACCCATTTTCACCCAAGCTTTAACTTCCTGACTGATGTCTTGAGATGTTGCTTCAGTATTGCCACATAATCTACTTTTCTCATCTATTTTGTGAAGTGCATCAGTCCCTCTTGCAGCAAAACAATCCCACATGATGCTGCCACCCCTGTGTTTCACAGTTGGGATTGTGTTCTTAGGCTTCTAAGCTTCTCCCTTTTTCCTCCAAATGTAACATTGCCAAAACAGTTCAATTTTAGTTTACTCAGACCACAGGACATGTCACCAAAAATTAAGGTCTATGTTTCTGTGTGCATTTACCAACATTAATCTGGCTTTTTATGTTTCTTTTGGAGTAATGGATTCATCATTGCAGGTTGGCCTTTCAGCCGATGTTGATAAAGGATTTGTTTCACTGTGGATATTGACACAATCTTACCAGCTTCCGCCATCATCTTCACAAGGTCTTTTGCTTTTGTCCTTCGGTTTATATGCACATGTCAGACCAAAGCATGTTCATCTCTGAGACACAGAACCCATCTCCTTCCTGAGCGTTATGATGGCTCGATATTCCTATCTCGTTTGCACTTACATATAATTGTTTGTACAGATGAACGAGGCACCTTCAGGTATCTTGAAATTGTACCCAAGGATGAGCCAGACTTGTGCAAGTCCACAGGTCTCTTCCTGATATCTAGGCTGATTTGTTGAGACTTTCCCATGACGCTACACAAAGAAGCAGTGTTTTTCAGGTGTGCATTAAAATTTATCCACAGGTGTGTCTTCAATTAATTCAGATGATGCCAAAAAAATAAAATCTTCCAAACACATGACTTCATCATATGGGCTGTCCATAATTGTTTAAAGGTAATAGTAAACTTAATGTATGTTAACTAGTGTTGAGCATTCCGATACCGCAAGTATCGGGTATCGGCCGATACTTGCTGTATCGGAATTCCGATACCGACTTCCGATATTTTTTCAATATCGGAAGTCGGCATTGGAATCGGAAGTTCAAAGTTGATTGACAGTCTGACGTCATCATGATGCGCGGTGTGTGCGCATCATGATGCGCCGTCATTTCGGGCCTTCCGGGGGTCTCTGCCGGCCTGCCGGGGGGCTGTGCCGGCCTGCCGGGGGGCTGTGTGGACTGCCCGGGGTCTGTACCGGCCTGCCGGGGGGCTGTGCCGGCCTGCCGGGGGTCTGTGCACCCTGTGGGGGTCTGTACCGGCCTGCCGGGGGGCTGTGCCGGCCTGCCGGTGGTCTGTGCACCCCGTGGGGGTCTGTACCGGCCTGCCGGGGGGCTGTGCCGGCCTGCCGGGGGGCTGTGCTGATGTCCGGGGGTCTGTGCAAGCATCGTCCGATGGGACTACAAGTCCCATCTGGCGATGCCTGCTACCATGACAGTGATTGACACATTAGCCAATGATGGGACAGTAGTAGTCCCATCATCCGGCTAATGTGTTAAATGTTAAAAAAAAAAAATACTACATACATACTACATGCATGCTACATACATACTACATGCTACATACATGCTATATACTACATACATACCACATGTATACTACATACATACTACATACATAACACATATATACTACATACATACTACATACATACTACATACATACTACATACATACTACATATATACTACATGCATGCTACATACATACTACATGCTACATACTACATACATACTACATGCATGCTACATACATACTACATGCTACATACATACTACATATATACTACATGCATGCTACATACATACTACATGCTACATACATACTACATATATACTACATACATACTACATACATACTACATGCATGCTACATACATACTACATGCTACATACATACTACATATATACTACATGCATGCTACATACATACTACATGCTACATACATACTACATATATACTACATACATACTACATACATACTACATGCATGCTACATACATACTACATGCTACATACATACTACATATATACTACATGCATGCTACATACATACTACATGCTACATACATACTACATATATACTACATGCATGCTACATACATACTACATGCTACATACATACTACATATATACTACATACATACTACATACATACTACATGCATGCTACATACATACTACATGCTACATACATACTACATATATACTACATGCATGCTACATACATACTACATGCTACATACATACTACATATATACTACATGCATGCTACATACATACTGCATGCTACATGCATGCTACATACATACTACATACATACTACATGCTACATACATACCACATATATACTACATACATACTACATACAATACATTCATACAATACATACATAGACATACAGTACATATAACATAGAGTAACATACTTACCAATACTTGTCACATTGTTCCCCGAAGCCATTGTCTTTTACGGAATAAATATTAACATAACAAACCACAAAAATACTCACCCACGATCCGAAGCAGTCCACGAGTGTGTCCCACGACGATCTTGGGTAGAGAACTGCAGCATCAGCTGTTGCTGCCGTTCTCTACGGGCTGCAGGAATCCAATGACGGAAGGTAGGTATCCTTCCGCACTGTATTCCTCCGCCACTTAAAAAAAAAAAAGTCCCTAGTCTCACTTTATGCCATTGCTGCGTGGGAATTTCCCACACAGCAATGGCATAAAGTGAGACTAGGGACTTTTTTTTTTTAAGTGGCGGAGGAATACAGTGCGGAAGGATACCTACCTTCCGTCATTGGATTCCTGCAGCCCGTAGAGAACGGCAGCAACAGCTGATGCTGCAGTTCTCTACCCAAGATCGTCGTGGGACACACTCGTGGACTGCTTCGGATCGTGGGTGAGTATTTTTGTGGTTTGTTATGTTAATATTTATTCCGTAAAAGACAATGGCTTCGGGGAACAATGTGACAAGTATTGGTAAGTATGTTACTCTATGTTATATGTACTGTATGTCTATGTATGTATTGTATGAATGTATTATATGTAGTATGTATGTAGTATATATGTGGTATGTATGTAGCATGTAGTATGTATGTAGCATGCATGTAGTATATATGTAGTATGTATGTAGCATGTAGTATGTATGTAGCATGCATGTAGTATGTATGTAGTATGTATGTAGTATATATGTAGTATGTATGTAGCATGTGGTATGTATGTAGCATGCATGTAGTATATATGTAGTATGTATGTAGCATGTAGTATGTATGTAGTATGTATGTAGTATGTATGTGGTATGTATGTAGTATATATGTAGTATGTATGTAGCATGTAGTATGTATGTAGCATGCATGTAGTATATATGTAGTATGTATGTAGCATATATGTAGTATGTATGTAGCATGTAGTATATATGTAGTATGCATGTTGCATGCATGTAGTATATATGTAGTATGCATGTTGCATGCATGTAGTATGTATGTAGTATGTATGTTGCATGTAGTATATATGTAGTATGAATGTAGCATGTATGTAGTATGTAGTATGAATGTAGCATGTATGTAGTATGCATGTTGTATGTATGTAGCATGTAATTTTTTTTTTTTTTTTTTTTTTACATTCAACACATTAGCCGGATGATGGGACTACTACTGTCCCATCATTGGCTAATGTGTCAATCACTGTCATGGTAGCAGGCATCGCCCGATGGGACTTGTAGTCCCATCGGACGATGCCTGCACAGACCCCCGAAGCCTGCACAGCCCCCCGGCAGGCCGGCACAGCCCCCCGGAGCCTGCACAGCCCCCCGGCAGGCCGGCACAGCCCACCGGAGCCTGCACAGCCCCCCTGGCAGGCCGGCACAGCCCCCCGGCAGGCCGGCACAGACCACCGGAGCCTGCACAGACCCCCTGGCAGGCCGGCACAGCCCCCCGAAAGGCCCGTACAGACCCCAGAGAGGCTGTACAAGGGAAAAACAGGATTTTTCTTATTCCGATACCGGAAGTCCCATAGACTTGAATGGGACTTCCGGTATCGGAATCGGCGATACCGATACTTTTTTTTAAGATCGGCCGATCCATTCCGATCCGATACTTTGAAGTATCGGACGGTATCGCTCAACTCTAATGTTAACTTTTGCCTTTGTAGTAATAAAAATGCCTTAAAACATTATCTCTCTCATTATTCTGGCATTTCGCAAATATTAATAATTATGGTAATTCTAATTGACCTAAAACGGGAAAGATTTATTCTGATTTCATGTCAAATATTGAGAAAAGCATGCATTTGTGTCCTTTAATGTAGTGTATGTAAACTTCTGGTTTCAACTATATGTTTGAGAAAAAAATGTGTGAACGATGCCTAAATTCATGAAAATTATCAAGAAAAGTCAAAGGATTATATTTCTGCAAAATTACATTTTGAAATATAAATCCACCCACAATATTTTCTGTGTTCATCTGTTGAACATCATCTGCTGAATCTATGATTAGTTTGCTTTTTAAAGGTTTTCTTTTCTGCTCTACATGTTTACCTTTGTTTGAGCACTTTGATGTGATGCCTAGATGACTTGGTTACCAAGGTAGTTAAACTGCCTGTTCAGGTCATTACTGCAGTGATACTCCCCCTTATCTCCCCCTTCCATTCCATTAGCCTAACATCTACAGTTCCTTTGGCAATCAGATGTTTTCAAACAATTTTTCTCCAGTGTTTTTTACATTTTTTTGTCAAACTTGTAAATCATATTCCGGATCCATGTTGTTGAGAAAGCATATTGCTAGTACATGCCTTATCAATTTTTGTCTCACATTTTACATGAAACGATTTAGACCACTTTTATATGAACATTTTGTGCCCATATCAAACGCCGGTCTAGCTACCCATGCTAACCACATCATTGCTATATGCAGTGTTTGTAGTAAAAAAAATGTATCATGTTCCGACCCAGGAAACAGAGCAGGGACTCACAATGAATCATATTGCAACATAGCTTTCTTTTAAAAAGTATAGGATCACAGAAACTGTAAATGTCACTGTTCAGGGTCTGAGTATGAAGCCTTTTTATGTGGAACCATAAGACTGGCTTGACATATATGTGGTGCTTTATAACTGTTTAAGGAACTGAACCCATTGTCCTGCAGAGGGATTGTTCATCAGTTTTTGTACCAGACAGGGTTAGGCACCCCTTCAGTGGCCTAATCAGAAAAATTAGTTTACCATTGGGATCGGGGCTTGTACCAGCAGCTGGAATTGAATGGGAAAAAGCCTGATGACAAAACATGCAGTTTTCATTAGTTTTGCTTTTGGATTTTTATGTGAAATCCAGTAACTGGGTTAGGGTAGTGGACAACCTCTTTAACCCCTTTCCTACATTAGGCATCCTATTCTGTCCATGTGACCTGGGACCTAAGTCCCAAGGAAGGAATAGTACGTCTAGCGCGATCAGCTGCGCTCATGGGGGAGCACAGCTGATCGCGAACGGGTGTCAGCTGATTATCACAGCTGACACCCGGCACTACGTGTCAGGGGCAGTCACGGACCGCCCCGACACATTAACCCCTGGCACACTGCGATTAAACACGATCGCAGTGTACCGGGGGTTTAGGGAAGCATCGGGAGGGGGCTCCATCCGTGCTTCCCTGAGACCCCCACAGCAGCGCAATGTGCAGCGCTGCTGCGGGGGTCTCCTTCCCTGCAGGACCCTGCAGGTCTCTGAATCCAAAATGGTGGCGGGGACCTTCGAGGGGCTGCAGGGAGGCGGTTTCCTCATGCCTGCAAAGCGCCAGCATGAGGAAGCCTGCAGCACTGCCTGTGTCAGCACCGTCGCTCCTGGCCCTGCTGCCCCTGCCGCCTCCATACTCACCGCTGGTCCCGCCGCCGCTTCTGCTTCTGGCCCGGGTCACTCCTGTCTCTCGGCTCCAGCACGTGCCTCCTGTCTTCCTCCTTTCCAGCGGGCGGCTTCCCGGCGAGCTCCCCCTCTGCCCTTGGCCGCACGCACTGTGCCTCTGCGCACGCGCCGGGGTGCCAGACCATGCGTCCGTACAGTATGGACACCTCCCAGCCTGACCTGACCCGGACTCTCTGCCTGGCCTATCAGAGGCTACCATTAGGTATTTCAGGCCGCCCTCCCTTTGGGAGGCGCCTGACTATCGAGTTACTACTCACTTTGTCTAGGCCCTGCTCCCTGTTGTTAGCTCCTTGCTCCACCTCTCTCTCCCGGCTCCCGTGTCCTTCTCCTCTGGTTCCCCGCTAACCTTCTCTGTGTTTTCCTTTTGTTTCAGTCCGCTGTACCCTGCCTCCGCCTGGTCCTGTTGTCCTCCTTCCTCCACCAGCTTCACTCTCGCCAGTCCCTGGACCCTAGTTCCTCCGGACGTCTCGCTAGGTTCTCCTCTGCTGCTCCTCTTCTCAAGCCAACCCCTGGTCCTGGCTGCTGTGACGTTTGAACTTCTTGAGCCTGCTCCCAAACGGTCCCTGTATAGGGGTCGGTCCACCTGGTGCGCTCGCTCAGGGAGGGTTCGACGTCACGGTCTAGTGGGTCCACTCTTGCTCCCGTCTCCTATAGTGTTACAGCCTGTGACAGATCGCTGATCTGTCACAGCGATCTGTGATGTGACAGATCAGCGATCTGTCACATGACACTTATGTCCCCCCAGGGACATTCTAATAAAGTTAAAAAAAAGTGGAAAAATAATTTACAAAAAAATCGCTAAATAAATAAAAAAAATATCCGCCCTATAAAACTGTCCCACTAGTTAACCCCTTTATTGAACCCTTAAAAAAATAAAAAAGAAGCAAAAAATAAAGCTTTATCATCATACCGCCGAACAAAAAGTGCAATAGCACGTGATCAAAAAGACGGATATAAATAACCATTTTACCGCTGAAAACGTCATCTTGTCCCGCAAAAAACGAGCTGCCACTCACCATCATCAGCGAAAAAATTAAAAAGTTATAGCTCGCAGAATAAAGTGATGCAAAAATAATTTTTTATATAAAATTGTTTTCATTGCATAAAAGCGCCAAAACATAAAAAAGACATAAATGAGGTATTGCTGTAACCATACTGCCCCGAAGAATAAAACTGCTTTATCAATTTTACCTCACGCGGAACCGTGTAAACACACCCCCCCAAAACAAATTCATGAAACGCTGTTATTTGTTCATTCTGCGTCCCAAAAATCGGAATAAAAAGCGATCAAAAAAGTCACGTGCCCAAAAATGGTACCAATAAAAACGTCAACTAGTGCTGCAAAAAATAAGACCTCACATGACTCAGTGGGTCAAAATACAGAAAAATTATAGCTCTCAAAATGTGGTGATGCATAAACTATTTTTACAATGAAAAGCATCTTTTAGCGTGCGACAGCTGCCAAAAATAAAAAAACGCCATAAATGGTAAATCAAACCCCCTGTTATCATCCCCTTAGTTAAGGAAAATTAATAAAATAAAAAAATGTATTTATTTCCATTTTCTCATAAGGGCTAGGGTTAGGGCTAGGGTTAGGGCTAGAGTTAGTGTTAGGGCTAGGGTTAGGGCTAGGGTTAGGGCTAGGGGTGTGATGATGTTAGGGTTGGAGTTAGAATTGGGGTTTTCCACTCTTTTGGCACATCAGGGGCTTTCCAAACGCGACATGGCGTCCGATCTCAATTCCAGCCAAAAAAGTCAAATGGCGCTGCTTCCCTTCCAAGCTCTGCCATGTGCCCAAACAGTGGTTTACCCCCACATATTGGGTATCAGCGTACTCAGGATAAATTGCAAAATAACTTTTGGGGTCCTGTTACTCTTGGGAAAATAACAATTGGGGTGAAAAGATCATTTCTGTGGAAAAAATATGATTTTTTTAATTGTACGGCTGTACGTTATAAACTTCTGTGAAGCCCTTGGGGGTTCAAAGGCTCACCACATATCTAGATAAATTCCTTGGGGGTCTATTTTCCAAAATGGGGTCACTTGTGGGGAGTTTGAATAGTTTAGGTACATCAGGGACTCTCCAAACTTGACATGGCATCCGATCTGAATTCCAGCCAATTTTGCAGTGAAAAAGTCAAACGGCGCTCCTTCCCTTCAGAGCTCTGCCATGCGCCCAAAGAGTGGTTCACCCACATATCAGGTATCGGCGTACTTAGGACAAATTGCACAATAACTTTTCCAGTCCAATTTCTCCTGTTACCCTTGGTAAAATAAAAAAATTGAGCCTGAAGTAATTTTTTTTGTGAAAAAAAGTTAAATGTTCATTTTTTTTCAACATTCAAAAAATTCCTGTGAAGCACTTGAAGGGTTAATAAACTTCTTGAATCTGGTTTTGAGCATCTTGAGGGGTGCAGTTTTTAGAATGGTGTCACTTTTGGGTATTTTCTATCATATAGACCCCTCAAAGTGACTTCAAATGTGATGTAGTCCGTAAAAATTAAATGGTGTTGTAAAAATGAGAAATTGCTGGTCAACATTTAACCCTTATCACTTCCTAACAAAAAAAAATGCTGGTTCCCAAATTATGCTGATGTAAAGTAAACATGTGGGAAATGTTACTTATTAAGTTTTTTGAGTGCCATATCTCTGTGATTTAAGAGCATAAAAATTCAAATTTGGAAAATTGCAAAATTTTTGCCAAATTTCCTTTTCACAAATAAACGCAAGTTATATGAATGAAATTTTACCACTAACATGAAGTACAATATGTCACAAGAAAACAGTGTCAGAATCGCCTAGATCAGTTGAAGCGTTCCTGAGTTATTACCTCATAAAAGGACAGTGGTCAGAATTGTAAAAATTGGTCCGGGAGTTAACGTGCAAACCACCCTTGGTAGTAAAGGGGTTAAATAAATGATGTCTAAAGATTTTTTCATTTTGATCAGAGTGCATCAAATTTCTACCTTTGAACATATTTAATTTAGATTACATAATTTACCAATGACATTTGACTTGCATGTACTGAATGTAAATGTATACACATTGTATTAACATTATTTTTCACTGATGATTAAAGTCTAGCCTTCAACTGTATTTCAACAATATGGATTATTTTTAAATGTATTTTTATCATTGAAAAAACTCTTGAAAACATTTGATCAAGCAACCTGAATAAAATTCAATAGGATATCTCCAGTAACCTGACTGCAGAAAACTACACCCTAGTGTATTGTTTTGAATATTAAAAGGCCATAAGATCCCATTAATTAATTGTGTGTCTTTTCTGCATATACACTGGATAACATTCAGGGAAGTCTAAGCTAATTAGATTTCAGGAACTGTTAAGGGCAAAGAGAATGTTCTAAATGATTTCACCAGTTCAAAAGTTCTTTATAGATTGTATTTTACAATCGAGCAGAAGTACTGAAGAAAAGGAATGCTTAGCCATTCATTCTTACACTAGGGTAAATTCAAACAGGATGAATTTGGTGCATATTGTAATGGGCTGTGTGGTGGAACCACTGTGCCAAAGCCCAAGGAAGACCTGGATGAGTGTGACTAGGAGCCTCACCCAATCTAACCACAGACATGCAGCAGCTAACAGCACCGAGGTCCATGTAGAGACAAGTGAGGTGATCCAGGTGCTACTCCAGGACTGACTTTGGGTAGATAGCACCTGACCCCTATGAAAAGGTAGCTAGGATGAGCCGGGGAAATGTCCAACAGATGCAGGCAGAGAAGATGACAGGAACTGCAGATGCAGACAGGACAGTGGTGGGCACTGGTGGGTGTAGCTGGCTTGGCTGCTGTTGAGATGAGCACTGGTGGGTGCAGCTGGCTCGGTTGCAGTTGAGGTGACCACTGGCAGATATAGCTGGCTCAGCTGCCATTGAAAAAAGCACTGGCCGGTGCAGCAGGCTAAGATGCAAGTACTGGGACCTGAGAACAGACAAGCGTGTTAGGAACAAACTCACAGCATTGCATAGGCACCTACATGTTGGAGGAAGTGCTTTAAATAGTAAGAGACCTCCAGCTATTGGCTGGGGATACTTTAGAGGAATGCGGGTGGCCTCTTCAAGAAAGAGAAAGTGTGCACGTGCACGCTCTAAGCACAATGTCTGGAGACCTGCTAGGAGTGCACGCACTCTGGGCAGCAACAGACCTGGAAGGAGCAGGACGAGAGCCATGGCAGTGAATAGGCTGGTGTCTCTACAGGAAGAGAGAGACTGCAGGCAGAGATGTGGGTGCAACACATATCGTATATATGGCCTTCAGTGTAGACTTTGAAATTCTGTATGCAGCATACATGTACTGTATACATAATGTATATTGCATGTTTGTTATAGATTTATTGTCATTCTTCTCAAATTTGATGGAAAAGTGAAAATCTGCAATAAATCCAAAATTAAATGTATGTTGCAGTTTATTCTTTGGATTATTTCCACTTGTGCTGAATAATCTGTAAATACTGTCTTCACAATTTGATGAGAATTCCAACAAACCAGATTTCCCAGGAAATTTTACAGAATTGTTAAGCAGCATTTGCATTTAGTTTTACACCCTTCATCAAGGCAATTTTTTGTTTTTTCATACTCATTTTTTCCTCCCCTTCTCATAAAAGCAATAACTTTTTTTTATTTTCCCATCCACATAGCCATATGTGGTCTTGTTTTTTGCAGGAAGAGTTGTACTTTTGAATGACATCATTCATTTCATCATGTGATGCACTGAAAAGCAGGAACAAAAATCCAAGTGTGGTGAAATAGCAAAAACAATGCAATTACACCTTTTTTTGAGGGGGGACAGGTGGGTGGGAGTTATTTCGCATTCTCACTATGTGGTATACCTGACTTAGCGATATGATCTTCCAGGTCAGTATAATGGTCGCAGAGGTTGTGACTGCAACTGGGCCCCTGTGGGTGATGGGCCGGCCAACATCAGTGCAAACTTCTACTGGAAGTGCATCTCTGGATGCACATTCAGCTGAAGTGTATTGTGGCAAAGAGACCCTCAGGATCTGTGCACTGCAATATACTCTGCCGGCCAATCTGAAGCCAGCAGATGACTTCAGCATGCACATGACTGGGGCTGCATCACTGTGAAGTCATGCACTCTCGTTGCTTGCACGCTGAAGTTAGCGGCCAGATTCAGAAGAGAACACCATGTGGCTGGGGAGCTGAGAGAAGGTGAGAAGAATAATTACACTTATTGATTATCGGATTAATTTATTTTATATTTTAATTGCTTTATTTTTAATTGTTAAAAATTGGGAGATTTAATCTTGTCCTTTTTATTTTTCCATATTTTTTATATCTTTAACTTTTTGCTGTATTTACTAGTCCCTTTAGGGGACATAAAGCTGCAATCATCTGATAGCTTGTACTATACATAGCAGTACATCAGCACTGCTATGGCTATGTATAATGAAAATCACAATCCCCTATGAATGGCAGCTACAGGCTGGATTTCATAGGAATATTATCATGACTAGTGATGAGCGAACCAGTGGATGTTTGGGTTGTGAGGTTCAGTTCGGCTGCCAGAACAGTACTCGAACCCGAAATCTGACCTCATACAAATGAATGGGCTGACTGAACATCTGTTGGTTCCCATGCTGTCACCTGCACAGACTTTGATTGGCAATTAAATTAGGACTTCTGGTCAGGGAGCTGCTGTTCCCACGCTGTCAGATGACAGTCAGCCAGCATCTGTGACTGGTGGTAAAAAGGTTAGAAGATAAAAAGCAGTAAAGCTAAAGTAAACAGCTATGGGCTGGTATTTTCACACTGATACAGGCCATGGATAGCCTAAAAATAGCAGCCCTCAGCCACCCCAAAACATGCGCATCTATTTGATGAGCAAATTCTGATGCTTTGCCCAGGTCTTCTCACTTACCCTGGTGCCGTGGCAAATTAGGGTTTGTTGGGGTTTATTTTAGCTGTTTTATGGCTGCTGACATCAAGCCCACAGGTTAGTAATAGAGAGGCAACTAAAAGATACCCCCATTACCCCATTACCTCATAGTCACTTTGTAAAAAAAACACAGCCACATTAACAATTTTTAATTGAAATACTGACACAGATTCATTTATTTGAAATAAAATAAAAAAGCAAAGTTATACTCTACTTTACACCTAATCCATTGAAGCCCAAGTCACTGGAAAAAAAAACCCAGAAAATAATAAAACAACTTCATCCAAGAGGTCACAAAACAACCCCGAACAACATCCAAAGAACTCCATGCCTCACTTGCCTCAGTTAGGGTCAGTGTTCATGACTCACCATAAGAAATGACTGGGCAAAAATGGCATGCATGGCAGAGTTCCAAGATGAACACCACAGCTGAGCAAACAGAGCATAAAAGGCTCATCTCAGTTTTGCTATAAAACATCTTGATGATCCCCAATACATTTAGGAAAATACTTTGTGCACTGACAAGACAAAATTTGATCATGTGGGTGGTGACTTCAGTCCTGTGTTCGGACCATCACCCATGAAGCACTTGGAGGATGACTCGCCCATTTTGTCACAGCGAGCTGCACCAATCTGCACTGTGGGCTCATACTTGAGGCATGCTAGGTCCTGAACAACCAAAAAAGATGGTTTGTGGAAATATCACAACCAAGAGCATAATCCACAGAATAATAAATTTTATTAATGTATAGTACTAATACAATTACATCAGAACTACAAAGTGCCAAATGACCAGAAACACGTTAGCTCCATATAAAAGCCATAAACAAAAACCAAGATTACATAACAGATATAGCAAAAAAATAGCATTTTTTTTCTACAAACAAGTTTTTTGTGCAAATAACAATAAATAAAGGGCCATAAAGTGCAAATGCTAATCATGCACTATGGACATGGGAGGACTAAAATAAAGCAGAATCCAAAACATAAGTAAAGTGCAAAAGTGCAAAATACACTGCTTCACTGCCTCCCATGAAGGCTGACAGCCTGCTAGCTGAAACCCACAAAAGACTGCTATATCATGGAATTAAAAATTACTTACAATTGTGGCAAAAATGGAGAAATGCTGTCCCTGCTGCCCCAATGCACATTTCGTCAAGACTTCCTCAGGAGGCGTGAGTCTTGAGTCTAAGAAAGCATCAGGAGGGTTCACTACCTTGGGGTGGCTACTCCTCCAATTACTCCAGCTTTTCTTCTCAACCAACCTGCATTTGGGTTACATTACCTATGTTTATTTTAAATGATATAGTTGTCTCTGAAATTACATAAAGAGGTACCTCTGCATGTGTGATGCTACCTAAAGTAGGTTATTCCCCTGAAATGCACATAAGGGGGTCTGGTATCATTCTCTGCAGGAGGTAATTATATATGTTTCTATTGTCTTTTACTGTTCTTCTAGTATGATACAGTGGCATGTAAATGTTTGGGCACCTCTGGTAAAATTACTGCTATTGTGAAGAGTTAAGCATGTTGAAGATGAAATGATCTCTAAAATGCCTAAAGTTAAAGATGATATAATTCCTCTGTATTTTGGACAAAAAAAGTATAAAAATATGAATAATTTACACTAGTTTTCAGGTACTATTGCTTTCTTCTCCATACTAATACAAAGTAATAGCCTCTATACAATGCTGTACTACTCATTTGCATATGTGAGAACATTAAGGGCAAATACAGAATAGGGGGGACTTTACCTTCGAATGCTAGTAAGGAGTCCTGATGATTAAGGTGCCTTAATGCGTGGGGTAGATATCCTGGATAATAGGTCTAAGTTAGATACTGTAAGTCCCATGAAATAATCGCTGGTGACTTGTAGATCAATGCAAGTACCGGCAGGTCTTAAAGGTATATACCCTCATCTGTGCTCCCCCTCTTATTGGCACTTTGGCACTTTATTCTTTGCTCTATTGTTTCACCTTAGCACTTTTTCAATAATTTACTTATGGTAGATTGTTATACTGGCCTATTGCCGAACATTATATTTATTTAATACACTTTTTAATTCAATTTTTTTTTATTGTAAAAGCATATTGAGGGTTATACATATATATTCAGTATAACATATGCATAATTAATTATTTCCCTTTTTTAACTACTTTATAATGGATCCTATTTATATGCATATGTGACTTTAATATTGCTTACTTTTGGTCCGCCGCGTTTCTATTTGGATGTATATAATTTTTATCCCTATATTTATAATCCAAGTACGGGCACACTTTTGCTTCAGTGCTACCGTTTACAATTACTGTCTAAAGGTAATTTTATCAAATATATTTTCTTGCATTTGCTTTATTTATTCTTATTATCCGATACCTTCTTTTAGACCATAAGTTCGAGCTGTTCTTTTTCGGTTCTATACTTCATCTCGAATGGTCTACCATTCTCTCTAGAGGCTACTATTTATCGCTTTTATATTTTTAAAAATCTTTTAAATATTACAATATATATTTTTTTACTTGTGGTATATAGATATTGCTGTACTCAGGTTGTTAGGTATACAGTTTACAATGGGCAGCCAGGTTCGCTGTGCCGAAATGACACACGCCTAAGTCCCGCTCAGAGACCTTGTCTCTCACGGTCAGTACTGTCAGCGGGGGGTGGCTGTGGCAGCATTGGTGGCTGTGGCAGCATTGTTGGCTGTGTCAGCGGTCTCAGCTGGGACAGCAGTGTCTGAGTGGTACTCAGTCTCCTGTCAAAGCGCTTTGCCATCCCAGGCTCTGCTCTGCCCAGATTCCTCTCAGCTGATTTTACCTCAAAGTTGTCCCATGCACCTGAAGATCCCACCCAAACTGTCTGGTCACTCATGTACTGCAGCTCTGTCCACTTAGCCATGCCCCCTTTTCTCAAACATAGAGTACGGTCTGGAGTCTCAAGCTTTCTACCCCACAATATAGGTGACAGCCCCGATGGTTCCGGACCCTTCACGGAGGAGACATGCCTAGTTAGTTCCTTCTTCTTACAAACAGATAGGACCAATTACTACAAATTTTGGAAAATCGAATTTTCCTTCTTCAGGGTTGGTCATAGTCTCATAACACAGCCTTTTATAATAGCTCAACATCACATTAAAACCGAGAGGACTCAATAATGAAATTGAACTATTTGTAGTTGACTGATGTTGGGCTATTATAAAAGGCTCTGATATGAGACTAGGACCAACTGTGAAGAAGGAAAACGCCATTTTCTGAAATGCGTAGGAATTGGTCCTATCTGTTCATCGCAACTAAAGAGCACGTACCATATGACCTCTAAGTGTCACGTGACGGAAGAAGTCACGCTGATCCTACAAGTCCTGCAAGCAGACATGTGTTTACACAAGCATCGCTGGACGCCGGATCCAAGTGCCTGTTACCGGCCGGGACAGTGCTTTCTGAACCTTCATACTAGCATTTATCTACAAGTCACCAGCGATTATTTCATGTGATTTATCTAACTTAGACCTATTATCCAGGATATCTTCCTCACGCTCTAAGGCACCTTAATCATCACGACTCCTTACCGGCATCCGAAGGTAAAGTCCCCTCCATTCAGCATTTGCCCTTAATGTTCTCACATATGCAAATGAATAGTACAACATTGTATAAAGGCTATTACTTTGTATTACTTTGTAATAGTATTCTCTAATAATATAATATTTTTGTATGTGCCATTTTGTATCGCCTCCTTTATGTTTCATGCTCTGTGTTTTGTAAGTTGAAAGTTGCTTTAGGCCTATGGCCTGCAAAAGGGTCTGAGGGGGCAATTATACAACGTGGTAACAGCTCTGTGGGGGCTATCAAACAATGTGAGGACCATCATACATTGTGGGTGTCTACTGTGAGGGCCAAAATAGAGTGTGTAAATGGCTTAGTGGGTCATCATACAGTTTTGGGACTACTGTAGGGACCATCATACAGTGTGAGAGGGCCATTACACTGTATATTTGAATCTATGGGTCCATCATACTTTGTATAGGGAATGTATGGGCCCATCATACTGTGTATAAAAGAGTATAATCACAAAAATTATATTCAATTCCCTGACCGATAATACACCACAGAACACTGATAATACTATTGTGGTAACAAAAGAGTACAACCAAAAAATTCATACCACACAATGGTGTATACGTAATAAAAATATCATACTTATTGAAACATTAAAACAAGGTACACAAGAAAGATACTGGAAAACGATGAGGGACTAAAAATCCATGGAACCTCCATGGATTTTTAGTCCCTCATCATTTTCCAGTATCTTTCTTGTGTTTTAATGTTTCAACAAAGTATGAAATTTTTATTACGTATATGTGGCGCCCCTGAAGGTTCAGTCGCCACAGAGGTACTGCACCTCCTCCTGAGGTGTGGTACCCCACCATTCAGGTAAGGAGGAGACACATGACCACACTCCAACACCTGCATCCCACACAACACAGTAGTGTAGCAAAGCACCTTTTGGTGGCTCCCTGCTTGGAACACGAAGTACGCTGGAAGGCAGGTGGAGTTCAGTTGGCACAAAAAGAGCGGGAAGAGTTTAGGATTGGGTCAGTGTGACAGAGTCAATGGAAGAGTGAAGATCCCTGGAGTGATATGGATGAAGGGAGTGCTGCAGCCGACCTCAGTGACCTGGGTCCGCTGGCACAGGAGAGGAACATTGATGGAAAGCCTGACTCTCTCCATAAGAAGGAAGGATTAGTATGGAACATAAGGAGAGGAGGACTAAGGATTAGGGTTAGAGCAGAACCCTTCCCAAGTTCACAGCACAAGGCCGGGGTCCGGTCCCCGAGGTTGTATGGATACTAATGGTCCTGCAGCAGACACCGGAGGAATAGAAGTTGTCACCACTTTATTCCCACACCAGACTTGGGGGCACAACATCAACGAGAGTGAGCCGGGACTTAATAGCAAGGAGTCGCCGAAGCAGGCTCCAGCTGTCTGCCGTACATGTAGAGTTCATAGGAATATCTGACAGGAGGAACTCCAGTGTAATTCAGTACTGAGAGTACTTCACTATAGGCGCAAAAGGGAGACGTTCAGAAGAGGCACATATGTGTCATAGTTAGGACGTGGTTAAAGTCCTGTTCTCACAGGGTTAACTTTTGCCGGCCTCTCTTTGGATTTGGGAGGGGTATTTATACTCACTCCAGACTAGCATTCTCTGTCAGCTATACTGTTATTCTGGCTGTGTGTCTGACCGACCTCCCTGGTGTGCGTGTATTCTGCATTGCTTTTTTGATTCCCATATATGACCCGGCCTGTGCCCTCACTCTGTACTCCGTCTCTCGTTTTGGTACTATTGTCTTCTCCGGTTCTGACTTCCTGGCTTGGCTATTGTTACTCCGCTGCAGTTTGTCCCTATTGAACCGTCCATTGCCCGTTCTGGTTTTCTGATCTATTGCTACGTCCTGACAATTCGCTCTGTCTAACCCTTTGGTACTGTCCTGCTATCTCGTGCTTTGACCCGGCTTGATCTGGTTTCTGTCTCTGCCCCTTGGTAACATTGTCCTGTAGTTACCTTTCTAGGAGATTCCCTGCAGCTCCTAGCTCTGTGGAGTTTAGGCCACGCCCCCAGCAGTCACGTGCTTCAGGTCCTGAAGCATGCATCGTCACCACTGCTGCCCGCTCCACAGGTATCTTTGAGCACTGTTTTTGTACGCAGGACACGCGCACTGGCTCAGTGAGCAAGTGCAGTGCGGTGTTCCTGACATTATAGCTGACCATTTCAGTTTTTTTTTCTCTGAAGAGAAAAAAAAAAAGTGTGTTATCCTCATGGATCCCATACAAGCTTTGGCTGATCAGGTCAAGCACCTGACCCAAATGTTCCACAATTTTAATGTGGAACAGCGCACGATGGCTCATACCAAGCAACAGTTGTTGGATACTGTGCAGGGGGCTGTCACTGCAGGGGCTTTTAGTGCTGGGGATAGAGATGTGTCATTGGCATTCCCCGAATCTCCGGTCAAATTGCAAGCCCCTTTCTCAGGGGATAAAAGGGAGTTCAGGTCGTTCAGAGAAGGATGCAAGCTTTTTTTTTCTCTGAGGCCCTGCTCCTCCGGGGATGAGTTCCAGAGGGTGGGGTCGTTATTTCTCTACTTCGGGAGGCTCCACAGGCATGGGCTTTCTCTCTCTCTTCCTCTGCTCCTGAACGTATGTCTGTGAATTTGTTCTTTGAGGCTCTGGCGCACATTTATGATGAGCATGATAGAGTGCGTCTGGCAGAGGATATGGTGATGAGTGTGACACAGGGGAGGCACTCTGCTGAACGGTTCTGCTCAGAGTTTAGACATTGGACCACCGAAGTATCCTGGAACAACGCCGCCCTGAGGGGGTTGTTCCACAGGGGCCTGTCTGACCGTCTGCAGGACGCTCTGGCATTACATCCTCCCCCTGATATCCTGGAGGATGCCATGATGCAGGCAGTCCGTATGGACCGGAGACTCCGTGCTAGAGGAATGATGCAACAAGAGTCTCCCTTGTACCCCAAATTGTGTGACACTGCACCTGTATCTAAGCCCATGGAGGTTGGGTCAGTCTCGGTTAAGGAGAAAGAGAGAAGGCACTGTAGAGACAACCTACTATGCTTTTACTGTGGAGCCTCTTGACATTGGAAAAGGAATTGCCCCTCCTGCCCTTCTTCAGAGAAACCATCAGAGAAACGAATGAGTCTGGGCAACAATCGAGGAGGTTGTCCAAAATCCCAGGTACATTTTTTCTCATGTACAAAGATGGTGCTCCAGGTTGAATTGGAACTTGCTGGCGGTCCTGTTATAACTACCGCCTTTGTTGACTGTGGTTCCTCCATTAATCTGATTGATGCCCAAGTTGTGACTCTTAATAAGATAGGGACAGTCAGGTTAAAAGACCCTGTTATAATTGTGGCTGTGATTCATCCCCTCTTACCCGGGATGGAATTTGCTTTATGTCTGAAGTTTTTTCTATGAAAATGGGTTCCACTCATGTGGATAAGTTAAGTTGTTTTATTATGAATAATCTGCCTGCAGGACTGGTATTGGGGATGCCCTGGTTGCAACGCCACAATCCTCTCATTGATTGGGTGAAGGGGGAGATAATCCGATGGGGATGTAATGATAATGGTCTGCGTTGTAACCCGGTTCCTTTTGTCAATCCGATAAGATCTGTATCTGTGTCGTCTGTCAGTCTGGAGGGTATTGCGGAGTACCGGAGAGACTTTGAAGACGTATTTTCCGAAAGCGAGGCTGTGGCGCTCCCACCACATAGATCATTTGATTGTGCTATCAATTTAGTACCTGGAGCCAAATTACCCAAGGCTCGTTTGTTTAATTTGTCCGGGCCTGAGCGCCAAGCTATGAAAGAGTACATCAAAGAGAGCCTTCGCAAGGGGCATATTCGGCCCTCGGTCTCACCCATGGCAGCGGGGTTTTTCTTTGTAAAGAAAAAAGATGGTGGGTTGCGACCGTGCCTCACCTTTCGGGAACTGAACAAAATTACTGTTAAGAACACGTACCCTCTCCCGTTGATTCCTGATCTATGCAACCAACTCACGGGGGCCAAATGGTTTTCTAAGCTCGATCTATGAGGGGCTTATAACCTTATAAGGATCCGGGAGGGGGACGAATGGAAATCAGCGTTCCTGACAATTGAGGGGCTGTTTGAAAACCTGGTTATACCCTTCGGCCTCACTAACACTCCTGCTGTTTTTCAGAACTTCATTAATGTTGTTTTTTCTGATTTGATTGGGCGTTATCTAGTCATCTATTTGGATGACATCTTGATATACTCTGAGAACAGTCAGTCACACTTACACCATTTACGTACGGTTCTTATGAGACTCCGGGAGAGCCATTTGTATGATAAGCTGGAGAAGTGCTCATTTTTTATGTAAGAACTGTCTTTTCTGGGTGTAATTGTATCCGGGGAGGGATTCCGCTTTGATCCAGGGAAGGTTCAGGCCATTATCGATTGGGTGCAGCCTCATGACCTGAAGGGGTTGCAGCGATTTCTGGGCTTCGCTAATTATTATAGGAAGTTCATTAAAGGGTTCTTGCAGTTGGTGAAACCCTTGACGGACCTCACTCTTAAAGGGGCAGATGTAAAAAATTGGTCCGTGGCCGCAAAAAAATCCTTCCTTACACTAAAGAAGTGTTTTACCACAGCCCCAGTGTTGGTACAACCCGATTAGTCAAGACCTTTTATCGTCGAGGTCGACGCTTCGGAGGAGGGGGTGGGGGCAGTATTGTCACAGGGCCCCTCTACCATGACTAACTTCAAACCCTGTGCCTTTTTCTCTAAGAAGTTCTCTTCAGCCGAGAGAAACTATTATGTCGGTAACAGGGAATTGTTAACGGTTAAATTGTCCTTCGAAGAATGGAGGCATTTTTTGGAGGGGGCCGCTCATCCCATTACGGTCATCACTGATCATAAAAACCTGGCCTATATCGAGTCTGCTAAGAGTCTGACCCCCAGACAGGCTCAGTGGGCACTTTTTTTTTCTCGATTTCATTTTACCATCACGTTCCGACCAGGGTCTAAAATTGTAAAGGCAGATGCCTTTTCCCAAAGTTTTGATTCGGTGTCCCCTCCAGAACCTCCTTCCTCCATTCTTCAACCGGGAGTGGTTGTAGCTGAAATCTCCTCTGAGTTACAGAGAGAGATTCTGGAAGCACAAGCACAAGCTCCCAGAAATAAACCCCCAGGTAAATTGTTTGTACCTAAACAATTCCGTCTCACACTCCTTCAAGAATTTCATGATTCTGTGTTAAGTGCACACCCTGGTATTGCAGCTACCCGGGGGGCAGTAGCTAGGGGTTTTTGGTGGCCTTCTATGGGTTCTGATATAAAAAGGTTTGTAAATTCTTGTGGGGTGTGCGCGCGCTCTAAAAGCTCTCAGGTCCGGCCGGCCGGGAAATTGGTGCCTTTGCCAATTCCGGATAAACCATGGGCACACCTGTCCATGGACTTTATCACTAATCTTCCATCTTCCAAGGGCAACTCAGTGGTATGGGTAGTGGTTGATAGATTTTCTAAGCAAGCTCACTTTGTGCCATTACCTGCGTTACCATCTGCTGAAACCTTGGCCCCCTTGTTTATACAGCACATTGTTCGATTGCATGGAGTGCCTGTGAACGTGGTGTCGGACAGGGGTGTGCAGTTTGTGGCCAGGTTTTGGAAAGCGTTTTGTATGAAGTTGGGGGTCACGTTGTCATTCTCCTCTGCCTATGACATGGAAATTTGATTGATTAGGTAGATATACCCTTGTGCGTGCTGTGGCCTGTCCTAATTAGACAGAGTCTTATTGAGCTCTCAAGGAAGGAAAGACACCACACCTGATTAGCAGCAATACCTTCCAGCAAAGCTTTATTCACATTCATGGTTTTTTTATCACTTCGTACAGAAAGGAGTGGTTACTCATTAACATAAAGGCTGAACTTCTAATCTAATTGGGCAGTTTAACCCCTTTCTGCCATCAGACGTACTATCCCGTCCATGTGCCCTGGGACTTAATTTCCAGGGATGGGATAGTACGTCATAGCGATCAGCGGCGCTCACGTGGTGAGCGCCGCTGATCGCGGCCGGGTGTCAGCTGATTATCACAGCTGACACCCGGCACAATGTGTCAGGGGCGGTCACAGACCGCCCCCGACACGTTAACCCCTTGTACACCGCGATCAAACGCGATCGCGGTGTACCGGGGGTTAAAGGGAAGCATCGGCAGGGAGGGGGCTCCCTCCGTGCTTCCCTGAGCCCCCCACGGCAGTGCAATGTGCAGCGCTGCTGCGGAGGGCTCTTTTCCTACAGGCCCCCGGATCCAAGATGGCGACGGGGACCTTCGGGGGCCTGCAGGGAGCTGGCTTTCTCAGTGCCTGCAAAGCGCAGGCATGAGGAAGTCTGCAGCAGTGCCTGTGACAGATTGCTGATCTGTCACAGTGATCTGGGATGTGACAGATTAGCAATCTGTCACAGGACAGAGATGTCCCACCTGGGACAATGTAATAAAGTTAAAAAAAGTGTAAAAATAATTTAAAAAAAATCACTAAATAAATTAGTAAAAAAAAAAAATATATATTCCCCAATAAATTCATTTTTTGAAAAAAAAACAAAAAAACAATAAAAGTACACATATTTGGTATCGCCATGTCCATAACGATCTGCCCTATAAAACTGTCCCATTAGTTAACCCCTTTAGCGAACCCCTTAAAAAATAAAAATAAAAAACGAAGCAAAAAATAATGATTTATTATCATACCACCAAACAAAAAGTGCAATAACGCGCGATCAAAAAACACATATAAATATCCATGGTACCACTGAAAACGTCAGCTTGTCCCGCAAAAAACGAGCTGCCATACAGCGTCATCCGCAAAAAATAAAAAAGTTATAGCTCGCAGAATAAAGCAATGCGAAAATAATTATTTTTTATATAAAATAGTTTTCATTGCATAAAACTGACAAAACATAAAAAAAGACCTAAATGAGGTATCGCTGTAACCATACTGACCCGTAGAATAAAACCGCTTTATCAATTTTACCGCACGCGGAACGGTGTAAACGCACCCCCCCAAAAGAAATTCATGAAACGTTGGTTTTTATTCATTCTGCGTCACAAAAATCGGAATAAAAAGCGATCAAAAAATGTCACGTGCCCGAAAATGGTATCAATAAAAACGTCAACTCGTCCCGCAAAAAATAAGACCTCACATGACTAGGTGGGTCAAAAAACGGAAAAATTATAGCTCTCAATATGTGGTGAAGCAAAAACTATTTTTACAATAAAAAGCGTCTTTTAGCGTGTGACAGCTGCCAAACATAAAAACCGCCGTAAATAGTAAATCAAACCCACCGTTATCACCCCCTTAGTTAGGGAAAAATAATAAAATAAAAAAATGCATTTATTTCCATTTTCCCATTAGGGTTAGGGTTAGGGCTAGGGCTAGGGTTAGGGCTAGGGTTAGGGTTAGGGCTAGGGCTAGGGTTAGGGCTGAGATTAGGGTTAGGGGTGTGTTGGGGTTAGGGTTGGAGTTATAATTGGGGGGTTTCCACTGTTTGGGCACATCAGGTTCTCTCCAAATGCAACATGGTGTCTGATCTCAATTCCAGCCAATTCTGCATTGAAAAAGTCAAATGGTGCTCCTTCCCTTCCAAGATCTGCCATGCGCCCAAACAGTGTTTTACCCCCACATATAGGGTATCAGCATACTCAGGACTAATTGCAAAACAACTTTTGGGGTTCAATTTCTCCTGTTACCCTTGGGAAAATAAGAAAATTGGAGACTAATTGATCATGTTTGTGGAAAAAATACGATTTTTTTATTTTCATGCCCGGGCATTATAAACTTCTGTGAAGCCCTTGGGGGTTCAAAGTGCTCACCACACATCTAGATAAGTTCCTTAGGGGGTCTAGTTTCCAAAATGGGGTCATTTCTGGGGGGTTTCCACTGTTTAGGTACATTAGGGACTCCCCAAAGGCAACATGACACCTGCAGACCATTCCATCAAAGTCTGCATTCCAAAACATCACTACTTCCCTTCCGAGCCCCGACGTGTGCCCATACAGTAGTTTTCTCCCACATATGGGGTGTCAGCGTACTCAGGACAAATTTGTCAACAACTTTTGTGGTCCAATTTCTCCTGTTACCCTTGGGAAAATAAAAAATGGGGACTAAAACATGATGTTTGTTGAAAAAAATACGATATTTTTATTTTCACGCCCGGTTGTTATAAACTTCTGTGAAGCACTGGGGGGTTCAAAGTGCTCACCACACATCTAGATAAGTTCCTTATGGGGTCTAGTTTCCAAAATCGGGTCACTTGTGGGGGTTTCCATTGTTTAGGTACATCAGGGGTTCTCCAAAAGCAACATGACACCCGCAGACCATTCCATCAAAGTCTGCATTCCAAAACGTCACTACTTCCCTTCCGAGCCCAGACGTGTGCCCATACAGTAGTTTTCTCCCACATATGGGGTATCAGCGTACTCAGGAAAAATTGGACAACAACTTTTGGAGTCCAATTTCTCCTTGTACCCTTGGGAAAATAAAAAAATTGGTGACTTAAAGTTCATGTTTGTGGAAAAAATACGATTTTTTTATTTTCATGCCCTGGCGTTATAAACTTGGGTGAAGCATTGGGGGGTTCAAAGTGCTCACCACACATCTAGATAAGTTCCTTGGGGGGTCTCGTTTCCAAAATGGTGTCATTTTTGGGGGGTTTCTACTATTTTGGTACATCAGGGGCTTTCCAAATGCAATATGGTGTCCAATCTCAATTCCAGCCAAAAACGTCAAATGGCGCTGATTCCCTTTCCTAGCTCTGCCATGTGCCCAAATAGTGGTTTACCCCCACATGTGGGATATCAGCGCACTCAAGACAAATTGCACAATATCTCTTAGGGTCCTGTTACCCTTGGAAAAATAAGAATTGAGGGTGAAAAGATCATTTTTTTGGAAAAAATATGATTTTTTAATTGTACGGCTGTATGTTATAAACTTCTGTGAAGCCCTTGGGGGCTCAAAGGTCTCACCACACATCTAGATAAGTTCCTTGGGGTGGTCTAGTTTCCAAAATGGTCTGATTTGTGGGGGGTTTCCACTGTTTTGGTACATCAGGAGTTTTCCAATCGCGACATGGTGTCCGATCTCAATTCCAGCCAAAAAAGTCAAATGGCGCTGCTTCCCTTCCGAGCTCTGCCATGCAGCCAAATAGTAATTTACACCCACAAATGGGGTATCTGCGTACTCAGGACAAATTGCACAATAACTTTTAGGGTCCTGTTACCCTTGGAAAAATAAAAATTTGGGGTGAAAAGATCATTTTTGTGGAAAAAATATGATTTTTTAATTGTACCGCTGTACATTATAAACTTCTGTGAAGCACTTGTGGGTTCAAAGTTCTCACCACATATCTAGATAAGTTCCTTATAAGTCACCCCCTCCAGGAATGGGTATGTGGAGAGTGGCTGTTAATCTGGTATTTTGCACCTGTGTTGCTAACATCTTGCTTTATGGGCTGGCTGCACCCTGCAGTGCATTTGTTCTTAGACCTGGGCAGGTAAGTGTTGCTGCCTTTTTTTTTTTTCTGCTGTTTAAAAATGAATTTTTGGAGACCTTGAGTCTTCCTTAGTGGCTTTGCTATTCATTTTTTTTAAATATTCAAAAAATTCCTGTGACGCACCTAAAGGGTTAATAAACTTCTTGAATGTGGTTTTGAGCACCTTAAGGGGTGCAGTTTTTAGATTGGTGTCACTTTTGGGTATTTTCTATCATATAGACCCCTCAAAGTGGCTTCAAATGTGATGTGGTCCGTAAAAATAAAATGGCGTTGCAAAAATGAGAAATCGCTGGTCAATTTTTAACCCTTATAACTTCCTAACAAAAAAAAATTTTGGTTCCAAAATTGTGCTGATGTAAACTAAACATGTGGGAAATGTTATTTATTAAGTTTTTTGTGTGCTGTATCTCTGTGAATTAAGGGCATAAAAATTCACATTTGGAAAATTGCAAAATTTTCTAAATTTTCGCCAAATTTCCGTTTTTTTTCACAAATAAACACAAGTTATATGAATGAAATTTTACCACTAACATGAAGTACAATATGTCACGAGAAAACAATGTCAGAATCACCAGGATCCATGGAAGCGTTTCAGAGTTATAACCTCATAAAGGTACAGTGGTCAGAATTGTAAAAATTGGCCAGGGCATGAACGTGCAAACCACCCTTGGGGCTTAAGGGGTTAAATACATGAACATATATGGGCATCCGACCTAAGGTGACTTAAGAATCAGATGGTATACTGCCCCTTGTATTCCAATGTCAGCAAGACTCCAATATCGGCTTGGACCATCTGGCCTAACTTCCTCTTCTGTGTGTCTGGGACAAATGTCACAAGACAATGCTATCATGAGATCACATCAGCTCCCCAGACTCTCTCATGGGGGGGCAGGAGGTCATTTCCACCAACTAGTTATAGAGTTCAATCTGTAAATATGCATCTGTGTGCATATGGCTATATAAGAATACATGAGTATATGGAGTATATAGCAGTATATAGCCTATAGCAGGCAAGTGATATCTAGATTAACTACATTAACCCCTTAACGACCGCCGATACGCCTTTTAACGGCGGTAATTAAGGGTACTTAAACCACAGCGCCGTTAATTCATGGCGCTGTGATTTAAGTGAATAGCGCCCCCCAGTGTCGGATTTTCTCCGGGGTCTCGGCTGCCAGAAGTAGCCGAGACCCCAGAGAACATGAATCGGTCGGTTTTTACTGACCCCCGCTTTTGCGATCGCAGTTATTAACCCTATAACGGCGACCGCAAAAAAAAAAGCCGCGATTTTACATTTAATTTCTCTTTCCTCTGATGTGATCGCACATCAGAGGATAGAGAAATAGGATCCCCGATCCCCCCGGTCCCCTCCCGGTACCTCTCCCTTGTCCTCCGTCCCCTCCCGGTGGTCCCGCGCCCGCCGGCGTCATCCGATGGGTGCCGCCATCTTGAAAAAGGGTTAGGCTAGGGTTAGGGTTAGGCTAGGGTTAGGCTAGGGTTAGGGTTAGGCTAGGGTTAGGGTTAGGCTAGGGTTAGGCTAGGGTTATGGTTAGGCTAGGGTTAGGGTTAGGGTTAGGCTAGGGTTAGGGTTAGGCTAGGGTTAGGCTAGGGTTAGGGCTAGGCTAGGGTTAGGGCTAGGGTTGGGCTAGGGTTAAGGGTTAGGGTTGGGCTAGGGTTAGGGTTGCACTAGGGTTAAGGGTTAGGGTTGGGCTAGGGTTAAGGGTTAGGGTTGGGCTAGGGTTAGGGCTAGGGTTGGGCTAAGGTTGGGCTAGGGTTAGGGTGAACTAGGATTAGGGTTAGGGGTG